>NC_091442.1:23812500-24122307 GCF_964237555.1 Oryctolagus cuniculus | reverse complement strand
CCCCAACAGCTCCCCTGCCTGCAACAGCTAGGGCTGGGCCAGGTCGAAGCCAGGAGACACCATGCAAGTTTTCCATGTGAATGACAGGAACCCAAGTACTTAAGCCCTCATCTGCTGCCTGTCAGAGTGTGCATTAGCAGGAAGCCGGATGGGAAGCAGAGATGGGACTCCATCCCAGGTGCTCCTTTGGGATGTAGGCATCGCAGGGAGCTACTTACCACAACACTTGCACCCCCTTAACGGTGTTTAGACCAGCTACTTGGCCAGCATTTGCATTGGCTCCTTGTTGAGATACTGTTTCATTGGACGCCTCCTGGTTGTCCTGGGGATTTGGGTGCCTGCAGCCTAGTGGGAAGACAGGTAAGGAACAGGCAGTATGAGAAGTGTGATGAGATCAAGCACTGTGGGAGCACAGCCTGAGGGTAAGGGAAGCTTCCCCATCACCTTTTTTTTTTTTTTTTTTTTAAAGAGATTTATTTATTTGAAAGAGCTACAGAGAGGCAGAAGCAGAGAGAGAGAGAGATGTCTTTCATCCACTGGTTCAGTCTCCATTGGCTGCAACAGTTGGAGCTGAGCCGATCCAAAGCCAGGAGCTTCTTCCGGGTCTCCCACATGGGTGCTGGGGCCCAAGAAATTGGGCCATCTTCTACTGCATTCCCAGGCCATAGCAGAGAGCTGGATTGGAAGTGGAGCAGCTGGGACTCAAACCAGTGCCCATATGGGATGCCAGAACTGCAGGTGGCAGCTTCACCCTCTATGCCACAGCACTGGCCCCTCCTCCTCACCTTTTTAAAAAGTTTCTATATTTTCTTTGAAATTTTAATTTTTGGGGCCAGCATTGTGGCATAGAGGTTAAACCTCCGCCTGTGATGAGGCATGCTGTATAAGCTCCAGTTTAATTCCCGGCTGCTCTGCTTCCAATCCAGCTCCATGCTAGAGTGCCTGGGAATGTGGCAGGGGATGGCTCAGGTGCTTGGGCTCCTGCACACACGTGGGGGACCAGGAAGAAACTCCGGGCTCCGGGCTCCTGACTTCTGCCTGACTATTTGGGGAATGAACCAGCAGGTGGAAGATCTCTTCCCCCCTTTACTTTGTAAAAAAAAATAAAATAAAATAAAATAAAATTTTATTTGAAAGAAAAACACGGAGAGTTCTCTCTCCTTATTCACCTCTCCAAGTACCATGAATAGGCAGAGTTGGGCCAGCCCAAAGCCTGGAGCCTTGAATTCAATCCAGGTTTCCATGCTATGGTCTTTTGAGAGATAGCTACAATTACTCACATTCTGTGCATGAAGAAACAGCTCCAGAGGGGTTAAATAAATTCCTCAAGATTCCTGGGTGGAGCCTAAAGCATGAGGTGGGTGGGTGTGGCAAGAGGGGACTGGCAGTATAGGCCCAGCCAGGGTCAGGTCACTAAAGGGTCTGGTTGAAGTTTTTTTTTTTTTTTAGTATTTATTTATTTATTTGAAAGAGTTACATAGAGGGAGAAGCAGAGCTTCCATCCGCTGGTTCTGTTGCCAAATGGCTGCAAGGGCCAGAGCTGGGCCGATCTGAAGCCAGGAGCTTCTTTCCTGTCTCCCATGTGGCTGCAGGTGCTCAAGCATTTGGGTCATTCTCTGCTGCTTTTCCAGGTGCATTAGCAGGGAAGTGAAGCACCTGGGACTCAAACCGGCGCCCATATGGTATGCTGGCTCTGCAGGTGGAGGCTTTACCTGCTATGCCACAATGCCAGCCCCATGAGTTTATATGCTCAAAACATAGTTTTTAGACAGGAGTTTAGACAGGATACCAGAGATACTCACCACCTGCCCCTGAGGTGAGGGGCTGTGATTGTCTGCATTTTTAGAAGAGGATCTCTGGCTACTTGCTGGGGGCCTAGATTGGAGAGGTAGAGCACAGAGGGCAACAAGACTTGCTGGGAGGCTGGTGCGGTAATGGAGGCAAGAGGTGGTGTGTGTATATGTAGGGAAATGGTGGGATTGAATGATTAGATAGTCAAGATTGTCCGCGTGTAGGGTAAGGAAGGAATCGGGCTTACACCTGAGTTTCTGCTTATTGTGATTGTATTTCAGTGGGGATGCAGTTTATTGAGGTGAGGACTCAGGCGAAAGGAGCACATAAAGGAAGGGAGAGGGTTTCTCATGCTGGGTCTCCTGTGTCGGCTTTTATTTACCTGTAGTTATAGATCCCATTTCTCCAGGTCAGGTCTTGGAGGGAGGGAGAGTATGGCACAAAACATCTATCCCTGGCTAAACTGGATGATGCAGACACTGGTTTGGGAAGGAGGAAATAGTTGATCCTAGACATTTAGGTCTTGCCCAGCCCCGAAGACTTTTTACCCTAAGCTCAGAGAAGCTTATCAGGGGTGGGAAACCTTTTTTCTGCCAAAGGCCTTTTGGGTATTTGTAACATCATTTGCAAGCCATATGAAATTATGAACTTAAAAATCAGCCTGCTGTAGATTTATTGAATTTCAAGTCCTGCCTGAGTTTCGAGTCTGGCCTTAATGATTTTGCAGGCCTCCTAGAGCCCGTGGGCTGGACATCCCCTACCCTGGCTTATATTTTCTCTAGATGATGCCCTTTGGCACTGCTGTTTCCAGGTACCAGTGTGTCCCTAACCCTGGGTTGCTTCCCTGCTCTCTGCTAGGCACTGGGGAGAACAAAGATAACTAAAACATAGCCTGAGGAGCCCAAGTTAGCTTCAGTGTAGGGGTGGGGTGGGGAGCAGGTGAGATGCACTGGGGCATGGTGAGACAAGATGGGAAAGGATCAGGGGTGTAAGGCTGCCACAAAACAGACCAAACACCGGAGTAAGGGAAAGAGTTTATTGGGGGAAACCCAACAGACAGGAGGAAAGGGGCTTAGAAGGAAAAAGAGGGAGAAGGAGAGTGTAAGAGAGACAGAGACAGAGGTCAGGAAGAGAGAGAAACATGAGTTCAGGAACAGTTCCTTTTAAAACTTGGGGTCGGGGTGGAGGTGGAGGCGGGCAGGGAAAGTAGGAGCAGCGAATCCCATTAGGATGGGGGTGGGACTGACACTGGTGGTTGGGCCATGTGGCAGTGGCAGGGATTAGAGCCTAGGATGGTGTCAGGGTGTAGACTGTGCCATTTTACTAACAAGGAGTGGAAGTTAGGAGATCCCCCTCTGTGCTGCAGCCTCTGTCAGGTGGCAGATGTCCAGGTTTGTTCATCTGAATCATGAAGGGAAATGAATAGGTGACCCACAAGTTCCTTTCTCATAATCACATTTTGATTCCAGCTGATGGTTTAGACAGGATACCAGAGATATTCACCACCTGCCCCTGCCACCACTTTGTTGGGCAGTAGTAGGGGTGGAGATAGCAAGAGTACTTTTTGGGTGACTCTCTAAAAACCTGTTTTGTTTTTTTAAAGATTTAATTATTTATTTGAAAGGCAGTGTTACAGAGAGGCAGAGGCAGAGAGGCAGGCCTTCCATCTGCTGGTTCACTTACCAGATGGCTACAACAGCCAGAGCTGCGCTGATCCAAAGCTAGGAGCCAAGAGCTTCTGGGTCTCCCACATGGATGCAGGGGCCCAAGGACATCTTCTACTGCTTTCTCAGGCCATAGCAGAGAACTGAATCTGAAGCGGAGCCACCAGGACTCAGCACTGCAGGTGGCAGCTTTACCCGCTATGCCACGGTGCCAGCAGGGGATGGCCCCTAACACCCACGTGGGAGACCCAGAAGAAGCTCCTGGCTTCTGATCAGTTCAGCTCCGGCCATTGTGGCCATTTGGGGAGTGAGCCAGCTGATGGAGGACCTCTCTCTCTTTGTCTCTACCTCTCTCTGTAACTCTAAAATAACAAAATAAATGTTAAAAAAATAATTTGGGGGTTTCCTGAAAATTTGTAAAGACCCAAAGAGTGGTTGGTGTTAGATCTGGAATAGCTCGGGTTCTGGTCTTTCATACCCCCAGAAAGGAGAGACAGAAAAAGGAGAAGGAGACGGAGACCGACTTCAACAAAGACAGGTTGCTTTATTGGAAGCAAAGAGGTTGGTAGCAGTCTGCATGCTAGGCGCATTTGGGACTCAAGTTTTATCCAGTTAGGAGGGAATTTGCCACTAGGAGGGGGAGGTGTAGAAGGAGGCTAGGGAAAGTGGGTGTCTCTGAAGCCTCAGGGGACTTCCCCCTTACCTGTTTCACAAGAGGCTCTGCGCTGCTTATCCACTTTGCTATTTGCATTGCAGGGAGACAGGATCCTAGGATCTCTAGGAGGCTGTGGGGCAGGGAGGGGGAAGGAGGAAGAGTGGGAGGAGGGGAAAGGTGCCACAAGTCCTTCAGTTGGGGAGTGGGAGCAGAAGAAAGATTTTGAGATCCCTGTTCATCTACCTCCTTTGCCCCTGTAAATGAATAAACAGAAATATGAGTCTGCCCAAGGATGGTTAGTTATTTTTGCTTACCTTTTCCTCAGTGCTGCTTCTGTCATTTCACAGTGACAAAGTATGCATGTGCTGGAGCTCCTGGGAGGGACAGAGGAGGTGGGGAGATTGTCCCCCAGCTGTAGTCTCCACCTGCAGAAGAGTCATTCAGGCCATCCACTGCTCCCAGCTCTGCATGCGGTGGCAGGGTGGGAGCTTGTGGCTTCCCCAGAGGGCACATGTATTGAGAGTGTTCCACTGACTGGAGTGCAAATCTGGATGCTCTCCCAGCCTGCCCAGTGAGTTCCATGGAGGAGTAGTGTTCAGTGAACTTTTGATGCTTGCCAAACTCGGGTTAATTATAATTATCTAATATTCTTGTGATCTTAGTCTTCCTGTCTAAAAAAGGAGTTGGACCAGATAATCCTAAATGCTTTTTTTAAAAAAAAATTTATTTATTTGAAAGTCAGAGTTACACAGAGAGAGGAGAGGCAGAGAAAGAGAGAGAGAGAGAGGTCTTCCATCCGTTGGTTCACTCCCCAGTTGGTCGCAAGGGCCAGAGCTGTGCTGATCTGAAGCCAGGAGCCAGGAGCCAGGATCCTCTCCCATGTGGGTGCAGGGGCCCAAGGACTTGGGTCATCTTCTGCTTTCCCAGGCCATAGCAGAGAGCTGGATGGGAAATGGACCAGCTGGGACTTGAACTGGCACTCAAATGGGATGCCGGCACTGCATTCTCACATAGTAGTAGGACAAAAATTACATTTCCTTAGAGCTTTAGCCTTATGAAGTGGCTCCCTCTACTGGGATTTCCTGGCCCTTGAAATACCATCTTTAGAGACTAAATAGTTCTCTTAATTTGCCAGAATTACTGTTTTGTTCCAAGTAAATAATTTTCTTAGAGGGCCAAGTTCAGAGGTTCAATATTGTTGCCCAGGTTTTCTTCATTCCGGAGGCATTTATCTGTCTCCTATTTTATTAAGGATTTTGTTAAGCTTAAAGGGACCATTTGCATTGATATCTGTTGATCTATTTGTTGGTTTTCTTTGTAATTCTTCGTGCTAGTGAAAGCAAGCCCAGCAATAAAATGGAAGGGGTCATTTCTATAACTCATCATTTTTTCTAGGTCTGGGTTTTCTTTGTGTAGGGTATGACCATGTTATATGGAGAAGTCAGGTGTTCCCTGCTTACACAGACCGTTTTAAGGCTTTGGACTTTGTTATTGTAGATAGTTGTAAGCTGGCATGGAGGAATGGTGCTGTCAATGTAATAATGAAGGCTGTGCATAAATCAGTTGAGCACAAGAATAACTTCAAACCTTAAAGACTCACCACAAACTGACTTACACCAATTAAAATCAACTCCTTGTTAAAATTAGGGTCTTGAGGCTGGCGTCACGGCTCAATAGGCTAATCCTCCACCTACGGCGCCAGCACCCGGGGTTCTAGTCCCGGTTGGGGCGCTGGATTCTGTCCCGGTTGCCCCTCTTCCAGGCCAGCTCTTTGCTGTGGCCCGGGAGTGCAGTGGAGGATGGCCCTAGTGCTTGGGCCCTGCACCCCATGGGAGACGAGGAGAAGCACCTGGCTTCTGGCTTCGGATCAGCGCAGTGCGCCAGCCACAGCGCGCCAGCCGAGATGGCCATTGGAGGGTGAACCAATGGCAAAGGAAGACCTTTCTCTCTGTGTCTCTCTCTCTCACTGTCCACTCTGCCTGTAAAAAAAAAAAAAAAAAAGTTAGGGTCTTGAGTATAGTCAGTCGTTCAATAGGTTACCTAACTGCTATGTTAAGATTATGCTTGATTTTTTTTTTAAGGGCACTGATTATCTTTTTTTTTTTTTTTTTTTAAGATGTATTTTACTTGAAAGTCAAGAGTTACACAGAGAGAGAAGAGGCAGAGAGAGAGAGAGAGAGGTCTTCCATCTGCTGGTTCACTCTCCAACTGCCACAGTGGCTGAAGCTGCTCCAATCTGAAGCCAGGAGCCTCCTGCAGGTCTCCCATATTGGTGCAGGGGCCCAAGGGCTTGCCCATCCTCTGCTGCTTTCGCAGGCCACAACAGAGAGCTGGATAGGAAATGGAGCAGCCGCGATTCGAACTGGCGCCCATATGGGATGCCAGCACTGCAGGCGGTGGCTTTACCTGCTATGCCGCAGCACCGGCCCCAAGATTATGCTTGAAAGTTCAGTAGCTTTCCCTAAGCTTAACCATTCATTCCAGGGATTTGGAGGCCCTATTGTGTGTTCTCCCAGTAGATAACATAAAAACTGGGCAAGACATGTTTCCTGCCCTCAGATTACTCTTGTAGGGGATGCATAAAGTAAACAAATCCTAGTTCCTTTCTACCCTGTAGCTCTGATCCAGATTCGGTGGATTCAGACTAGAAAGAGCGATGGTTGTATCACTGGCAAGGAGACCTATTTGGTTGTCCTACTTCCAGTATATGGACTTACTTTTGCCATTCCCTTTCTCTTGCCTGTTGTTCAGGTATTTATCCTTCACTAATAAAGTGTTCTGTACCCAGTGTATAAGGTAAAAAATGTTAGAGATTCAGGCTGGGTGTTTGGCACAGTGGTTAAGATGTCACTCTGGGCACCTACGCCTCTTAGGAGGGCCTGGGTTCACGTCTTGGCTCTTCTTCCCATTCTAGCTTCCTGCTGATGCACACCCTGGGAGACAGCAGATGATGGCTCAAGTAGTTGGGTCCCTGCTACCTGCATGGGAGACCCAGACTGAATCCCCAACTTCTGGCTTCCACCTGGCCCTGCCTCAGCTGTTGTAGGCATTTGGGGAGTGAACCATTGGATAGAAGATATATTTCTCTTTCTCTCTCTGCCTTTCAAATAAATTTTTAGAAAAGAAAACAGTGTTAGGGTAGGGAACAACATGTCCTTCGGATTTGGGTGTTGAGACATCTGCGTAGTGCCCTCCTCCTTCTCATATCAGTTCTCTGGCTGACTTCCAGAAAAATTTGATATTATTTAGCTTCTTATTTAGGAATAAAGTAAATTACTTCTTCTTGAATAATTTTAAGTTTTATTAAATTTCATTTTGAAATAAAAGAGCTGTTTTGGTTGTAAGTGGAATTATTTGAGGCATTTGATCAATGTGTGACTTACTAATTGTGATTAAACTCTGGTTCCCGAAGCCCATTGCCACTGCCTCTGCTGGCAATACTTCACTTCATGGAGCCCTAGAAAATTCAAGGGACATAGAGGTTGCCCTCATGGGCTCTGCCGCTTCCTCCTTTCTTCCTTTCAAGAGAGAAATCTTACTTGGGAGGCTGTGTTGTGTTCATGATTTCTTCCAACAATTTAGCATTGCCTATGGGGTCTAGAAGAAAAGGAAGTATGCCTGTGTCAATCCTTGAAGTCTGGAAAGAATATTAAAATCAGTTGGTCAGACTGGAGCCCCCTAAGTGCCTTCCATCATCCTGGGAGGGATGTAAATGTGTTAAGCACACTCTGGTCTTCAGGGATTTTATGGTCTCTTTGGGAGACATAACATCATATTAAATCATGAAGATGTAGCTGATAATAAGGCAGTTTGGTGTAGAGAACTTGGTTCAGAAGACTAAGGTCTACTCTTGTTCCTGGCTCTAATAATGCTAGGTAAATTGAAGAGGTCATTTTCTCTCTACTTCCATTTTCTCATCTATAAAATGGGGTTATTATCCTGTGTCTTGCCTTCTTCACAATAACATTGTAAGGAGCAAATTAGATAATGTTACTAAAATATATCATAAAACCAGTTGATGAGGCAGTTTCTTTGTGAAGAATCCGGGTCATTTGTCAGAGGTAATTAGGTAAATTGGCAGAGTTTTCCATAGGAGGGGAGATCTGGGCTGTAATGAAGAGAAGTGATCTGAATGACAGGAGTAATAATGGAGCAAAAGACTGTAGGAGAACTGTGTAGGTGAATGGGTAAAAGAGTGTTCTTGGGGGTAAGTGATACTTGTTTATGCGCTCCCAGAGCAAGTGGGAAGGTCCTGGGTTGTCATACTCAAGTCACAGAGTAGGCATATATCAGCATTAGTTGTTCAAAGGCGTAACAGGTCACTGTCATCAGCAGTGTGAGAATTCCTGTTGCTCCATGTCCTTTTCAGCACTTGGCATTATCTTTCTCATTTGAAGTCATACTGATTAGTGTATAGTTACAGCTGTGAATTTAAAGAACCACAGTATGGACTCCCAGGAAGCCATGTAGGGGTATTTGGGAAGTTCAGAGGGTGGAGAGATTGTTTCGTGTGTGTAGAGGGGTGTATTGCCCACTGAACATTTATGGAGGAACTAAATATTTGGGCTGGGTGGGCCTTGTAAGATAAGGACAGTGACCATATGTTGTCTGGACTAATTTCTGATACTTCTTTTGGGTGTGCTTATAAACTGTGAAATGCCAGTAGTTCTGTGTCTATGCTATATATTCCATGATACCCAGAATCAACTCCTGGATTGCTTTTCTCAGTAGATACGCTTTCTATGCCCTCCCCCCCACCATGTTTTTCCCCAGAAAGGCTGCAGGGATAGAAGGGCATTCCGTGCAATGGGAACAACTTTAGCAGAGACAGGATGAGTGAACATACCTAGTAACATCCATATTTGTGCTAATGAGCAGAGGGGAGAGGGTAGTCCTTATTTTGGAGGTGTTTGATGCTTTCTTATTTCCTCCCAGAGCAGCTGTGTAAAGCCTATTTATATTTAAAGCAGAAAGAAGGTGAGAATGACCTCTGTGCCTTTAATTACATCTTTGTAGGGAAGAAACTAATCCAGCAAACACTCATACTTGATTGAAGAATGTTGAAAGACTTTGTCTTAAAATAGATGGAGAGCGAGGAGAACACCAAAACAAAAAGAGCCTACCTAAAAGTCTCTCAGAACTCATCTATTTCTTGTATATTTGCTCAGGGAAAAATTGCCATTTCTTTGTCAGCTTTTATCCTGCTGGTGGACCCTAGCAGGGTGTTTATTTTTTGTAGTTTTACCAAATCACTTTGAAGGCTGGCATGAACATTGATCATGTCTTAGAGCCTTTCCTGTTTGTTCTGTCAGCAAATATTAGAAAATGTACCTTATATTACCTATTTGGGAAAAATAAGGTGGCCCTGTCTGCTCCCAGAGAACAGTACTTTAATGTTTAATGTCACTCAGCTCCCGATCCCTTGTCAGGTCCTGGGGTGTTTGTCAGGAGAGACTAGGGGTACTGGAGCTGCTACTGGGAGGATTTTCCAGAGGGCATCTAGGTCACCTGTCCAGGACACTAGGTGACTACTTGATGAAAAATCTGGCCTGGGTTCTAAACCTAACTCTACCTTTCATATTAGTAATAGCTACCACTGTGTCAAGATATTATACTTGGGGGCTGGCGCTTTGGCGTAGCAGGAAAAGCCACCACTTGCAGTGCCGGCATCCCACGTGGGTGCTGTTTCGAGTCCCAGATGTTCCATTTCCAATTCCACTCTCTGCTATGGTCTGGGAAAGCAGTAGAAGATGGCTCATGTCCTTGGGCCCCTGCACCCGTGTGGGAGACCCAGAAGAGGCTCTTGGCTTCTGGCTTTGGACCCAGGCAGCTCCAGCCGTTGCACTCATTTGGGGAGTGAACCAGCGGATGGAAAACTCTTTCTGCCTCTGCCTCTTTGTTACTCTGCCTTTCAAATCAATCAATCAGTCTTTTAAAACAAAGATACTAGGTATCTTGTGAATTTATACTAATAGAGCTGGTATTTACTGAAGGCTACTGGTAAGCCCTTTATACTTAAAGAATCTTGTGTTTAAATTTAACTGAAAAGTGATCCCTGTTAAATATAAGAGTGGGAATAAGAGGAGGAGGAGATGTACAATTTGGGACATGCTCAATCTGCCTTGCTCCAAATGGTAGAGTTAGAAACGTGCCAGGGGATTCCAATTCAATCCCATCAAGGTGGCATGTACCAGTGCCATCTCACTAGTCAAGGTGATCAGTTTCAGTTCACAGTTGATCATAATGATAGGATTAAGAGTCAAAGGGATCACATAAACAAGACTAGTGTCTGCTAATACTAACTGATAGAATTAAAAAGGAGAGAATGATCCAACATGGGAAGCAGGATACACAGCAGACTCATAGAATGGCAGATGTCCTAAACAGCACTCTGGCCTCAGAATCAGCCCTTAAGGCATTCGGATCTGGCTGACAAGCCCATGAGAGTATTTTAGGCATGGAAAGCCAAGACACTCTGGCAAAAAACAAAACAAAACAAAAAAAAACAAACAACAACAACAACAAAAAACCTAAATGAAAGATCTCTGTGAGTGAGATCCTAGTGGAAAGAACAGGCCATCAAAGAAGGAGGTACCTTTCTCTGAAGGGAGGAAAAACTTCCACTTTGACTATGGCCTTGTCTAAATAAGATTGGAGTTGGCGTACTCAAAAGGCTTCTATAGCCTTGGCAGCTCATGGCAAGAGCCTAGGTGATTACTGACGGACGCCATAAACAAGAGTGTCAATTTTTTAAGTCAACAACAGGAGTCACTGTACACTTATTCCCCATGTAGGATCTCTGTCCTTAATGTGTTGTACAATGTGAATTAATGCTATAACTAGTACTCAAACAGCACTGTACACTTTGTGTTTCTGTGTGGGTGCAAACTGTTGAAATCTTTATACTAAATTGATCTTCTGTATATAAAGATAATTGAAAATGAATCTTGATGTGAATGGAATGGGAGAGGGAGCGGGAGATGGGAGGGTTGCGGGTGGGAGGGAAGTTATGGGGGGGGGGAGCCACTGTAATCCAAAAGTTGTACTTTGGAAATTTATATTTATTAAATAAAAGTTTTAAAAAAATCTTAATTTCTTACATTAACCCTAATAGGTTCTGTTGATCCTTTTAGGCACCTTTTCCTAAAATCCATTTTTGTTGTGTTCTCCCTGCTCATACATCTAGCAGGACAGACTTGGTCGATAGTTTTTTCTTCCCTTCTTGGACTAGTTAAGTATTTCAAGGGCACCTAGTCTTTTCTCAACTCTGTTTGCCAAAAGTGTTGCTGCTTTTATGGAAATGCTGAAGGACTGTGGAGATGATAGAATAGTGATGGAATGAAGCATAGGGAATGCCATGCTGTTTCAGTGGAGAGCATATATTTAGCATTGATACTGTTCATGCCCAAGGGCAGCTGACTATAATGCGATAATTTTTGCTCTTTAGGAAAGAAAAGGAACTTTTCATTGGGAAATTCAGAGAGAAGAGCTTTAAAGTTATCCCTTTTGGGGAGAACCAAGATTCCATCTCACTGGGAACTCCTTAGGGAAGAGACTTCTAAGTCCTTTCAGTTACGCGTCTGTCCAAAGAATTTCTGTTCAAAGATTTATTTATTTATTTGAAGGGCAGAGGCACAGGGAGTGTGAGTGCATGCGAGTAATCCATCTATCTTCATTCTGCTGAATCACTCCCCAAATGGCTGCAATGGCTATGGCTGGTCCAGGCTGAAACCAGGAGCCCGAAGCTCTTTCCTAATCTCACATGTAGGTGGCCAGGGCCCAAGTAGTTGAGGCATCTTTAGCTATTTTTCCAAGCATGTTAGCAGGGAACTGGATCGGAAGCGGAACAGCTGGGACTTGAACTAATGCTCATATGGGATGCCAACGTTGCAGGCTATACCTTAGCTGTGCCACAATGCCAGCCCCAAGAGAGTCTTATTCTATGAATCAGAGGTTGCAAATTAGCAGCTTACGGAGTTGGCTGGTCTGCGCACATATTTTGTTTGGTGGGCAGTGTCTCTGTTGTTTTGGAACCCAGCCTGGGGAGATTGGGTCTGTCTTGGTAGAGACAGCCCCAATATGTCTGCTATGAAGGTGAGTGATTTCACTGGAAGACAAAGGAGGATTTTCGAGCAAGTTGCAGAGACAGAAGCCTAATGCTGACCATGAGCAGTTCTCTTCATCTGAGAATTAGGATTAGGCTCCAGCTATTCTGCAAAAACTTCACTCTGAGCTTCTTGTGTATTATGATTCCTTGTATGTTGGTCCAGTCCAGCTTTTTGGGAACAGTGACATGAAGCTGGGGCAAGAAAACACAGTTGTGTTCTTTGGGCAACTCCTTTGGGGGTACCTGCTCATTCAGCAGAATTCTAGAGTTTATACCTTGTTCTTCATTTTTATCCTTTTTACTTAATTGCTTTCCTTTTTTTTTTTAAGTTCTTCCCATATTCATTTTATAGTTTTTTTTTCTTTTTCTTTTTTTTTTTTTTTAAATATGGAACGCTTCACGAATTTGCGTGTCGTCCCTGCGCAGGGGCCATGCTAATCTTCTCTGTATCGTTCCAATTTTAGTATATGTGCTGCCGAAGCGAGCACTATTTTACAGTTTTAAAGCATTTATTTGAAAGAGAGGATCAGAGAGAGTGCTCCTAACTGTTGGTTCACTACCCAGATGTCCAGG
Source organism: Oryctolagus cuniculus (assembly GCF_964237555.1). Lineage (NCBI taxonomy): Eukaryota > Metazoa > Chordata > Mammalia > Lagomorpha > Leporidae > Oryctolagus > Oryctolagus cuniculus. The sequence goes on along the minus strand of NC_091442.1, from coordinate 24,109,517 downwards.
AGCTGGAAACTCAGTCCAGATCTTCCATGTGGACAGATTTCCCATGTAGCTGGCAGGGATCCAGCTACTTGAACCATCATCTACTGCCTCCCAAGGTGACTAACTGGAAGCTGGAATCAAGAGCTGACTGGGGAATGAAACCCAGACACTTCGGTATGAGATACTAATGTCCCACTGGCAGTTTAACCACTGTGCCAAACTCCCACTCCCACTTCTGCTTTCTTATTGGCAGGCTCCATTTGACAGAACATGTTTGTATTCTTTCCTTTTCTTCTTCTTTTTTTTTTTTTTTAATTTTTTTTGACAGGCAGAGTAGACTGAGAGGGAGAGAGACAGAGAGAAAGGTCTTCCTTTGCCGTTGGTTCACCCTCCAATGGCTGCCGCCGCCGGTGTATCACGCTGATCCGAAGCCAGGAGCCAGGTGCTCCTCCTGGTCTCCCATGCGGGTGCAGGGCCATCCTCCACTGCACTTCCGGGCCACAGCAGAGAGCTGGACAGGAACAGGGGCAACTGGGAGAGAATCCGGTGCCCCGACTGGGACTAGAACCCGGTGTGCCGGTGCTGCAGGCGGAGGATTAGCCTAGTGAGCCGTGGTGCTGGCCCTTTTCCTTTCCCTTTCCTTTTCCCTTTCCTTCTTATCTATCTATCAGAAAGGCGGAGTTACAGAGAGGCAGATGCAGTGAGAGGGAGAGAGGTTTTCTTTTTTTGACAGGCAGAGTGGACAGAGAGAGAGAGAGAGAAAGGTCTTCCTTTTGCCGTTGGTTCACCCTCCAATGGCTGCCGCGGCCAGCGCGCTACGGCCGGCGCACTGCGCTGATCTGATGGCAGGAGCCAGGTACTTATCCTGGTTTCCCATGGGGTGCAGGGCCCAAGTACTTGGGCCATCCTCCACTGCACTCCCTGGCCACAGCAGAGAGCTGGCCTGGAAGAGGGGCAACCGGGAAAGAATCTGGCACCCCAACCGGGACTAGAACCCGGTGTGCCGGCGCCGCAAGGTGGAGGATTAGCCTAGTGAGCCGCGGCGCCGGCACGAGAGAGGTTTTCATCTGCTGGTTCACTTCCCATTTGGCTGCAATGACTGGAGCTGCGCTGATCTGAAGCCTGGAGCTTCCTCTGGGTCTCCTATGCGGGTGGGTGCAGGGGCCCAACGACTTGGGCCATCTTCTGCTTTCCTAGGCCATAGCAGAGAGCTGGATTGGAAGTGGAGCAGCTGGACCTCGAACCAGTGCCCATATGGAATGCCGGCACTGCAGGCACGGTCCCCACATACTTGTTTTCAAGGTTGTTAAAGCTATACACCATTTCCTCTTGCCTCTGATGTCCAGCTGGTGCAGGTTGCCTTTTATTACCAGGTTAGCACTTCGCTTTGGAACACATTAACTCATTTTTGCCACTTGCTTGACTCCCATAGGCCAGCTCAGATGTAATATTGAAGGGACTTTACCCAGCTGTGATGCTGGTAATTCCCCTACAACTGAAAAAATGAAATGAATTACCTTTATTTTATTAGAAAATGTTGGTGTCCCTGTTGACTAGTAACTCCTGCTCCTGGCTTGTCTTAGGGCTTCACAAGGACAACAAATCAGTCAAGGCTTAATAGACCTTGTCTTTGTCAGGTTGACATTTTTTTGAAAAGATGTATTTTATTTATTTGAAAGAGTTACAGAGAGAGGTAGAGACAGAGAGAGAGGTTTTCCATCTGCTGGTTCACTCCCCAAATGGCTGCAACGGCCGGAGCTGAGTTGATCTGAAGTCAGGAGCCAGGAACTTCTTCCAGGTCTCCCATGTGGGTACAGGGGCCCAAGGACTTGGGCCATCTTCTGCTACTTTCTCAGGCCATAGCAGAGAGCTGGATTGGAAGTGGAGTAGCCAGGACTTAAACTGGTGCCCATATGGGATGCTGGCACTCTAGGCGTCGGCTTTACTCGCTACTCCATAGTGCCGACCCCAATAAAATCTTTTAAAAAAAAAAGTTCATGGAAAAATGGAATTAAAAGATTTTTTTTAAAGAAATGATATCTAATTAAAATCAAAACTGTTTCACTTAGGAATTAGTTTCTAGTGCCCTCCAGCCCCCAACCCAACTGCAATGAGCAGCAACTCATTGTTGGAAAAACCAACTCTGTTGGAAGTAGGTGACTTTCTGAGTGAGTTACTTTTCTTATTGCTGGTTCCCTTTGACTTTTTTGTAATTACTGTAACATTGTCATCCAGTGTGTGGAACACCATGGTAATTTCCATGACAACTGACTTATTTCCCAAAGAGAGGAAGCTATAAGTGTTAGGAACTCAAAAAGGGTATTGGGCCAAGTTCTTGTGATGCTAGTAGAATCTTGAGCTAAAAGGGCTTTTCAGCATCAACTGTCTAATTAAGCCTCTTCCTTTGCAGGGAGGAAACAGGTCCATGGAGGGCAAGCAGCTTGCCTAAGGGGTTGGGAGGTTTTTTTTGTGGAATAAACTCCAGATCCTCAGCTTAGTATCTATTTGTGCTTCCTATTCTGTAGAGATTTTCCCATTATATCTCCAGGACTATGAGCTCCACGAAGGCAGGGACCACATCTGTCTTGTTATTGAATGTTTTCCCAGTGCTTGCCTCAGGATCCAAATGTTTGAGTGAATTAATAAACAAAGTTGGAGTTTCTCAAGCTGAGACATATAACTGTATATTGGATGATACATGAAACTGCAGAATAAAACATACCTTCCTGAACTGTCAGCATACTCATATTTGGGGTGGACATTTCACCTAGGAGTTACACCATTGGTTGGGACACCCACATACCATACTGGAATGCCTGGGTTTGAATCCTGGCCCTGCTCTGGATTCTAGCTTCTGACTAGTGAGCACCCTGGGAGGCAGCAGGTGATGCCTCAAGCAGTTGGGTCCCTGCCACTCATTTGGGAGATCTGGATTGAGATCCTGGTTCCAGTTTTAGTGTGGTTCAGCCCTGACCATTGTACAGATTCAAGGACTGAATCAATGGATGGGAATTCTGTCAGTCTCCCTCTTATAAAATCATCAAAGTTGGGGGCCGGTGCGGTGGCGTAGCAGGTAAAGCCACTGCCTACAGTGTTGACATCCCATATATATGGGCCCCGGTTCTAGTTCTGGCTGTTTCACTTCCGATCCAGCTCTCTGCTATGGCCTGGGAAAGCAGTAGAAGATGGCCCAAGTCCTTAGGCCCCTGCGCTTGCATGGGAGACATGTAAGTAGCCCCTGGCTTCAGATCACAGCTCTGGCTGTTGTGGCCAGCTGGGGAGTGAACCAGCAGATGGAAGACCTCTCTTTCTCTTTCTTTGTAACTCTTGACTTTCAAATAAATGAATAAAGAAAAGTTGAGTGTGGAAGGTTAAGCTGCCGCCTGCAGTTCTGTTCAAGTTCCAGCTGCTCCACCTCCAATCCGCTCCCTGCTGGCACACTTGGGAAAGCAGCAGTGGATGGCTGAGGTCCTTGGGCCCCTGCATCCATGTGGGAGACCCGGAAGAGGCTCTTGGCTTTGACATGGCCCAGCTTCGGCTGTTGCAGCCATTTGGTAAGTGAGCCAGAAGATGGAAAATTGATATTTATTCTCATTCTCTCTGTCTTTCTCTCTCTCTCCTTTCTATCTCTGCCTTTCAAATCATCTTTTAAAAAAGTCAAAGTTAAAATAAATATATTTTTAAAGAGTTATTATTTGAAAGGCAGAATTACAGAGGGGGGGGGGCTTACTATCTGGTTCATTCCCCAAATGGTTGCAACAGCAAGTACTGGGCCAGGAGCTTCATCTGGGTCTTCTACATGGGTGGCAGGGCCCAAGGACTTGGGACATCATCTACTGATTTCCCAGGCCATAGTAGAGAGCTGGATCGGAAGTGGAGCAGCTGAGACTCGAACTGGCACCCGTACGGGATCCAGGCATTGCAGGTGGCAGCCTTTACGTGCTACGCCACAGTGCCAACCCCTAAAATAAATATTGTACTCAGGCTTTTTGGGGGAACTGGATTAGTTTAAGTATTATAACTGGTCTTTTAAGACTTTGCTGTTAAATTAAATCACATTATGGAATGGATGAAAAGTTAGCATGAAGAGATGAAAAGGCATCAAATAAAGTGTACACGAATATAACTGACCCTTTGACCTCTACTCCAGAAAGGCTGGTGTTGCCAGATCCTGACATTTTTTAAAGCAGCTAGAAATATATTATTTTAGAAAGCAATATCTGATTTGAATGTTGGCAGTTAACTCAGGGGGTTTTGAACGAATTTGTGTGCATCAGAAAACACATCCTTAGGCCTGAGCATCTGTTTGTAATCTATTGGTTAAAACGCAGGTCTAGGCAGGAACTAGAGTTTGGATGGGGCCAAATTGGTGGTGGTGTCAGGAATGGTTCTCTTTTTGGGTCTGGCTTCTTCTTGGCTTCAAAGTAGCCACAGCTCATAGTGGAAAGAATGATGACACTTGATAGGACAGATGTCCACATTACCTATCATCCTCTGTGGGAAGCTGCTTCTGTAATCTCACAGGCACTGTCAGCTTTCTCATTTACTCCTGTTGTTTTGCAGGTGAAACCAAGGTCCAGAGGAGTTAGAACTTTCCTCAAGGACCCTAAGCTGAAGCCATAGGTCCTAGGCAGACCCCATTTCTCACTCTAGGTCTTCTGTTGGTTCTTTGGCCTCACATATTCTTAAGGCGTGGGACGGAGGGCTGCTGGGATTCTTTGGGATGGCTGATAGAGCCTGGCTAGCTCCCTCCACTTTTTGATGTAGTCCTATCATCCTGAGGAGGGGGAGGGATTGAGGTGGTGTTGGGAGTATGCTCAGGCTCTTGGTGCAGAGGGTCTGTTTCCATCACTAGTCACCAGCATCAGATTGACTATTATTTTTGTTTTCCTTTTTTACCTAGAAAGGTGTAGAGGACAGCTCAGCAATACAGAGCCCCAATGTGGAGATAGATTCATCCCTCTTTCTGTCTTTATTGCCTCTTCTGTTCCATTTCATTCCTTCTACCTCCTTTATCTATTTTTTATTTGAGAGGCATAGAGAAGTATCATGTACCTGTTCACTCTCCAGATGCCTACAGTGGCTTGGGCTGGGTCAAAGCCAGAAGTCAGGCCGGCGCCACGGCTCAGTAGGCTAATCTTCCACCTAGCGGTGCCGGCACACCTGGTTCTAGTCCCGGTCGGGGCACTGGATTCTTTCCTGGTTGCCCCTCTTCCAGGCCAGCTCTCTGCTGTGGCCAGGGAGTGCAGTGGAGGATGGCCCAAGTGCTTGGGCCCTGCACCCCAGGGGAGACCAGGATAAGCACCTGGCTCCTGCCATCGGATCAGCGCGGTGCCGTGACAGCCATTGGAGGGTGAACTAACGGCAAAAAAAAGAAAGACCTTTCTCTCTGTCTCTCTCTCTCACTATCCACTCTGCCTGTCAAAAAAAAAAAAAATAAAATAAAAATAAAAAATAAAAAAAAAAGAAGAAGAAGAAGAAGAAAACGGAAGTCAGGAACACAGGCCAGGTCATTTACCCCATTATGGCAGGAATCCAATTACTTCAGCTATCATCACTGCCTCCCAGAGTCTGTATTAACAGGACTGGAATGGGGAGGCAGGAACTGAAACCCAGGTACTCTGATATGGAACAAGGGTGCCTTAATTGGTGATTCAGCCATCAGGCTAAATGCCCACCCCAAGTCCGTCCTTTCTGAGTCCTGCTACTCTCCATTTCTGCATCATCTTTCCCTCTCACTATTGTCCTTCTCCTTGGGAGATTTTTGTAATGTCACTGCAACAGGCCGAGTCTGGGATTCAACATGGTTTCCTTATTTTTATGGGGACTAAAGTAGAGCAATTCAATAGGGGAAGTTTGGCCTTTGCTATGAGGCCCATACAGTTTGGTGTCTCCTGTCTTTCTGCTCTGTCAGTAGTGCGGTACTTAATGCCCACTGCTTCCCTGTACTTCATCTCAGTAGAATGGTTCTTTGAATGTCCCAGGGTCTAACCTGTCATGACTTTATTTTGACTGTTTGCTCTAAGTAGAAAGCCCTTTCATCTCCCTGCTCCCTTTATTGACAAACTTCTATTTGTCTTTTTCTACCAACTCCAGTGCCACTTCTTCAGCAAAGCTTTCCCTGATTGCTATACAAGTAGAATTAATTTCCATCCTTTGTACGCTTTGCTTCTACTTCTATAGTTGTATTGTAGTGCTGTGCCACACTCAAATCTTCTCTCATTCACGAGATTGAGCACTGATAGGCCAAGAGATAGTGTACTGCTTATTTCTGTTTTTCTTGTTTCTCTGTAATAGGTTTGGCACAATAATGCTTTCAGAATGAATGACAGAACTATGTATGTTCCAATAGCCATGGTCTGAAGTTGAATGTTAAGTGTTACAGATGAAAAAAACAACAGGGTGCTCTGGGAGTTTGTGGGAGTTTTGAAAGAGAACTTCCATCTGGAAGAAGTCGTGGGAGCTTCTAGAGTCTGGTGGCATTTGAATGTGCCCTTGAAGATTCAGAAGATATTCCTTTAGCAGAAATGGCGGGAAGAACATTTCAGATGGAGGGAATGTTGGTAGTGAAAGGAAATGCAAAGGTCAGGCCCCACCTGCTGATCTACCCCTCATCCAGACTTCCTGCTGGAGTGTGTATGAAATCTCTGTGCTGGCCTAGAGGAAACCTCTTTTCTCCTTTTCTGCCCCTCTTCTGTTCTTTCCATCTCTTCTCCCTTCCTCTTATGATACTGTTGCCCTTTATATATGTGGTTTCTTCTCATCTCTTTCCCTTTCTTCCCATTTCTCTAGTCCTTAAAAAACAAAAATCAAACAAAAAACTTTGCTGCTTACCTTTTCTTACCTACTTTCTTCTTTCTTGCCCTCTTCCCAGATAAATCAAATTGAAGGCTTTAGGTTGGAGATATGAATCAGCCATACAATATTTAACTCCAGATAACCCTTGTGAAGCTGAGAAGTAATCGTGGTGTAATCGCTTCTCATCTGCTTCTTGTGTTTTATTGGCATTGACTTCTTTCACCTCCCACTGTGCTGGGGGTGTCATTATCATTTTATTTCTTAGTGGTTGTCAGAATGTCAATTTTAATGAGAAATTTCTGCAGTCAGGCCTGCCCTTGAGTGGTAAGAGCCTTCAGGCAAACACGAGGCTGGATGAATCAGAATTGCTCTTGTATTTGTGTTCTCGTGCAAACAGGCATAAGGGCCACACAAACACACCTCCTCACCTGCATAGGCCTCCAGCACGTGTGCATATGCACAATTGAGCCCCACTGGTACATTTTCCTTCTCTTCAGACACATCAGTGTGATCTCCCTTATACTTTCAAGTCTTCCATTCCCCATTCCTCTCATGTCTTTATTTACTCTCTTACACACCCTCTGTCCCATTGTCTTCTACCTAAATACTTGGAATTGTGTGAATGACAATTTGTACAAGCCTGTCTCACAGACCCTACCTGCACTGTCCGCTTCCTTAGCTATACACAAAGTCCTCCCCTCCACATACGCCTGTACTTGCACTGATATCTCTGCCCAGTGACAGGATCCCACACACTCAGGACTGCAGCGTTACCTACATATTCCCCTAAACCTAGCCGATACTCAGTACTTCTTCCTCTATCGTCTTAACAGACATTTTAGTTTCTTGCTAATTTTGACAGGAAACATTTTTACTACCAAACTAGCAGACTTGTAGGGGACAGATCCTTTGGGTTCAGACTCCTAGAATAACCCTGTTATGGTGGTGGTGGGAATGTGTTCCAAATCAAAATCTTGGGTGAGTCCAGAAACTGATATTTTTAACAAGTTTCCTGAGTCTTTGTGTTGTGCAGCCAGTTACCTAGACAGGAAAGAGCCAGAAGTAAGACCGTCTGCATTACCTACCTGTACCATCTTGGACAAGTATCTTTCTGGACCTCAGTTTTCTGAGTTGTGATATAACAAAGCCCATGCTTTAGAACCCTTTAGGTTCTAAAATGTCATGATTTTATTTTTCCATTAATTTTAATGTTTTTTGTTTGCTTTTGAGATTTATGTATTTGAAAGGCAGAGTGACAGGAAGAGAGAGAAAATCTCCTATCTGCTGGTTCACTCCTCAAATGGTGGTAATGACCAGGGCTGGAACTCCATCTGGTTCTCCTTCTTGGGTGTCTGGGGCCCAAGCCATTGGGCCATTTGCTTTCCCCAGGTGCATTAGCAGGGAACTGGATGAAAAGCAAAGGAGCTGGGACTCAAACCAGCTTTCCGGTATTGCAGTGTGGGTATCACAGGTGGTGGTTTAACTCACTGCTCTAAGACACCAGCCCGTGTTTGTTTTTTTGTGTTGCTTTATGAGGAACTTAGACTGGGTTCTTTTTCTGTCTCTCAGGGCGTTTGGCCAGAGCTCAGCAGCGGTAGCATACGCCTGACCTTCTGTCAGCTGCAGCAACACAGCTCCTAATTAGAAATGGATCAATAGGACCCCTGGAGCCTGGGCAAATGTTGGAGGCATTCTCATAGCTAGGGAGAATCTGATGACCAAAAAACGGATCTGGTTACACTTGTCAACCCAGCAGTTCTGCTGGTATAGCCCTCCTTCCCCGGGACCAGCAGGCAAGGCTGCCCTGAGTGAATGGCGAGAGATGGTTAACCTGTATTCCTCTAGATGTGTTTCTTTCATCTTTATAAACTTATGCATGTGATGTTAGCTAGGTACATAGGTGTATGTTTGTTTCTTCTAACAGCTACAGAAATAGTTAGAAATTGAAGCTGAGAAAAGTATGAGTGAAGTAACTTAGCATGTCTCTGCTGCACTACACGACAACATTTACAGCATCAGTTCTGAGCTGACAGATTGTTTTCTACCACAGGCCTCCTTTAGCCTTTAACAAACTGATCTGGAGTTCAGGCCCTCTCCTTGGAGCCCTTCAGAGGCTGGAAGAAATTCAGGTGAATGGGGGTTAGGGTGTGGGAAGAGCTGCTCTGCTTGCTTTTGCTTTCTCATCTTTCCAAGGTCCCTGAGGAATGAGCAGGCTCTAATGGGAGAGATCAATCATCATTTGGGATCAATGGGAGGGCTTTTTCCTGTGTAGAGTGCAGACTCAGATTTCTGAACTAGCCCTGTGCAAGGAGAGGGAGGGGACTCATGACTGGTTAATGCTAGGTGCTGGAGAACCTAAAGGCTTAACATGTTTAGCAACCAGTTGTCAGACCAGATTCCCCCTATAGTTGGTCATTCAACAAATATTTGATGAGTGTCTCCCATGTGTCAGCTTGAGCTAGTGCAAACGATTCCTAGATGACCTGGGGGCTAGACAAGGATACAAACAACAGTGTAATGTGTGAGCTTTAATAGAAATATGTACAAGGGACTCTTGGATTACAGAGACATGAAAGATGGGTTTTCTTGGGGGATGTAACTTTGTGGTTTGAAGGAAGAATAAGAGTTCAGGCAAGGAGGGTTCTCTAAACCAGGGACCTAGCACAAACACAGATACAAAGATGTGTCCAGGAACTCTTCATAAAAGGTAGGGCATTGGCAATCCTTAACATGTTGCAAATTAGATTGATTCCCCCGGGCCCTTGCTCTTTGCCAGATTTAGGGCTGTAGTAATAGCCATTGGATGGCAGTAGAGCAAGAGCAGCAGGTGCTGACTGAAACTTATTTCTAGAACTCGGGGGGGAGGAAGGGAGGAAAGCTGAAGAGCAGTAGCCCTTTGTCCTTTGGGCCCAGGCCAGGTGGCTTGGCTTCCCTGGTGACAAAAATCTTGTTTGTTCCATGCAGTCTGCCCCTCCTTCCTGTGTTCTTTTTTTAAAAAAAGAAATTAATGAAATCTGTTCAAAATACCCCTGAAATGAAATTACATTTTTAACTCTAATTACCCTAATTAAAACTTGACAGCCGTAATTCTGGAATGGCAGATATGCTAAGTACCTTGTGCCTGAGACAAGCTCACTTACCCAGATGAAATGTTGTTCTGTTCTGGGCTTAGGGGAAAAAAGAATTCTTTTGTATGTTCAATTTGTTTTCTTCATCAGCAGTTTAGTCTTCTGCCCTGCAGATTCCCCAAGTGAAGGTAGCTAAACTTGGAGGCTACAGGCTTGCCCAAGACTCCTAAACCCAGTAGAGGTCCCCCTGTATCTTCTGATGATTTTTTTAATATTTTGTTTGAAAGCCAGAGTTATGGCTGGAGCTGCACCGATCAGAAGCCACGAGCCTCTTCTGGGTCTCCCACGCTGATGCAGAGGCTCAAGCACTTGGTCCATCTTCTACTGCTTTCCCAGGCCATAGCAGAGAGCTGGGTTGGAAGTGGAACAGCCAGGACTCGAATCTGCACCAATACGGGATGCCAGCACTGCAGGCGGTGGCTTTACCCACCATGCCACAGCGCTGGCCCTGATGCTTCTGATGATTCTTAGCACATACCTTTGAGTTCTCTTCAGTTGAGTTCAGACTGCAGTCTTTTCCTCAGTCCACCCCTGCCTTGGGGGGATCAAGGATCTGTGCTTATTAAAACGTTGCCTACTGGTCTAGGGCTAAATCCAGATCTGGGGCCAGTTTATAGCTAATATTAACGGTATGGTTAGAGGTCCGGGGAAAGGAGGGTCCTTCTTTTATCTGTCTCCAGTTCCTTTAACTTAGCGTAGTCAGACACCTAGTGAGATGCCTAGTTTTGGTCCTTACCTTAACTTGGTTCCCTGGCTAGATGCAAGGAACATGATTGGGGGAATTGGGAATGAGGGCAAGCCCTTGAAGCAGACGTAAGGGTCCACTGGTGCTGTGTGTCGTCTCATGGTTCTTTTAGAGTCACAGATCCCATGCTTTCGTCATCTACTCATCCCAGAGGGCTGTTCAGTCACTAGATAGTGCTGTTTAGGTACTACAGGGGAGAAAGAATTGAATAAGACATAGTCCTTGCCCCTGAGAAACTTAGAATTGTGGGGTAGTGGACATGCAGTGGTGGGTGAGAGACAGCTGCTTACATGTGTATGGCAGGTTACGTAAGGCAGAGCAAGCTTTATTCTGTAGATAAAAAGCTTGAGTGCCTGCTGTACACCAGGTACTGAAAATAGTATGTAGATATATCAGACAGAGTTCCTGCTTTCAAGAGTTGCCAATAAATTAGGAAGATAGGCATGTGAAAGTTTGCTGTAACACAGATTTGTGAAGGATATGTGGACAGTTTTACCTGGGAAGGAGGCCAAGCAGGGAAAGAGGACAAATTTAACTTCCACTGGGGGTGGGTGTGAGTGTCATTGGCATAGACTTGTCACAGGTGTTGGCCTCTGGGCTTGTCCCTTAATTGGTGATATTGGCAGAGGAGTGAAGAAAGAGCAGCAGAGGTGTTAGGGAGCAGCATGGGGAAAGGTAGGAGCTAACAGGCGACATCATGGTGTAATTGGAGAAGAGTGTGCAGGGAAAGGATATGGTAGAGGATGAAGGTTGAGTTTAAACGTCACCCTGTAGACAAAGGGCTGTGATAATGTGTATGACTGACTGGGAGATAGGTGTGACTGGAGACATCAGATTAGTTGGAACAGATGTCAGCAAACTGGCCTGTATTCTTAATCCAGCCCACTGTGTCTCTGAATTTTTACTGTTAAACAGCCATACTTAATTTATCTATGATGGCTTTTGTACTAGAGTGACAAAATTGAATACTATAGAGATTCCTGTAGCCCACAAAACCTAAAATACTATCTGACCCTGAACAAAAAAGTTAACTGGCCTCTGAACTAGAAGATAATTATATGTGAGACAAGATAAATGTCAGAACTAGGCCTAAGATGGATTGGAGGTGTCAAATGAGACTTTTCAGAAGGGACAATGTGATTTAGCAAAGAACAACTGTCTTACCTACCTCTCAGAACTTTGTAAAGGTCAAATTTATTGAAAATCACCATGGCCATTAGAAATCATTTGATTTGTGGGCAAGTCTTGGTTTGCCTTTAGATTTGCCTTTACTAGCTGTGTGACCTTGGGCTAGTTAACTTCCCAGTTCCGGTGAATATTGTGAGTGAAAAAAGACTTAGCAAGATGATTCTTAATGGGACACAGCTGTCTTTCTGCCTGTATCTATATGTGAGAGGGCCCTCTAGTGGAAAAGACCGTAGAACACCTGAAGGTAGTTTGATTTGAGGTGAGGATGAATAGGCAGGGGCTTTTTAAAAAAAATTTTGTTTGTTTACTTTTATTTATTTGAAAAGCAGAGTGAGGTGAATAAGAGAAAACTTCAACTGCTGGTTCACTCCCTAAATCGTGACAGTTGGGGCTGGGCCAAGCTGAAATCAGGAGCTTGAACTCCATAGAGGTGTCTCATGAGGTTGGCAGGGATCCAAGTGGTTGAATGATCAGCTGGAGCCGGGAATTGAACTCAGGCACTCCACTGTGAGCATCTGAGACACAGTAAAGGTAGAAGGGCCAGGCACTGATTGGGCAATTTACACATACTTTTTGTACCCCATTCTCAAAACTCTTAAGTGATTTTATCGCTATGTACTTAAGAACTTAGTTTTAGAGAGTAGCATTCAGCAGACAGTAACGGAATCATTGACGATACAGGGAAATGACTAAATACTCCTTACACTGAAGTAGGGGGAGAGTGATAGAGGAGACAGGCAAGTGAATGGAATAACCGAAGTGGAGTTACACAGCTTAGATGGCAGAGCCAGCGCTGTATTTGTATGCTGTTTCCTCTGTTCCATGCTGCCTTCGTTGCAGAAGGGTGGGGAGAGCAGTAGACTCAAGTGGCCTTCTGGAGAAGGCCATTGGTGAGGAGACCTGCTCTTGGATTCAGGGCTGGGCTTTAGTTCTAGCAGGGGCCTGACATCTGAAGCAGGTGACTAGGTCAGATGCTGTCACATAAAGGTGGGCCTCATTTGTAGAATAAAGCTTCTAATTTTGTGCCCTTTAGAAGGTGAAGTCTGCTTAGCACTGACCAGATCCTTGAGTACCACAAGAGCCCCTACAGTCTGTGATACAGGAATGGTTAATATGCAAGCCTTATGGGTAAAGGATGGGAGTTAAGGCTATGACTGTTTTAAATATTTCCTGCCCAGGGTCAGATTTTGTTATGAGAACTGAATTTGAGTTGCTAAATCCCTCCTGCAGTGTAGAATAGGCTAGGCAAGGCAGAAGTCTCGAGACTGACAGGAGCCAGTATTTAGGTTTAAAAAAATAATTTAGATTCTACTCATTATTCCAGCTTAAAAACTTGAATTGTTTTCTTCTCAGTATGGCTGGGAAAACAGAGACTGTCACCCTTTTTCTCTGACTGTGGCTGAGCAGACAAGCCTGGGCTATAGCATCCGTAGTCCTTCTGATTTACCTTGGACTCTTTTTGTGAAACACTCCCTACCCCCCATAGTGTTGTTCAAAGTCGTCTTTTTTTTTTTTTTTTTTTTTTTAAGATTTATTTAATTATTTCAAAAAGCCAGAGACAGAGAGGTCTTCATCCACTGGTTCACTCCCCAGATATCTGCAATGGCCGGGGCCGGGCCAGGCCGAAGCCAGGAGCTTCTTCCTAGTCTCTCATGTGGGTGGCAAGGGCGCAGGTACTTGGGCCGTCTTCTGTAGTTTTTCCCAGGTCACTAGCAGGAAGCTGGATTGGAGGTGGAACAGCTGGCACTTGAACTGGCACCCATATGCAATGCCAGCATCACAGGCAGTGGCTTTACCCACCATGCCACAATGCCGGCCCCAACTTCAAAGTCTTCATCTGTGATTAGACTAGCAGAATGATATGTGCTGGAGTTTCTATACTTAAGAGTTTCTATACCACTAAACCTTAAGTTCATTTTTCTTTTTCTTTTTTTAAAAAAGACTTGTTTATTTGAAAGGCAGAGATCAACACAGAGAGAGAGAGGTTTCCATCCACTGGTTCACTCTTCAGATGGCTGCAACAGCTGGGGCTGGGCCAGACCAAAACCAGAAACCTGGAACTCTTTATCTGGGTCTCCCACATGGGTGCAGGAGCCCAAGTATTTGGGTTATCTTGCTGCTTTCCCAGGCACATTGGCAGGGAATTGGATCAGAAGTTGAGTAGCTGGGACTTGAACTGGCGCCTGTGGGATGCTGGCATTGCAGGCAGTGCCTTAACCTACTGTACTGAAATGCCAGCCCCTTCCCCTCACCACTGCCAAATTCAAGAATAACTCCAGATCCCACTCTTGTATCTAGTATCTTAGATGAATCCCAACTGAAATTCAGATAGCTCTTTTGCCTGATCATTCAGCTGTGGTTTCAATATTGAGGTAAAGTTGGCATCATGGCTCAGATCCTGGCCTTTCAGCCCAGTACTGGGTTCCCTGAGCTGAATCCACATCCGCAGAATATTGTCATTTCTTTTTTTTTTTTTTTTTTTAAACTCCCCAAATGGCCGCAATGGCCAGAGCTGAGCTGATCCAAAGCTAGGTGCCAGGAGCTTCTTCCAGGTCTCCCACGTGGGTGCAGGGGCCCAAGGATTTGGGCCATCTTCTACTGCTTTCCCAGGCCACAGCAGAGAGCTGAATCAGAAGAGGAGCAGCCCGGACTCAAACTGGTGCCCATATTGGATGCCGACACTGCAGGCGGTGGCTTTTACTCCCTACGCCACAGTGCCAGCCCTGTCATTTTCTTTTTTAAGTACCTGTTTAAAAACTGATATGTGAGTTTGAAACATGCAGTCCTGGGGCTGGCGCCATGGCTCACTTGGTTAATCCTCCACCTGTGGTGCCGGCATCCCATGTGGGCGCTGGGTTCTAGTTCTGGTTGCTCCTCTTCCAGTCCAGCTCTCTGCTGTTGCCCAGGAGGGCAATGGAGGATGGCCCAAGTGCTTGGGCCCCTGCACCTGCATGGGAGACTAGGAAGAAGCACCTGGCTCCTGGCTTTGGATTGGCGCAGTGTGCCGGCCATAGCGGCCATTTGAGGGGTGAACCAACGGAAGGAAGATCTTTCTCTCTCTAACTCTCCCTGTCAAAAAACAAACAAACAAACAAACAAAACAACAACAACAACAAAAAAAAACATGCAGTCCCAGGGTCCACACTGAGATACCTCCAGAGTCATCCTGTGTTGTGGGAAGTCTGGATGATGAAGGAAGTGCCTGAGTTGTGAGTAAGGAGACTGGTTCTGGCCCTGCCACTGATTTCTCTCAGTGACTTTGTGCAAATTCACCGCCTGCTCCGGCCTTACCTCTGTTCTGTAAAATGATAAGGCCCTTCTAGTTCTGGTCCCACTAGGGATAGAAAGCCATCTTCTACACAGTCACAGCTGCACAGAGCACTATCTGGCCCAAGCTTTAGCATTTTGGTTACTGATTATAAAACCTTGGATTCTCACTTGCGGCTTGGGAGGAGGAAGGGGAACCATGCAACTGTCTCATTAGCGTGGAGAAAAGAAAACAGTAATTACTTGTGCCTCCCTCGATAATTCTTGCTGGGTTGGTTCTTTTAGGGAAGGAGGAAGGGAAGACTGGAGTTAGCTTCAGCTGAGGAAAGAGAAATGCCATTAGCTGCCCAGAAAATGCAGAGGCAAGAATGCTTGTCTGGCAGGTGTGCTGTTCTCTGTGTTCGCCCCTCCAGGCAGCCTGGAGACCGCCTGGATTGAGTTCCATGTATTTATGCCATGCATTATGTTATCACACAGATGTGTCTCCTGTCATTAAGAAACCAGCTGCCCTCCAAGGCCACCTTCTGTGATATGCTGCCAGTCCTGTAACCTGACTGGTTTTTATTGTGTTGTGAGGTCACCTTTTTAACCCCCACAGCAAAACTGCCACTTGGTTTATTACTCCATCACAAGAGTCAAGGTCACGTATCCTTGTGAGTGGGAGAAGTCTGGTAAACTCTAAGTCCATTGGGTTTGGTGAGGGCTGGGGAAACGAGGTCTCACAGCAGGATTATGGCCAAGAAGTCAGGGGCAGCGGGAACATAACTAGTAAATCTGTTGGCAGGCTCGGCTCCTGGGACAGAGCTGTTTTTAGTGTGTAGGTCTTTTTTCCTTGAATGTGGGCAGCTGTGAGCTAAGTGCTGATTGTAGTGCTGATTGTAGATCACAGGCAGGCCCCATGCGATTGAGTCCTGCCTGGGGGTACCTGGAGCTGTTAGGCTTTAACTCCTGTGCCTGTTCACTCCTATCTTGGTTGCTACCCCAGAGGCCTTACCAAATTCCCTTTTCCTTCCCCTCCCACACAAAGATGTCACTTTGGCAACACTTTTCTTTCAACCAGTCTTCTGTAGGCCCTGGAGATTGCTTACTCTAAACAGCAATGACTCTGTAGGGAGATGCTATTTAAAAAAAAAATGTGTTTTATGCATGTAGGACATGATTTATTTCAAAATCTTCCTCCTTTCTTGCCCCAGGTCTTTGATTTCCCACCCTGTGATGGCCAAGACTTGAGCCAGTGCCCACACAGGATGCTGGCACGGCAGGCAGTTTTACCTACTATGCCATAGCACTGGCCCCCAATAAAAATAATTTTAAAAATTGTTCATATAAATGTATTCCTCACCCAGGGTTTTGATCAGGTATTTCAGTTCAGCTGAGACGCCTCTCATGACCTGTTTGTTGGCTTAGTAACTTCTCAGCTTTTAGAGCATGATACCCATTTTGATGGAAGCCCCTGTCTTGGCTCTTAAGCTCTTACTGTAACACTAGGCTAATAGCATCTTGGAAGAGCCTGATTGTAGCAAGTCCTTCTACAACTTAATGGTGCACTTGGATTCTAGGCATGCAGGACTAAGTACAAAATTGGGAGAGTGTAGTCCAGTTCCTAAAACATTTTGATTGGTGCCTACTTTGATATGTGGGGTAGTTGGAAGAGAGGGAATTCTTATCTTTGGGCACAAGAAAGTACAAGGTATATACTTTGGAGCATATCTGGGTTCCAGCAAGTTTTATTTCCCAGCTGTGTGGTTTTAGACAAGGTACTTTATTGCTCTAAGACTCAGTTTCCTCCTCTGTAAGATGGGGGTAATTCTTTTGACCTCAAGAGATTATTAGGGAGAGCAGAAATTTAGACTAGAGTGCTTAGGTTTGATTCTTGGCTCTGGCTCCTGACTTGAGTTTCTTACCATTGCAGACTCTGGGAGGCAGCAATAATGGCTGAAGGAACTGGGTTTCTGCCATTCACAAGGGAGCCTGGAATTAAGTTCCTGATTGCTAGTTTCTGCCTGTGTCCTGACTATTGTGGCATTTGGGTGTGAGCCAGCACATGGAGCTAGCTCACTCTCTCTCTCAGCCTCTATTAAAAATTTTTTTAGGATTAAATGAGAGTAAGGATGTATGTGTATGACATGATGCATAATAGCAAGTATACATCTCTCTTTTTTCTCATAGGCCTATTTTTTTATTGCCTCTGATTCATCCTTTTGTGGTATTTTATTTATTTATTTTTTATTTTTATTTTTATTTTTTATTTTTTGACAGGCAGAGTGGACAGTGAGAGAGAGAGACAGAGAGAAAGGTCTTCCTTTGCCATTGGTTCACCCTCCTGTGGTATTTTATTTTGAGCACAATACCTACCATTGAGTGCTTATGCCAAGCCCTGGAATAAGGACTTTCCCATGTTGTCTCATTTATTTTCCCCAATAGCCCGTTTATGAAGCAGGAACCTTTTTAAAAAAGTATAGGAAGCTGAGGCACAGAGGACAAACACCTTGCCTAATGTAGCAAAGCTGGTAGTGTTGGCATTTCTTGTGGGGAAATTGTCAGTCACCACTGGAAAGGCGCAACCTGCTATTTTTTTTAGAGGCCATCCCCTCATTTGTTTTAATTTTTTTTTAAGATTTATTTATTTGAGGCCGGCGCCGCGGCTCACTAGGCTAATCCTCCGCCTAGCGGCGCCGGCACACCGGGTTCTAGTCCCGGTCGGGGCGCCGGATTCTGTCCCGGTTGCCCCTCTTCCAGGCCAGCCCTCTGCTGTGGCCAGGGAGTGCAGTGGAGGATGGCCCAGGTGCTTGGGCCCTGCACCCCATGGGAGACCAGGAGAAGCACCTGGCTCCTGCCATCGGATCAGCGCGGTGCGCCAGCCGCAGCGCGCTGGCCGCGGCGGCCATTGGAGGGTGAACCAATGGCAAAGGAAGACCTTTCTCTCTGTCTCTCTCTCTCACTGTCCACTCTGCCTGTCAAAAAAAAAAAAAAAAAAAAAGATTTATTTATTTGAAGGGCAGAGTTACAGAGAGGGAGAGAGAGAGGAGAGAGACGGAGGGAGAGGGAGAGAGGTCTTCCATCCACTGGTTCACTCCCTAGATGGCCGCAATGGCCAGAGTTGCACCAGCCTGAAGCCAGGAGCCTGGAACATCTTCCAGGTCTCCCACTCGGGTGCAGGGGCCCAATGACTTGAGCCATCCTCCACTACTTTCCCAGGCCATAGCAAAGAGCTGGATTGGAAGTGGAGCAGCCAGGACTCAAACCGGCGCCCTTATGGATGCCGACTCTGTAGGTGGTGCCTTTACCCACTGTACCGCAGCACCAGCCCCCAATCATAGATGTAAAAGTTAACTTTTTTTTTTTTTTGGACAGGCAGAGTTAGAGAGACAGAGAGAAAGGTCTTCCTTTTCTGTTGGTTCACCCCCAAAATGGCCGCTATGGCGCTGGCCGATCCGAAGCCAGGAGCTTCTTCCTGGTCTCCCATGTGGGTGCAGGGCCCAAACACCTGGGCTATCCTCCATTGCCTTCCTGGGCCATAGCAGAGAGCTGGAATGGAAGAGGGGCAACCAGGACAGAACCGGTGCCCCAACCGGGACTAGAACCCAGGGTGCTGGTGCCACAGGTGGAAGATTAGCCAAGTGAGCCACGGTGCCTGCCAGCTTCCACGGCGCCAGCCAACTTGTTCTTGCCAATCTTGCTTGATCCTTCAGAAAATCCTTCAGAAGAGCAGGAACACTCATTCTCATTTTACATATTTGTAAACCAAGGTGGGAGGTGAAATGACTTTTTCAGAGTTACCAGTGAATTAGTGGCAGAGCTGGAGCTAGTCTTCAGGTTTTCTGACTCTTAACCCAGTGCTCTTGGTGCTAATTTAGTAAGAGGTGTGTGTGTATAATGTGCAAATCAAACCTAAAGAGGGTTGAGTTGTAGATCTAGACAAAGGGTCTAGAGAGTTTTGAAAGGACCTTTCCTTCTGTATCCACAATTCACCCCAAAAAAGAAGAAGAAGAAGAAGAAGGATACACTCCCAAGGCTTTGCATCCTGGAGTAAGCTGGTAGAGGAGGAAGCAGTGACATATAGGAAGGCCTTGTTTGTCTTCTGACCTCTAGGCTGCGGTTGGGCTGGGCAGAAGAGGGGTGAGAACTGAAGATGAGAGCCCTGAAGATTTGAGTGTGACCTCACTTCCTGCTGACAGATTTAGTCTGAGGTTTGGACAAGCAAATTTCCATCATTTAAAATTTATAAAGCAGCAGGGTGGCATTTGGCCTAGCAGCTAAATTACTGTTAATGACACCCGTGAACCACATTTTAGTACTTGGATTCAATTCCTGGTCCCAGCTGCTAATTCTAATTTCCTGTTCATGCAGACCCTTCGAGGCAGGGTTGAGGGCTCAAGTAGCAGGTTCTTGCTACCTATATGGGAGACCTGGATTGAGTTCCTGACTCCAACTATGGTGGATGTTTGGGGAATGTACTAGTGATTGGCGGTTCGCTTTCTGTCTCAAGTAGAAAGAAATTATAAAAAGGAATTCCTACTGTTGCTCTTAAAAGCAAAACCAAAAAACCCTTCATTCTGGAATTAAAAGGAAAAATAAACTCTTTCCAAAGTAAGGTCTCAGATGTTTCAGTCCTGCCCTGGCATCCCCTTCCTTTTTGTCTTCCTTCCTTACCCTCTCCCCTTTCAACCCTTCCCTTTCCCGGTTTTATTTTTTTTTAAGATTTATTTATTGAAAGTCAGAGTTACATAGAGAATCAGCGGCAGAGAGAGAGATCTTCCATCTGCTGGTTCACTCCCCAGTTGGTCGCAATGGCTGGAGCTGCACCAATCCAAAGCCAGGAGCCAGGCACTTCCTCCTGGTCTCCCATGTGGGTGCAGGGCCCAAACACTTGGGCCATCCTCCACTGCCTTCCCGGGCCACAGCAGAGGGCTGGACTGGAAGAGGAGCAACCGGGACAAAATCCGGCTCCCCAACTGGGACTAGAACCCGGGGTACCAGTGCCACAGGCGTAGGATTAGCCAAGTGAGCTGCGGTGCCAGCCAAGACATAGGAATCTTTTAAAAATTTTTTTTTATTTTTTATTTTTTTGACAAGCAGAGTAGACAGAGAGAGAGAAAGGTCTTCCTTTTTCCGTTGGTTCACCCCCCAATGGCCGCTGCACCGCACTGCGCTGATCCGTAGCCAGAAGCCAGGTGTTTCCTCCTGGTCTCCCTTGCAGGTGTAGGGCCCAAGCACTTGGGCCATCCTCCACTGCTCTCCTGGGCCACAGCAGAGAGCTGGACTGGAAGAGGAGCAACCGGGACAGAATCCAGCACCCCGACCAGGCCTATAACCCGGAGTGCCGGCGCCACAGGCGGAGAATTAGCCTATTGAGATGTGGCGCCGGCCTGACAAAGGAATCTTAACCAGTGTCTTAGCTGCTGGGGAAATTCATGCCCTAGGATATGTTTTTAGACTGAGTAGGTAGATTAAAGGCTTATGCATGGGCTTAATGGCTTTAGGTTGGCAGGAAAAGGTGTTAAAGACCTGGTTGAAAGTCTCCCCTAACTCTTGCCCTTTCATGTTGATTCCAAAAAAAATACCTGTATTGGTAGGAAGAATTTTGTAGGATTCTGAAGCTCAGAATGGAAACATCTTAATTTACTAGGTTCTCATTATCTGGAGGTCGTAGAACTCTCTGTAGGGAAAAAGGAGGGAAGAGGTCTTGGCTAATGGTCGGGCCAGAACCAAATGTAGCCACAAGCTGGAGATGTTTCAGGAATATAGCAGAATGGTGAGGAAGGAGTCAGGATGACTTCAGAGATATGCCTTAAGATTAAGGAGTATTTGAATGTACAAAAGAAAAAGCACTCCAGGGAGACAGTTGCATAGATAAAAATATAGGATCTGGAAAGCCTGGGGTTGGAGGTCAGGCAGATGATGATGACCAGATTAGGTCTTACCTAAAGAGTGAGGCTGAGGGCAGAGGGCTACCATGACTTTTTTTTTTTTTTTTTTTTTTTTCTTTTTCTTTGAAAGCATGGGAGTGGCTTTGAGGACCATTAAATATCTGGCAGTGTGGGTCAGATGGATTGGATCAGGAAGGTGGAAGAAGACTAGTAGAAGACCTCAGGGAAGAGACTGATTTAACAGTCTGTCCTTAATTATGCTGGTGGATTGAAAGAAATATTCCAGCAGGACAGGCAAGGGATAATGTGATCCTGAACCAAGAGGAAGTTGACACTGTAGGAAATAAAGAGTAGCTTGGTTGAAGATCTCTTAGAGCAACAAACCAAACCCACAAGGACTTGGTAATTGTGGGAATAGGGAAGCAGGTCTTGAGAGCATGAATATTTGAAGGCTGAGTGCCTGGTTATATCATTTGCTGAACCGTGGAGGCTGGAGAATAAAGCAGGAGATCAGTTTGTTGACAGGTTGAACTGGAGGTGCTGATTGTTCAATCCCCTTGCCGCACCTAACAGCTAGTGCCTCTGCCTATGTCTTTTGACCCAGGGCTGCAGAGATCCTTAAGTTCCATATGTTTGCTTCTCTGTTTTGGGCCGGGAGCTCCCCAAAGATCCCCTACTCATTCTTCGAGTAACTCTTACTCCCTCTCTGAAATAAGAGTGCTGTAAGGTCTTAGTCTATTTCCAAGTGTATGGTAAATGTTAATGGCTATTAAATGATTGTTGTCGGGGCCGGTGCTGCTGCGTCATGGGTAAAGCCACCGCCTGCAGTGCTAGCATTCCACTGCTTGCAGTGCCAGTTGTTTCTCTTCCAATCCAGCCAATTGGGTTCAATCCCCAATTGGCGGCAATGGCCAGAGCTGTGCCTTTCTGAAGCCAGGAGCCAAGAGCTTCTTCCGGGTCTCCAACGTGGGTACAGGGGCCCAAGGACTTGGGCCATCCTCCACTGCTTTCCCAGGCCCTAACAGAGAGCTAGATTGGAAGTGGAGCAGCTGGGACTCGAACTGGCGCCCATATGGGATGCCAGCGCTTCAGGCCAGGGCCTTAACCCGCTGTGCCACAGCACCGGCCCCATTTGTTTTGTTTTTGAGGAGTGAGGTAGTGTGCAGTTAAGAGGACAAGCTCTGGAGTTGGACTTCTCTGTTCAAGTCCTTGCTCCACCAGCTATTGTGTGACTTGGGGTACATTTACTTTACTTATTTTTATCTTAATTTCTCTGCTGGTAAAATACAAAATGTAACACACCAGCCTTACAAGATTATTGCAGAGATTAAATTTATAAATAAGAGGTTTACAATAATGCTCGACATGTGCTATTGTTCTTACCTCAGAGTCACCTCTGCCCCTTATTCCTGAAAATCCATGGGAGTTTCTCTGTTCTTCAGCATGCTCAGACAACAGAGGAAGAAGGGAAGCAGAGAAACCCGAAGTCAGTCAGAGTACTCAGTTTGTCCCTGCTGGAGGAACCTACCGGGAAGTGAGCCAGATGTTCACAAGGCTGAGTTCCATTCCTAGTTCTGCCACTGCCTTAATCAGTTAGGAGCAAGTTACCTAGCCTCCGAGGCTCTGCTTTCTCATACGGAAAAAAAATAAGTAATTCCTCTGTGTCTTTTGTGCTTCATCCTGCTCTTCACTCCCTTCTGGTTCTGGTGGCTTTCTTACTCAAGTACCACCTTCATCCTGCCCGCCATCTCCACCTCAGGGCCTTTGTGCTTGCTGCTTGCCCTCTCTGCAACACTTCCCTCAGATCTTCACCAGGTTTCTGTCCAGGTGTCAGCTTTGAAGAGGCCTTCTCTGACCATTTTGTCTAAAATAGACTACCCTCACCCCTTGTCATTCATTCTTTCCTTCTTCTGCTTCATTTTTCTTCACAGCACTTGGCATTACCTGAAATGATATATTTATTAATTAATCTATCTTTTAATAGGCCACAAAATGTATCCCAAACTGCCCAAAGCTCCTGCCTTTTCTGAACAAGACTCTGACAGACTTCTCTCTGTTATAGGTGAGCCCTGTTCCCAGAGGCAGCTGCTGTTCATCTTGGTAACCCAAAGGAAGAAATAGCTGGCTGAGCTCAGCCTGGTTACTGGTGAGTGAGGGCATATGGGCAAACACTGGTCAAGCTTGCCAAGTTACAAGGTTATTAGTTTGGAGGTTCTTTTTACCCTTAGTAAATAATTTAGGTCATTATTCTCCTACTCCATGCCTGAAAGATTGGATGTAGGCATAGGTAGCCTCTTAGACTGGGAAGAGGATTGAGATTACTTTCTTGGAGCTGCCACAGAAGGTCTGGAATCATGTTCCGTGAATAAGGTAAAGTAGGCTTCATTGCTTGTGCCAGCTGCTCTCTGCTGGGGAGTATTTAGAGCCTGCATCTGTACTTGTCCTCCCACAAGCTCTGTTAACATCTCACAGCCCTTGGAGACTTTCCTGACTTCACTCTCTCTCGTGACCTGCCAGACTCAGGTCAGCTTGAGGGAATCCTGTACCTTTCTGAGTCCTGCAAAATGTGATCATGAGTGGTGGTGAGAATAGGGTGATGGAATAGGGCTGTGTGAAGGGGATGTTAGGGAAATCTTAGAGTGAAGACCGCCAATGGTGAGAAAGACAGGGAAACCAACACGTGAAGAATTTGTTGTGTTATAGGTCTCATTTAATCTGGACAAAACCTCTTTTGTACATGAGGAAATTGAGGCTTAGGGCATTGAAGTAATTTGCCCACAGTTGGTAACTGAGAATCTATAAAGCTGATATTAGAACCCAGGTCAGTCAAAATGTAAATACCATTGTTTCTTTTGACTTGACAGGGTTTCTTTTGGCTGATAATCTTGAAATCCAGATTTTTATTTATTTATTTATTTATTTATTTTTTGATTTTATTCATTTATTTGAGAGATAAGAGTTATAGACGGAGAGAGGGAGAGACAGAATCCATCTGCTGGTTCACTCCCCGAATGGCAGCAACAGCCAGAGCTGAGCTGATTTGAAGCCAGGAGCTTCTTCAGTGTCTCCCATGTGGGTGCAGGGGCCCAAGGCCTTGGGCCATCTTCCACTGCTTTCCCAGGTCATAGCAGAGAGCTGGATCAGAAGAGGAGCAGCCAGATGCCCATATGGGATGCCAGCACTGCAGGCAGAAGCTTAGCCTAATACGCCATAGCACTGGCCCTGAAATCCAAATTTTTTTTAATAAAGTTCAAGAAGACAGACCTCCTTAGGAATTCAGGAAGAAGATTCAGTTATTTGAAGGGCCCAGCAGGGCAGGTAGGAGTTGATGGTATCTTCTCAGCAATGGTATTTCTAGTGAAGGGGCTAACAGGCTGAAAGGAAGAATCTTTATGCAGGCAGAGGTCCAGGCTAATTGTGGCCAGAAGAAGAAGAAAACATCTAACATGTGGGAACCCAGAAACATTGGGGCCAGCACAAGATAGGAACATGGAGAACTGGACTGAAGTTGGGAAGCCTGGGTGGGGTTTTTGTTTGGGGGAGCTGTAGTGGGGGTAGGTTTAACTTGTATTTATTTGAAAGAGAGAGAAAGACAGATCTCCCATGCCCTAGTTCAGTCCCTAAATGACTGCCAACAGCCAGGGCTGGGTTAGACTTTAGCAGGGAGCTGGGATCACAGTCTAGGTCTCCCAGATAGGTGGCAGAGACCCAACTACTTGGACCATCACTTGCTGCCTCTCAGGGTATGTATCAGACCAGAGTTTGAATCAGGAGTAGAGGTTAAATGTAGGCCAAATGTCTGCCCCTGGAAACCTCGGTTTTAATCCTCTCAATACATGACCCTGAACAATCTTCAATTTCCTATTTTTAAAATTGGAGTGCGTCCCTATCTATCTATTGCGTGTACACCAGACATGCTGGGGTATTGTAGTGAATCAAATGAGAAGTGGAAGTTGGAAAGCTTTGAGAATTATAAAACAGCATGAATGAAATCAGAAAAAGTAAGAAGAAAGTGTTACTAAGTGTCCAAGTTATCTCAGATCCTGACCTATTTGCCACTACACTCCTCAAGCGTAAAAAAGGAAGATGTCCCTCTGGGAATCTGTGCTGTAAATTTTCTCTCATGCCCTTCGTCTGCAGGCTCTTGTTACAACTTAATCTTTCCGCAAGGAAAAGGTTTCCGGGGCACAGAAGACAAAGCCAGGCACCACTGGCAGCTATGGTTTGCATCATATAGGCTGCAGAATACAGGTTTATTTGTTTTTTCTAAAGATTACTTATTTGAAAGAGAAATCAATCTTCTATCTGCTGGTTTGTTCCTCAGATGGCTACAATGGCCAGGGCTGGGCCAGGTCAAAGCCAGGAGCCAGGAGTTTCTTCCAGGTCTCCAATGTTGGGCCATCTTCCACTGCTTTCCCAGGCACATTAGCAGGGAGCTGGATTGGAAGTAGAACAGTTGGAACTTAAACCAGCACCCATATGGGATGCTGGCACTGTAGGTGGCAGCTTTACCCACTGCACCACAGCGCCAGCCCCAAAGTGCAGATTTGTATGTACCCTGGCTGTAAGGCTCACTGCTAGCATATATATATATATATATATATATATATATATATATATATATATATATATATAAAAAATTTGACAGGTAGAGTTATAGACAGAGAGAGACAGAGAGAAAGGTCTTCCTTGCGTTGGTTCACTCCCCAAATGGCCGCAACGGCCGGTGCTACGCCAATCCAAAGCCAGGAGCCAGGTGCTTCCTTCTGGTCTCCCATGCGGGTGCAAGGGCCCAAGGACTTGGGCCACAGCAGAGAGCTGGACTGGAAGAGTAGCAACTGGGACTAGAACACGGCACTGGCCCCATGGATATTTTAAAAAATTATACTTTCCACCTTGCGGCGCCGGCACACCGGGTTCTAGTCCCGGTCGGGGCGCCGGATTCTGTCCCGGTTGCCCCTCTTCCAGGCCAGCCCTCTGCTATGGCCAGGGAGTGCAGTGGAGGATGGCCCAGGTGCTTGGGCCCTGCACCCCATGGGAGACCAGGAAAAAGCACCTGGATCCTGGCTCCTGCCATCGGATCAGTGCGGTGCGCCGGCTGCAGCGGCGGCCATTGGAGGGTGAACCAACGGCAAAGGAAGACCTTTCTCTCTCTGTCTCTCTCTCTGTCCACTCTGCCTATCAAAAATGAAAAAAAAATAAAAAAAAAATTATACTTTTTAAAAAAGATTTATTGATTTATTTGAAATTCAGAGTTACACACAGAAGGAGAGGCAGAGAAAGAGAGTCCATCTGCTGGTTCACTCCCCAGTTGGGTACAGCGGTTGGAGCTGCTCCTATCTGAAGGCAGGTACAGGGACCCAAGGACTTGGGCCATCTTCTACTGCTTTCCCAGGCCGTAGCAGAGAGCTAGATTGGAAGTGGAGCAGCCAGGACTCGAACTGGCGCCCATATGGGATGCCAGCACTGCAGGCAGCTTTACCCGCTATGCCACAGTGCTGGCCCCCAAAATGATACTTTTTTTTAAAAAAGGATTTTATTTGAGAGGCAGAGTTACAGACAGAAGAGTCTTCCATCTGCTGGTTCACTCCCCAAATGGCTACAATGGGTGGAACTGGGCCAATCCAAAGCCAGGAGCCAGGAGCTTCCTCTGGGACTCCCACATGAGTGCAAGGGTAATTCCCTGCTAATGGCCTGGGAAAGCAGTAGAAGGTGGCCCAAATCCTTGGGCACCTGTACCCACGTGGGAGACCCAGAGGAAGCTCCTGGCTCCTGGCTTCAGACTGGCTTAGCTCAGGCTGTTACAACCACTTGAGGAGTAAACCAATGGGTGGAAGACCGCTCCCCCCCCCCCCCCCCGCCTCTGCCTTTCAAATAGATAAATAAATCTTTAAAGCAAACAACAAAAACAGGAGGCTCATTGTAGTCCTCACATGGCTTCTGGAAAATTCTGTGGGAGAATCTAAGGGAAGCCACAATTCCTGTAAGAAGCAGCTGTCCCTGTTCACTCTCCACCCAGGGATTTTGGCCACATTTTATTTGGTTCCAGAAACAGCTGGCTTCCTTGAGAGTTGCTGTCACAGCAAAGCAATAAAGTTCAGCTCGTCTCTGGAAAAAGAATAGCATGCAAAGGGCTCTGGGGCCTACTAGATCCTGGGTTCTCTTACTTTCCTCTCCAGTTTTTATTAAAATTAAAGAGGATCTATCTGTCCCACTACAGCAGCAGCCCAAGTAGATCAGTGAAAATAGGAAAGGGATTGACAAGTCCTGTAGGTCAGATCAACTAGAGGGCAGTTGTAGGTATGGCAGTGAGTCCTGAGCTTAAGAATATGGCCAAGAGATCATAATCCAAGCTAGAAAACTGGGAAAGAACAGATCATGAAACCAAGGTCCACCAGCAACTGTGTTGCTAGAACCCTGAGGTGACTAAATTAGAAGGGACTTACCATCCAATAGGGCAGGTGCAGGGAAAAAAATAAAATAAAATAAAAAACCCACAAAACGTATACTGGGAAAGATTTCTTGAACACAAATCAGAAATGGGTTCTTTGCAATTATATATCATTTTCTGTTACCTGAGTCTCCATTTTTTTTTTTTTTTAAGATAATTTATTTGAAAGAGTTAGAGTTACAGAGAGAGAGAGAAGTCTTCCATCCTCTGGTCCAATCTCCAAATGGCCACAACAGCTGGAGCTGGGCCAATCCAAAACCAGCAGGCAGGAGCTTCCTCCGGGTCTTCCATGTGGTTGCAGGGATCCAAGGACTTGGGCCATCTTCTACTGCTTTCTTAGGCCATAGCAGAGAGCTGGATTGGAAGTGGAGCAGCTGGGATTTGAACCAACACCTGTATGGGATGCTGGCACTGCAAGTGGCAGCTTTACCTGTATGCCATAGCGCTGGCCCCAAGTCTCCATTCTTTACCTCTACATTCACCCCCACTCATCTTCCTAATTAGCATAATATGTAAAGAATTTTTATACTAAGTGCATATGACAAGAGACAGGATATCTATAGCATAACTGATGTTTGGGAAGATGAATTAGCTGTATCTTTCCCACTCTTTATTATAGGCCATGTGATTTAGGGGGGCACTGGGAGACTTTAAAGCCAGATTTACTGAGATTTGAGCCTTTACTATGACATTTATTTCCTGTGTGACTAATCTCTGAGCTGTAACTTTCTCATCTGCAAAATGGGCATAATAATGGCTACTTTAGTTAATGTGAAGCTAATAGGACATGAATACCATGTCTGGCTTGAATTGGTGTTCAGCCATTTGGTGATTAGAATAAATTTTCTTTTATTATATTTATTTATTTGAAAGGCCTACAGAGAGAGAGAGAGAGAGAGACAGAGAGAGCTTCTATCCACTGGTTCATTCCCCCTACATTCATGGCCACAAGAGCTGTGGCTGGGCCAGGCTGAAGCCAGGAACCAGGAGCTTCTTCTACATCTCCTACATGGGTAGCAGGGACCCAAGCACTTGGTCCATCTTCTGCTGCTTTTTCTAGACCAACATCAGGGAGCTGCATCAGAGTTAGGGCAGCCCCAAGAGGTACCAGCACCCATATGTGATGCCAGCATTGTAGGCAGTGGCTTTACATGCTACATGCACAGAGCCGGCCCCCTGGAATAAATTCTGATACCATATATTTGGTGTCAGATTGACTCAGGTTCTTGTTTTTTTAAGATTTATTTATTTACTTTAAAGAGTTACAGAGAGAGAAATCTTACATTTGTTCATTCACTTGCTAAAAGGACACAATAGCCAGGGCTGGGCCAATCTGAAGCCGGGAGCTTCATCCTGGTCTCCCATATGGGTGCAGGAGCCCAAGTACTTGGGTCATCTTCTACTGCTTTCCCAGGCCACAGCAGAGAGCTGGATTGGAAGTGGAGCAACTGTGGCTTGAATGGCACCCATATGGGATGACAGCATCACAGGCTGTAGCTTAACACACTGCGCCTCAGTGCTGGGCCCTGACTCAGGCTCTTAACCTTGTCCTCCTAGCTGAACCTTGGAAAACCATTTTACTCTTGGACCTCTATAAGAAGGAAATGAGGTAGAAAGTTGATCTGTAGTTGCTTATGTCCCTTCCAGTTCCAAAGGCACATTGTTCTTTGATCCAAAGACAGAGGCAAGTGAGGCCAAAGGAGAAGCCTCAAACTTCAATCTTAAGTTATGTAAGAAGAAAAAAGCCCCCATAATATATAGTGAGAAGGCATTGGAGTGGAATTTTTTAAATATTTATTTGGGAGAGTTACAGAAAGAGGGGGAAACAAATCTTCAATCTGCTGGTTCACTCCCTCGATGGCTACAATGACCGAGTTGAGCTGATCTGTAGCCAGGAGTCTCATCTGGGTCTCTCATGTGGATACAAGGGCCCAAACACTTGGGCCCTCTGCTGCTGTTTTTCCAGGCACATTAGCAGGAAGCTGGACCAGAAGTGGAACAGCCATGACTAGAACTGGCACTCTTTTGGGATACTGGCGCCACAGGTGGTGGCTTTACTCACTGTGACACAGTGTTGGCCCCAGCATTGGGAGTGACTGACAGTCTGCTACAGGGACAGTGATTTGCCTGTCACTTAGCATTTGGAAAAGAAAAAGAGAAGATCAGAATACCTGGGAGGCTGCTTATTTCTTACTTATTTGAAAGGCATAGAGAGAGAGAAACAGAGATCTTTCATGTGCTGGTTCATTTTTTCCAATGCCTGCAACAGCCCAGGCTATGCCAGGAACCCAGAACTCAATCTGGGTGCCTTTAATCATCACATGGTGCTTCTCAAGTTACGCATTGGTAGGGATGTAGAATCTGAACGGGAGCCAGAACTGAAACCCAAGCACTCTGATTCAGAATGTGGATGTTCCATTGTGTGAAATAGCTGCCTGCACCTGACCTGGAAGGTTGGAGACTGAGTAGTTGGCGAGTGTGAGAGAAACCGTGGAACCCGGAACCCGGTTTGTTCTCTGTCACCTATTGGCTAAGTGTTCCTAGTTAAGCTATTTCTCTTTTTTTATAGCCTCCATTTTCCTATATTTAAAAAAAAGATTTATTTGCTTATTTGTTTGCTTAAAAAGCAGTGAGAGATTTTTCCATCCACCGGTTCACACCTCAGATGAATTTTGGTAATTCAGCCCAGCGATGGCTGGGCTGGGCCAAACCAAAGCTGGGAGCCAGAAGCTGCATGCTGGTCTCCCATGTGAGTGTCAGGGTCCCAGGTACTTGGCCCATCTTCTGCTGCCTTTCCAAGCACAGTAAGTAGGGAGCTGGACTCGAAGTAGGCAGCTGGAACTCAAACTCGTGCTCTGATACAGGAGCCAGTGTTGCAGACACCAACTTAACTCTCTGCACCACAATACCACAGTGATGATCCCATATCCCCATTTGTAAAAGGAGTTGATCTGGCAATGTATTCTCCAGGGGCCTCTCCAAGGCTAACTTGATGAAATTTCATTGTCCACATTCTTCTGGTTCTGAAGTTGTGTTTGTATCTCAGCTTTTACTCTTGGTGTTGAGGACTGCATTTATGTGAGAAGGCTGTTCAACACACAAGGCTGTATCTAGCCCTGAGGTATAGGATGCTCTTTAAACCACAGTTTTAGGCCACTAAGAACATCTAGTTTTCAACTGCAGAAATGCTTTGGTCCAACTGATGAAGCCCTCTCATTTAATACTGAGAGATAAGGCAGCAGAGTAGAAAGGCTTTGACAGCAGACTGTGAATGCAAATTCCTGTCAATACTAGCTTTGTCTTTCTGGACTACAGTTTCACCTGAAAGTGGGGACAGTGATAACAGAGTGGGCACATCAAGAGTTGTTATTCAGTAGAAGGAAGTAGAAACTGAGGCTAAGGAGGTAAAGTCACCTGCTCAGATTCAAGCTTGATCAGAACCCAGCTCTCTTATGTCTTGTTCTAGGATTTTCTTCTCTAGAGCTCAGGTCAGTTGAATGCATATGTATGTAGTGGCTTTGATTGGAACTGAAGCATGTCAGCTTTCTTAACATCTCTGCCAACAGCCTTCTTAATTCCCCTGTGGCGTGTGTCAGTAACACAGCCCATACTTGTTTTAGAAACAAGTGCTCCATAAGCACTTGGGTTTGATTTGCTTTGGCTGGTACAGGATCCAGATGCTCTTAAAATAGCACAGCAGAGTCTCCAAATCAGCCCATTCCCATTCTGAGCCACACTCGGCTCTGATCTGCTGGCTGGGATTTGTCTCCCAAGTTTTCCCTACCTGTCATGTGAATTCAGTCTTCTTTTGCTAGTTTGCCCTTTCTGTCTTGAGTTGAACTAACATGTATTGTGTGCCAGATACTGTGATCAGTACTTTAAATAGACTATCTCCCTTAATCTTTATAACTCATTAAGCTATTAATAGCTCCAGAGGCAAAAGCTGAGGCTCAATGAAGTACATGAATTTACCAAGGTCACATATCTAGGCTGTGAAAGAACTAGGGTTTGAACTCAAGTCTTTTTAACCCCATACACTGAGCTGCTTCCTGAGTACCATCCCTGCCTCCCTGGCCTCTATCCATAGATGGCCCTTTGAAGGGGGTAGGATGTTCAGGGGTGTCCAAGAAGAGGCATTTGGTGACCTGTCCATAGTGGGACCATCTTCCTGCCTTTAGGGAGTTATTTTCCCAAGTTTCTGCTCTGCCCTGCCTCAAACCAACTTATCCAGAACACAGGTGTAGAGTCCAGAGATCCAGGCACTGAATGAGAGGCCAAGTTTCTATCTTCAGTGTGGAACAGAATCTCTAGTAAAAGTCCCAGCATACCCCTACTTGTGTTCCCAACTCTGAAGTGCAGGGAAGGACAGAGAAAGGGGTCTGTACATCTTGGGCTTGATGAGGCTTCTCCAGGGACCTTTATGGAGAGGAGATGTTAACACAAGTAGAAGTTTTGGAATAAGACTCTCCTGGGAGGTCCTCCCATCTGTATTCGATCTTCACTTGATAAAGATTTTACCTTCAGAGATCATTCAGTGAGGAAATTGAAGGAATCTGCTTCTGTGTGGCTAAGCTGGGAGGCTAGAGTCCAGATCTTTCATTTTGATAATACCAGTGAGTCTGAAGTCCTCCCGGAGAGATTCTGGCCTTGAAGCCTACCCAGTCTTCTCTTGCAAAAGGGGCAGATACCCCTCTTTCCCAACCCTCCTCTACCCTTTTGTCCCCTGCCTCACACATTCACAAGTACTAGGGACCTTCCTAAGGAAATCCCTTCTAGTGATTAGCATAGGTTAAGAAGAGATATTAGCAATTTATTGTTTCCCCAGGATTCTTTGCCATTCTTTTGCCATGGGACATTGGCTTGCTAAGAGACTTTAACTGATAGTTATCATGTAAATGTAAAATATGCGAAACAGAGCTGTGATTACAGTAGCTGCAGCAGGGTGCTTAGCCTCCCCATTGCCTTTACCAAAGATAGCCCAGCAGCCATATACCTCAAGCTTACAGGGTTTCTAGGAACACAGTTTGTAAAACAACACTGAACTGAACTTAGAATTGTGAAATGGAAGCCCAGCAAAGGGCAGTCATATGCCCCACATCACACAGAGAATTAGTGGTAGGTGCCCTGTCAGCCTGGTGCCCTCTCTGTACTGAGCCGTGTGTTACTATATCATTCTGTGAGCAACTACCATTGACTGGCATCCTGTGCCTGAATGTCAGGCTTCTCTTGCCTCCTGACATCTGGTTCCTATGAAGTAGGTAGGCCTGTGGATGTGTGTACCTCTGTCAGGATGTGATTCTCAGGCATGCAGTGAGCATGTTTCAAGTTGTGTTTTAACTCATTAATGTGAAACCAGAAAGAGAATCGCTAAGAAAATGGAATTAGATTATTAGTGGAAAAGAACTGCTGAAGTAAGATTTGCTAAATTAGATCAGAAATTGGTTAGCATCCTAATGAATATGTAATCTTTGGAGTTATCTTCTCTGCTTAAAAAAGTGCACCTTCAGGTTTTCCACACGCGAACCTCTAACTTTGCAGAATTGTAAGATATTTGAGCCCTAATCATTTCTGAAGAATAAATCAAACAATTCTGTTTTCCAAGAGTGTCAGGTGACTCTCAGGTACATTAAGAAGAATATTCTAACCTGACTTTAAAAAGTCACACAACCATCTTTTTGCCTTCCGAGTTTTGGGTAATTTTCCTTAATATACATTCATTGAAAATGATCAGAACCTCTATGTGAAAGACATCAAGAGCCATCCAAACACAGAAAGGCACCTTTCTGCTCAGGGCACAGACTTTTTTTTTTTAATGTTTATTTTCATCTACTTGAAAGGTGGAGCAACAGAGAGAAAAAGAGAATTCTTCAATTCACTGGTTTGCTTCCCATAATCTGTAACAGCCTGGGTGGGGCCAAGCCAAATCCAGTAGACCAGAACTCCATCCAGGTGTCCCACATGGATTCTCAAGCCCACGCACTTGAACCATCATCTGCTGTCTAACAGGATGCACTAGCAGGAAGCTGGACAAGTAGTTTAGTAGCTGAGACTCAAACTGGCACTTGATATGGGATGCATGTATCCTAAACAGCTGCTTAACCAACTGCCATAATGTTTGCCTCCAAGACATGACTTCTTAACTGAAGTTTCTGCAGTAGCAGCCCTCAGCAGAATGTTGAGCTCTCTGTCCTGCATCCTTACTCAGTGGCCTGTTGTTTGGTCTTTGCTGATCCTATACTTCCTTCTTCCCCTTCGACTGGTCAGAGAGGCCCTTTTTGGCTTGTGGCTGCCCCCAGGATCATAGATGCAAAGAGCTTGTGGAGTTTCATCTTGAGGAAGTTAGTTTTGTACACAGAACCAAGTCTGCTCATAGGCAAAGTAGGTAACTACTTTCATTATGTGGTTTTGTCTCTGAACATGTTTTGCCTGATACGTTGCTACCACTAAAGGCTAGATCTTAATCATCTCTCACTGGGACTTAATTATCAATTTATTAACCTTCCCTACTCCAGTCTTTGCGCCTGAAATATTATCTGTTTCTTTCCATATTTTTTAAAAAGATTTTATTTGTTTATTTGATAGGTAGAGTTACAGAGAGAGAGAGACAGAGACAGAGAAAGGTCTTCCTTCCATTGGTTCACTCTCCAAATGGCTGCAACCACAAGAGCTGCGCCAATCCGAAGCCAGGAGCCAGGTGCTTCTTACTGGTCTCCCATGTGGGTACAGGGGCCCAAGCACTTGGGCCATCCTCCACTGCCTTCCCAGGCCACAGCAGAGAGCTGGACTGGAAGAAGAGCAACCGGGACTAGAACTGGCGCCCATATGGGATGCCAGCGCCGCAGGTGGAGGGTTAACCTAGTGCGTCATGGCGCCAGACCTTCCATAGGTTTTAAGACTGAGGTCTTACTCCTATCATGCCTGTTCATGAAACCTCTAAGATGAATCCAGACTCCAAAGCATGACTTTCAGGCTCTGCAAAGACATTTTCTCCTTTTTTTTTTTTTTGACAGGCAGAGTGGATAGTGAGAGAGAGACAGAGAGAAAGGTCTTCCTTTGCCATTCGTTCACCCTCCAATGGCCGCTGCGGCCGGCGCACCGCACTGATCCGATGGCAGGAGCCGGGTGCTTCTCCTGGTCTCCCATGGGGTGCAGGGCCCAAGCACTTGGGCCATCCTCCATTGTACTCCCTGGCCACAGCAGAGAGCTGGCCTGGAAGAGGGGCAACCGGGACAGAATCCGGCGCCCCAACCGGGACTAGAACCCAGTGTGCTGGCACTGCTAGGTGGAAGATTAGCCTATTGAGCTGCGGCGCTGGCTGATATTTTCTCCTTTCTTCTCAGCCTCTTTTCCAGCCCTACCCTCAAATGTTCCATGGGGACTCACATAAGTGGGTAGCAGCATGAGGAAGTATGCCCGAGATTAACTTGAAACCCATGCAATACCTTCATTTTCATTTCCCTCACACAGCTTTCTTTGCCAGCATTTCTCAGACCACATTTGCTCACATACCCTGGTAATAGAGTGACTCCTGGAAGGTCAAAGCTAAAGAGGTCCTTGTGTATCTCATAGTTTAACCTCTGGTATTAGAAAGCCAGAGGAGGCAAATGATTTGCACAAGAGTACTTAGCTAGTTAGTGGCAGAACTGGATTTCTTTGCCCTGGTTCTCTTACCTCTTAGTCTCAGGCTCTTCAGTTTCTGCATACTACCTCCCTTTTGTTAGTTTGCAGCAGAAAGGAATCAAATTATGATCCACATGGTTGCCAAGAGCAGTTCACTGTTTTTATTTTTTGAACCACCATTCTCTGCTCCTATACCTGAATGGGCAACCTGCTGTTAGCAACCAGTTTTATATTCGAGCTTGTCTTTGAAGCACAGACCCTGTCTTATCTCCAGAGGATAAGTTTGGAGCTAGATACATCTGCATTTAGTACATAGTGGGACAGAATAATCTTGGACAGGTTATTCTGAGAGCAGTCTTCTCATCTGTTTAATGGGGTCATTGGAAGGATTATTTAAGGTACTATGTGTGTACACTTTAAACATTCTGTAAAGAGAACACTCCTCAAAGTTCCTTCTGGAAACCCTTTCCGTATTTCCTCCTTACCTAATAGCTCGCGTCTCCTGGGTGTGGGCACTGTGTTATCTGGTTTTTCAGTGCATCCACTACTGCATGTGAACCTGGTTATCTCAAAGCAAAGTTCTTTAAAAGTCACTGATTGCATTTTCTATATATTTGTGTTATTTTGTGGTATGTAGGTAAAGGCTGGGTTAAGATTCAATATTTATCTGTGTTCCACTTGTTGCTTGTTGATTTCTTTAGCTATGCAAACTTTGTCAAGCCTTTGACCTCACTTGTATGTGTTTTTCCCACCAGAGCCCTAAATTCAACTCTGTAACAGTTTGGAAATCTGATGTACGTATCTGATCTCCTTGGGAAATGTGTCTCTGTTGATGACAGAACAGTAACAACTGGGTTGACACTGTGTGATTTGGAGAGGACGTGGTGGGAGGTGGAAAACTGGGTAGAAATTCCTCACAGATCAATGAGAAGATTTCTGGGGTAAGGGCTGGGGCTAGTGTTGATGGTGATTCTGCTTGGACTATATTCTGCATATAAGGGATTGCTAGTGAGTGGAAATGAAATCGGACAAGACCCCCTAAAATCTACACTAAATTGTGGCCCCTTAAAGTTCCATAGAAATGCTAGCCGGGGTGCCACATGTACTACTGGAATTTGGGGTGCCTTACGATTTCACTACGGGCTTATTACTAAATCCCCGATATTAATAAGCCCGAGAAGATTCTTGCCTAATATTTAGAGAAGAATTCTAAATACCGGCACAGATAAATGAGGCAGCATGGTACGTTTTAAGCTTTTATTTAGTGAAAAGGATGCATAGGAGAGTGAGAGCTTTATTTAGGAGAGAGAAGTAAATGGGGGTTCATACCAAGCACCAGGAACCAGCCACGTGGATGAACATCTAGGCCAGGAAGCCTAGAGCACATGGCCCGAAGGCCATGCGCCCTGGAGGTGCAGGGCTACAGC
This sequence comes from Oryctolagus cuniculus, assembly GCF_964237555.1. Lineage (NCBI taxonomy): Eukaryota > Metazoa > Chordata > Mammalia > Lagomorpha > Leporidae > Oryctolagus > Oryctolagus cuniculus. The sequence goes on along the minus strand of NC_091442.1, from coordinate 24,073,044 downwards.
CAGCCCTGTCCTGGCAAGAGGTCAGGGAAGAACAGGGCCCTGGCACACTGTGCCCTAGGCTTTTAACCAACTCCAGAGGGGAGTGGTTAATTAACCTGATTGGCTGGTGGGCACCCTGGTGTGGCCAGGTAGGGAAATGAGGCCACACGGGGGCGTGGCAAAGGCATCAGGTAGGAGCATGAGGTCACACAGGGGCGTGGTCTTTCAGTTCACAAATCTGACCAATTTTAACCTGTATGTCTGCCTACTTCAGAAAGACCAGTGATGCACAGTCACCCTTGCTTGTACCTGGGCAAAAGAGAGCGTGTTGGTGGCAGGTGTCCAGTATGACTGTGGCTGCCCACAGGCCATCTCTGCCATCTGGGACAAACCCCTGTGTAAGGCTGCTGTGATTTGATAGATAGAGCCCAGTTTTTGGAGTTGGACAGACTTGAGTTCAAATCCCTGCCTGTCAGTACTGGTTATGTTCCTTCGGCTAATTCTTGTTTCATATCTCAGAACCTTAATTTCTCTATCTGTAAAGTAAGAGTGCAACTGATACCTACTTTTGAGGTGATTGTGAGAATTCGAAGTATTTTAGATAAATAGGTGTCACACTGTACTTGATAGTTGGGTGAATGGCATGTTGATCTCTTGTTATTGTCTCTTTGAAAACCAGGAGATAGCAGTAAAGTCAGGGCTGCTATGATTTCCTGACCAACCCCACCTCTTTCCTCACTCCAAGAAATGCCCTGGACTTCTCCTTTTCTCCTGAAGTTCATATTCCAGAAGTGGGACAGGAAGGAGCCTCCCAGACCAGGCCCTCTCCCACCAGGCATCATACCTGAGTAAGTAGGATTGTTACATAGCAGATATACAGAGACAGGGCAAGTAGCTCAAGCAGCAACCAATGAACAAAAAGCTGCTCTGTTCCCAATAAACTGGTCCTCGGGGATCCTAGCTTTGAAATTCTAATTGACACAGGAAGGAAAAGATTCATTAGGCTCTGGACTCATTAAAATGCTCTGCTGCTCACCTACAATTTATTCTTGGCACTTCATCAGGAGGAATTAAGTAAATCAGCAGGCTGAGAGGTTGCTGACAACAGAATCCAGCATGCCTGGTGCTGCTGGGGGTTGTGGGTGCTGGGCCTTCTATGTACTGTAGCATATACAGCTGGCTTCTGAAGTCCCCCACCCTTAGGACTTAGCATGAGTCTCATATATTGCCTCATGTACTGTCAGTGCTGGAAGGCCATTCATAGCTCATTTATGGTAGTCCAAAGAGGGACTGAGGCGTGCTCATGATCACCAAGCACATTAATGGTAGAGCTAGAATTTTAGAATTGTTCAGGCTTCCTGCCTCCCAGACCGGGAATATTTTCCCCACATCACCTCTGGTTTTGTGAACTGTTTCATTCATTCAATCTTCAGCCGATACTTTTGACACTAACTATGTGCCAAGATTCTGTAGATTACCTCGCTCAGATTTAGGAGACCTTTCTGAGGGTTGAATAGGAATCAGCGTGGCAAAGAGGTAGATGAGCGTGGGGAACCAGTGCCCACAGAGGCCAGAGACTCTTCTCTAGGAATAGGAAGTTGAGTCTTGCTAGTGTGGAATGAGTGAGGAAAAGATGAGGTCGAGTGGGTCACATTGATTAGGTTTGGGCCACTTTCTCCATAGTTATAAATAACCTTGGACCTGGAAATGGGAATCTTAGGTTCTAGGTGTGTTTCTGCTACCAGTGTTTTGGTCATCATTCTGGTAACATGTATTTAATATCTTTGAGATATGGCTTACTGGGTATTGAGGTACAAAAATGCATAATTAGTCTCCTTCAGACATTGTCAGTTTAATGAGACAAACAAACTTTATAAATAATTCCTGTAGGGAAAAGCACCTGGCTCCTGGCTCCTGCCATCGGATCGGTGCGGTGCGCCGGCCGCAGCGCGCCAGCCGCGGCGGCCATTGGAGGGTGAACCAACGGCAAAGGAAGACCTTTCTCTCTGTCTCTCTCTCTCACTGTCCACTCTGCCTGTCAAAAAAAAAAAAAAAATTCCTGTAGTAAATCAAAGGAATAATTACCTATCCTAGAGGAAGTCAGGCTTGAGCTGTTATTTTCAGCAGTTTCTCACTCACTTGTCACATGGTATCTCACGACTGACCTGTGTAGCTCTTGAGCTGATGGGAAGATGGGAAGACAACTTTGTAATGACTGATGTGGCATTTTGTGGATTATAAAATAGTTTTCACACCAATAATTCATTGAATTAGAAAAATTTTCCCCAGTTTATGGATAAGGAAGCTAGGACTCAGTAGTTGAGGCATGCTTATGTTTTAGAGTTTGTTTGTTTGTTTTTTTTTTTTTTTTTGATAAGATTGATTCTTTTTTTTTTTTTGACAGAAAGAGTGGACAGTGAAAGAGAGAGACAGAGAAAAAGGTCTTCCTTTTTCCGTTGGTTCACCCTCAATGGCCGCCGCGGCCGGCCGGCACACCGCACTGATCTGAAGGCACGAGCCAGGTGCTTCTCCTGGTCTCCCGTGGGGTGCAGGGCCCAAGCACTTGGGCCATCCTCCACTGCACTCCCGGGCCACAGCAGAGAGCTGGCCTGGAAGAGGGGCAACCGGGACAGAATTCAGCGCCCCGACCGGGACTAGAACCTGGTATGCTGGTGCCGCGGCGCCGGCCAAGATTCATTCATTTTACTTGAAAGTTAGAGCTACAGGGAGAGGAGGATATACACAGAGAGATCTCCATCCACTGGTTCATTCTGCAAGGTGGCCACAGTGGTCAGGGCTGGGTCAGGCAAAGCTAGGAACCAGGTGCCCTCTCCAGGTCCACCATGTGGCTGGCAGGGTCCCAAGAATCTGGGCCATTCTCCACTGGCCTCATCAGCAGGGAGCTGGATCAGAAGCAGAACAGCTGGGACACAGACTGGCACCCACATGAAATGCCAGCACTGCAGGCAGTGGCTTTACCTGCTATGCTACAATGCCAGCCTGGTTTTACAAATTTTAGTTAATAAGTGTGAGGGTTATAAGTCCAAATCCTGTGCTTGTATTTTGCCCTATCATACAGCTGAACAAGCTTTTGAAAAGTAGGAAGATGGCAACCTTTCTATTACTTCGTTTCCCCTTCTCAGTCACTAGAAATGTGAAGAATGTCTAGAATGTGTGAAGAGTCGATTGACTGCGGAGAGAGAAGGAGTTATGACCATGCAGGGTTTGGAACTTTTAAGGCTGTGTGCCCCAGTGCTGCTTCTGCTCCACAGTTCCATCTATGCTCTGTACATATCTCAGCTTTTCTCTTATTGGCTTCTCATAGCAACTTGTAGGTATAGACAGAGCCTGCTTTACAGATGGGTAAATTGAAGTCCACAGGAGTAGCTCGAGAGCACTGAATTTTTCATGCAAGAATCAGGGCTAGCTATATGGCTCCTTGTGCTAAACAAGTGGTTGCTGGTTAGACTGTAGGCTCCTTTGATTCATTTTAGTTTAAACAATTCTTGAATATATTCCACATGCCAGACTTTGCTGTACGAGAGATCCTCTGGTTAGGCATAGCCTAGGGATCCTGCCTTCCGAGCAGGGACTTGTGTTAATTACCTCTCTGTTCACAGCCAGAGCCTAGATCCAAGAGTGCGTTACTATTGTTTTGGCCTTTAGTATGCTGCAAGCTGGAGGGAACAGATGGCCACAACAATGTGGATCGGGAGATTGTGATGCCAGGCAGAGCTAGAGGATGAGTTGAGAGCCTTTTACCCAGCTCTTGCTGAATTTGGGCCTAGATCCCTACCAAGGCATTCTCCATCCCAGAGCAAAGTGAAGCTGGCCAACTGGTTCTGTTTCCCATCTCCAGTCATCTTTGCCTGCACCCACCACCTCTCTCCATACCATCCGCTTACTGATCTCTTGGACAGACCTTATACAAAGGCTACTGAACTCTGTTGTCTCAAATGATCCTTTGGACCTGTTTCCCAGGGGTCTTTCAAGATGAGGTTTAGGAGTCTAAGTCTCAGAGCTATTCTGACATCTGCTGTATCCAGATAACTCCTGGTTATCCCTCCTGCTCTGCGATTTTTATTTCTGACTTCTTAAGAAGCAATTTGGCTGCCTAGTGTGATTCTGCCAGACAACCTAAAGAATAATCAATATTGAGTGCAATTAACATGTTTCCTGTTTATATAAAATCCTAGCTGGAGGATGTTCCGGAACACTGTAGGGCCAGGGATGACTGGGAACTCTGCAAAAACCTCAAGTGCCTTATAAATGATGAGAGGAAATAGCAACATTTATTCACTTCAAATGTTCCTAATATTCATATCTTTACAGAGCCCTTTCATATCTGTTACTTCATTTAAGCCGTGGAACAACTGTGCTGAGAACAGTTACCACTGGACAGTTGAAACTGACACCCAGAAAGGATTAGGGGAGGGTTAGTGGCTGTCATGATCGTTAAACCCAAAACAGAAGAAAGATTGGAGAGACAAATAGTCGTGAGTTTGAAATCTCTGCTCACCGCTTTGTGGCTGTGTGACCTCAGGCCAGGTTACTTAGCCTGTCTGGGTATTACCTCTTACAGTTAGCTAAGGATTAAAGGATAGGATGTATGGAGAATGCTGGCACAATACTTACTAGGAGCACACTAACTACAGGTTCCCCATCTCAGTGTTTTTAAAGTACATTAGAAGTTTGAAAATTGATAATCTTACTATAGTAAAATGAACTCCACCCTATAAACGCCTGTTAACCAGACTATTATTTAATTGTCTCACTAGGTCAAGAGAACTGGATTAGAGGGAAGCAAGGGTACTTTAGGCACTTCTGATACAAATCACAGTAGGTTAGAGCTGATGGGGACTCTAGAGATCTGTCCTAGTATGTCTTCCCAAGATGAATTATTAATAATTTGAGAAAAGTCAGACTGAGTAATGATAATAACTACATTTATTTACTGATGACTTCTCAAACCCTTACTGTGCCTGTGACTTTTGGGGTTGGTAGGTGAAGAGTAAAGTCTATCAAGTCAGATATCTTTTTTGACCTTGGCGTCCCTTCTCCGAATAATGCCAGTTTTCTATGAAGAGTTCATGCAACACTGTCTGGTCCAGTTCTTCCATTTTCTAGATTAGGCAGATGAGATCTGTAAGCATGTTTACAGAGCCAGCCCATGGCAGAGGCAAGTCAGGGTGCTTGACTACCCGTTGGGCCTCACTATTATTTGTACTCTACCATTCTTCCTTTTCTAGCCAGAAAAATCCTAAAATTACAGAGGATTCTGCAAACCACTAATCAGAGAGTATTGTTAGAGGGTCATCCATTCTGTTTTAATGTGTTTATTCTAGTAAGTGAGAAAATTGAGGAAACAACAGGCTCAATGGCCACCAAATGTTTGCAAACAGTTGAAGGACCAGGGGTCGTTGGGTAATGAGTTCATTGTCCAGAAGATGCCTCTAGTTCTCAAAGCTGAACTCTGTTCTTGCTGTCGGATGTGCAGATTGCATCTACAGTGCAGCCGCCAGCTGAAGACCTCTCTGGCAGTTACGGGCCAGACCCCTGAAGGGGTTTGAAGAGAATGTATCAGATTTCTGCTCTTCCACCATCATCTCTACCACGAAACTGAGTGGATATGGACGTGCTGCTGATTTCTCTCTATTCCCTCAGCACAGGGAGTTGTCCTTGGCACTTGGTAGAGGGTCTGTTCTTGCATTTTACTGAGGCTTCTAGTTCAGGTCTAGTAAAAATACTACCTTTATGTTTGTGAAGTTAGACTCTTCGAAGTGTATCTGATACTCAACCACATTCCACATATAGGATGAGGACATTAAAGTTAGGGGAAGGAAGCATGACTAGTCCAGGATCTTCTAGCAGATTAGTCATAGATTTTTTTAAAAATATTTTTTTATTTGAGTTACACAGAGAGAATGGGAGGGGGGAGGTAGGTCTTGCTTGCATTCACTGGTTCACTCCCCAGTTGGACACAATGGCTGGAGCTGTGCCGAAGCCAGGAGCTTCCTGCAGGTCTCCCACGTAGGTGCAGGGACCCAAGGGCTTGGGCCATCTTCCACTGCTTTCCCAGGCCATAGCAGAGAGCTGGATAGGAAGAGGAACAGCCAGGACTAGAACCGGTGCCCAAATGGGATGCCAGCACTGTAGGCAGTGGCTTTACCCACTACGTCACAGCACTGGCCCCCAGATTGTTGTATCTCAGTTGTCCTGGCTTGTAGTAGATGTTCAAGAAATATTTGTTAATTGAAAGGTTAATACATTCTCAGGAATGAACTTTCTAACTCTGTTTAGGATTCTTTCTATTAAGTTAAATGGTTGGCCTCAGTGGTTTGGCTCCTTTCAAGGTTATCAGCTAATGCAGAGAGGGATGGCTGGGTCTCTCTCACTTTACTGATAGCTTACAAAGATAGCATTTTCTAGCCTTTTCACTCTGCTAAAGAGGACCTTGTACATCTTCACCACAGAGAAAGCCCAGACTCAGCAGTTGCTGGGCTACACTCACCCTTCATCGTCTCTGCCACCTGTCGTTTGCTGAACAGAGACACTAGTGACCCCCAGCTTCTTGCTTTGCTCCTCCTCTGCTTTCTCTTCTGTCACTGCCTTGCCTTTGCCCTGTTGACTGATGGGTGAGGAACTTGTGCTCGTCTCAGGAACACCAGCTATAAAGTTCACTATCAAGGAATTACCATGTCAGGAACCCTCGGAAACCATTTACTGAAACAGCCCTGCCTGAGATGTTTTTCACTTTTTTTTTTTTTTTTAAGCAGAAATCCACTGGGCGTCTGCTGGTTGCCAGGGCAGTGCTGGAGAGCTGGGATTAAAGAGATTAATAAAACATCCTCTGCCTTCCAGAGGTCAGAATCTAATGGAGGGAGACAAGATGTGTGAATACAAAAGTGCAGCAGATGCTGTTGCTGCAGAGTTGTATGGAGGATGTCAAGGTCCACAGGAGGGAGTGGTCGGATTTGCCTGGTGGGAAACAAAAGCTTTCCAGAAGAGTTTTCTTTTTCTTTCTTTCTTTCTTTCCTTTTTTTTTTTTTTTTTTTTTTTTTTTAAGATTTATTTTATTTATTTGAAAGAGATACAGAGAGAGGTAGAGACAGAGAGAAAGTCTTCCATCCGCTGGCTCACCCCCCAGATGGCTGCAAAGGCTGGAGTTGCACCGATCCAAAGCCAGGAGCCAGGACCTTTTCTGGGTCTCCTACATGGGTGCAGGGGCCCAAGGACTTGGGCCACCTTCTACTGCTATCCCAGGCCATAGCAGAGAGCTGGATTGGAAGAGGAGCAGCCGGGACTAGAACCAGTGTGCATATGGGATGCTGGCGCTTCAGGCCAGGGCGTTAACCCATTGAGCCACAGCACTGGCCCCCCGGAAGAGTTTTCATTAGGGGTATCGTGTGAGTGGATCTGTGCCCAGACTCTTATCACCAAATCAGAAATTGGTTCCAGTCCTGCTTTATTGATGAAGCAGTCACTCCCTTAACCTTAACAGTGTGATGTTCGGTGGCAGGTGTTATGGTGCAGTGGATCAAGCTGCCACTTGGGATGCCCACATCCTATATCAAAGTGCTTAGGTTCTAGTCCTGTCTCTCTCAGTTCCAATCTAGCTTCCTGCTAAAGTACTTGGGTCCCTATCATCCAATATGAGATACCCAGATGGAGTTACTGGCTTTGCCCTAGCCCAGTCTTAGCTGTTTTGGGCATTTGAGGGGTGAGCTAGTGGATGGAGGATATTTCTCTTTTGCTGTGCTTTTCAAATAAATAAAGTAGTATTGGGAACCATATTTTAAAGGTAGACAATAGTAATGAGAACATTGTTGAGAAAATCTTCTATGATTAACTTGCTGGTGTGCTATCTCATTGAATTCTCATAACAACTTTATGGAGAAGGTACTGTAATATCATTCCTATTTTACAAATGAGGAAAATCAGGGAGAGGTTAAATTGTTTACCCAGCATAATACAGCCAGTAGATGGCAGAGTTGGGATTGAACCCAGCAGTCTGACTCCAGAGAGATTGTCCTAAAAGGGCTCAAAAAGGGCCATTTTAACCTTGGTAAAAATTTTTACCTCAGAGTTGTAAGGATAGAGAAGTGAAATGTTTAGTAATTTGGGTCTGGCGCAGTGGGTTAATCCCTGGTCTGAAGCACCGGCATCCCATATGGCTGCCGGTTCGAGACCTGGTTGCTCCACTTCCTATCCAGCTCTCTGCTATGGCCTGGAAAAGTAGTGGAGAATGGCCCAAGTCCTTGGGTCCCTGCACCCGCATGGGAGACCCAGAAGAAGCTCCTGACTCCTGGCTTCGGATTGGTGAAGCTCCGGCTTGCGGCTATTTGGGAAGGGAATCAACCAACAGAAGACCTCTCTCTCTCTGCCTCTCCTCTATCTGTGTAACTCTGACTTTCAAATAAATAAATAAATAAATCTTAAAAAAAAGAGAAATGTTTAGTAATTTGTCACACAGTAAATAATTAATAAATTATAACAGTCATTTATATTTATATTACGAAACAGCCTTTCCTAGATTCTGGGGTCTCATTTGGGCCCCTGCAAAGATGTTTCCTTCCTGTCTCTCCCCAGCTTCTCCTGAGTTTTCACATACGTGCGGTCTGATTTTTTGTTCCTTGTGAAGCATGGATGGGGAAGGGCTTGCGGAAGGGCCTATGGTGTATGACTCAGTTGAGTTCAGTTCAGCAGGTGGCTTGCTGAGCCCTCATTCTGGACTGGGGACCATCGTGAAAGGCAGTGGGGAAGCCCAGATGAAATAAGATTGTGGATCCTGCTATCTAGGAATCCAGTCAGGCTGGGAAGAGAGATGACACTGTAACAGATCAGTTTAATACAGTCTCCTCAGGTGGATCTTAGCCAACAGATCAGACCCTCCTGCTTATGGCTTGTACCACCACTAGCAAGGCAAAAATGCCTTGTTCTTATATTCTTAAAGTGATCATCCTGTTAATATCCTTGTCATCATTAATGTGACTCATAGTAATGTTGAAAGTAGTAATACCATAGAGAAGGCCAGCAGCTCCTCATAAGAGACTTAACCTGCTCAGTTAGAAAAACCTATTTTATTTTCATGGGGGGGTGAAGGGAGATGATGGTGATCTGAAACTGCTGATAGGGCTAAGAGAATCCTTGGTTTGAAGAAGAGACCTGGGGGGGGGGGGGGTCAGGCTTTTGTCCCTTCAGGCTTCTCTCCTGGCTACCTGATGTGCTGCTTTATTTATCACAGACCTCATTGCTTCTTGTACCCAGGCAGATATCTTTATTCAGCAGAGTAGCAAGAAGGGCGAGATAGTTTTCTAAGGCATGATGTCTGCCAAAAGAGGCAGTGACTGCCTGCTGAGGTTGGCAAGGGCTATGCCAGGGCAGCCAGGGCTTCACAAGTCTGTGCATCACTGCATGAGGTACCTCCAGTAAACTATCCATGAGCAGCATTGGAGCTCCTGCCATGTGCCTTGTAATCTGCTAGGTGATACGGAAAAGTACCCGAAAAGCTCTGTGCTTCCTCGTGAGAGAAGTCAGCCTAAGGCTGGATGCTCTGCTTGGGGATTGAATTACTGTTCATACTCAGAGGAGCCATGGAAACTGATGAATGCCTCCTTACTGATCAGTGTGCTGCAGAGGACATGGGTTTGGACCACAAGGCCCTTTCTGATTTGACCTCTTCCAGGGTCTCTGGTGTCATGTGCTGCAATGTCCATTCCTACGTTTTAGACTCTGACAAAGCCACAGTACATATTACTACTCACCAAGTATGGAAACACTGTCCTGTCTGTAACTGCTTATGGTGTTTCCCCTTTCCTAAATGTGTGTGTACTAACTTTAACTCATCCTGCATGACAAGATTATCACTTATGAATTCTCTTCTTTGTCTCCCTCCTGTCCCTTCCTTTCTGTCCCATAGGTAAGTGCCCAGTTGCTCCTGTCATAGTCTTTATCACATAGGTTCTGGCTTTTCTAAGGTCTCTACTGCTGGACTGTGAAATCCTCCAGGGCAGGGGTTATATTTTGTTCACTTATGTAAACTTTGTACATTCTGGAGGTAATAGGCGCTCGATAAATTAGACTTTTTTTTTTTTTTTTTTTTTTTTTTTGACAGGCAGAGTGGACAGTGAGAGAGAGAGACAGAGAGAAAGGTCTTCCTTTGCCGTTGGTTCACCCTCCAATGGCCGCCGCGGTCGGCGCGCTGCGGCCGGCGCACCGCGCTGATCCGATGGCAGGAGCCAGGAGCCAGGTGCTTTTCCTGGTCTCCCATGGGGTGCAGGGCCCAAGCACTTGGGCCATCCTCCATTGTACTCCCTGGCCACAGCAGAGAGCTGGCCTGGAAGAGGGGCAACCAGGACAGAATCCGGCGCCCCAACCGGGACTAGAACCCGGTGTGCCGGCGCCGCTAGGCGGAGGATTAGCCTAGTGAGCCGCGGCGCCGGCCTAGACTTTGTTTTTTTGAGAGGCAGGGAGAGAGATCTCCCATCCCATGGTTCACTTCCCAAATGCCTGCAATAGCTGGGGATGGGGCCAGCCAGCCTGGGAGCCAGGAACTCAGTTCAGGTTTCTGTGTGGTGGCAGGAACCCACGTGAGCCATAACCTCTGTATCCCTATATCTATATTAACAGGAATCTGGAATTGGGAGTCAGAGCCAAGGCTTAAACTCAGGCACTCTATTGTGGGATGTGCATTTGTTTGTTTATTTGAAAGGCAGAATTACGGAGAGGCAGAGAGAGAGAGAGGTCTTCTATCTGCTGGTTCACTCTCTAGATGTCTGCAGTGGGCAGAGCTGCACTGATCCGAAGCCAGGAGCCTGGGCTGCTTCTGGGTCTCCCATGTGAATACAGGGGCCCAAGCACATGGGCCCTCTTCTGCTGCTTTCCCAGGCCATAGCAGAGAGCTGGATTGGAAGTGGAGCAGCCGGGACTTAAACCAGCTTGCATACGGGAATCGACACTGCAGGCAGCGGCTTTACTCGCTACAACACAGCACCGGCCGGCCCGGGATGTGGTCATCTCAACTGGCATCTTAACCACCAGGCCAGTGCTTGTCCCTGGTTTTTTGATAAATTTGTGAATAACTCAGTCTTTTCGTGGTGGTAACTCCTCTATCTAGGAACCTGCAATAAGTTCTCTGTGGCATTTAAAACTCTGTAACCTCAGGGCAGGCATTTAACATAGATGTTGAGACTTCAATTAAGAGGGCTGATGTTGTGACCTAGTGGGTAAAAGCTGCCACATGTGACACCAGCATCCCGTAAGGGTGCTGGTTTGTGTAATTGCTGCTCCACTTCCAAATCCAGCTCCCTTCTAATTGCCTGGGAAAAGCAGTGGATAATGGCCAAATGTTTGGGCCATGCCACTCATGGGAGACCCAGATGAAGTTCCTGGCTTTGGCCTGGTCCAGTCCTAGCCATTGGGGCCACTTGGGGAGTGAACCAGCTCATGGAAGATCTCTTTGTTCCTGTCTCTCTCTCTTTCTCTGTAACTCTGACTTTCAGATAGATAGATAGATAGATAGATAGATAAATAAATAAATGTATGTTTTTAAAAAGACTCCAGTTAAGATGCCTACATTCCATTTCAAAGTGCCTGGCTGGCCTCAAGACGTGGTTTTGCTCCTGATACTGACTTTGCTAATGTGGACCCTAGGAGGTAACTGTGATAGCACCAGTAATTTGTTCCTGCCATCCTTATGGGAGACTTTGGTTGGTCTCCAGCCTGAGACTGTTGTGGTCATTGGGGTGTGAACCAGCAGATGGGGAGCATGCTCTGTGTGTGTCTGCCTCTTAAAAATAAAAATAACATAAATGTGAACTGAAGAAAAAGACTTTGAAATGCATAGACTAAAACACTAGTAAATAAGCATAGGAGACTATTCATCTTCACATATGCATAAAAACCACCACCAGGCACCAGGGTTTGTTTTTTCCCTGGTAATTTAACACCCCCCTAACACACACATACACATTATAATACATGATCTTGGTGAGGGTGCCGTGAAAGTGGTATTCATTGGAGCTAAATTGACAGTCTTTTTGGAAAGCAGGCAGTATATCTCAAAAGCCATAAATTCATACATCTTGGCCAGTAATTCTACTTTTGTGAATTTGTCATGTGGAAATAATCTGACATATAGAATAAACTTTCCCTCAGATGATGCTATTTATAATAATGAGAAATTGATAAAAGCCTAAATGATCATCATTCTAAACTGTGATAAATTCATGGAGAAAATCATGAGATATTAAAATGATAGTTATAAAGTTGATTCTTACTGAAAACTGTGCAGGAATGAGGACAGATGTTATACATAATAAATGTGTTATAATACTAATTGGAAAAATTAGGTTACAGAATTGAACGAATGATCTAGTGATATAAATCGAAGTTCAGTGCAGAAGAAAAAACGCTGAGAGGAAATAATACCAAGGTGCTAACAGTAGTTATATCATGTAGAGGGGTAGATGTTTAGGTGATTAGGTGCAAAATTTACCCAAAATATTGGTTATTATTTTAATATAATAAAACAAGCCTCTAAAGTTCAGTTTTACTAAAGGAATCATGTGGTCGTTTACTGTAGTGACTGTGGAGGATTAAAGAGTTGTATTAAGAATGGAAAAAAAGAGTAGCATTCTCAAAATATTTAGGAGGCCAGATCAGCAGGGCTGGGTAAGTGACTCAGTATGCAGGGGAAGAGTGTGTACCTAATAGAGAACTTTGGTTCTGGAAGTTCAATGACACATCCTAAGTCACACAGATAGTACATGATCTATACTGATTTCAACTTTTGTCTGTCTGCATCCAAAGTCCACGCCTTTTCTCTTGCAACTAAAATACCTCTTAGCAATTTTGGGAAAACTTTTTTTACATTAGCTATTGCAATGTAGAAGCTTGTTGAGTTCTTTTATGAGGGGAAAAGGGGCCAGAAAGGTTGGTTAATTCTTTCTAAGACCATGACTGCGGAAGAAGACCAAAGACAGCACATCTGCGTCTGTCCTGATCAGTTGAAGTGACCAGAAGTCCATCAGGCACTGGGTGTGTTAAGTCTGTCATCTTGAGGGTGTTGTTTTGCTAAGCTGTAGTGGTTCCTTAGTTGGCTTTTGTTTGATGGTAGTAACAGCAGAGCTCTTGAACTTAGGTATTCAAATAATAGCATATTGCATGCAAATGAACATTGTGCTCATCAAGCCAAGTTTATTAATAGGGCTGCAGCTGTGAAGAGTGAGAGGTGTCCGGTTGATAGCCTCTAATAAAGGATAGTGTCTAAGCTCCCTTAAAGGAAGAGGTCGCCTGCGCCATACAGTTTCCCATTTTTTGTGCCATACTTTGCTTATTCAGGAAATGGTGGTTTTCATCTTGAATCTATGTTCTGGAGCATGATGACCATTCCTTCAGAAAAAACCCGCAGCACATAGACTTACTCTTTCTGTTATCTTGGGCTCTTCTGCAGTAGGGTTTACTTGCTTTTTTTTTTTTTTTTTGGACAGGCAGAGTGGACAGAGAGAGAGAGAGAGACAGAGAGAAAGGTCTTCCTTTGCCGTTGGTTCACCCTCCAATGGCCGCCACGGCCGGCGCGCTGCGGCCGGCGCACCGCGCTGATCCGATGGCAGGAGCCAGGTACTTCTCCTGGTCACCCATGGGGTGCAGGGCCCAAGCACTTGGGCTATCCTCCACTGCACTCCCGGGCCACATCAGAGAGCTGGCCTGGAGGAGGGGCAACCGGTATAGAATCCGGTGCCCCGACCGGGACTAGAACCCAGTGTGCCGGCGCCTCAAGGTGGAGGATTAGCCTAGTGAGCCACGGCGCCGGCCGGGTTTACTTACTTATAAAGTAAGTGTGACCTATAACCACTGAGAGGTTTATTGAGTGTGGATTTGGTAGCCTTAATTCATGAAAGGGTTTTAAGCCTCATTGTAGGATGTGGACTTGGTTCTTGGTGGTGGGAAGCCTCTGAAGGGTTAAACAGGAAGTGGCAGGAGCCTACCTGCTCTGTCATACAATTGGCAGATGCTTAGTAATTTTCGTGGAGTGAAATATTGTTACCAGAGAGACAAAGGCAAAGTGGCAGTGACTGTGGTGTCATTTTCAGTGGTTCTCTTAGAGCCACAAACATGGGACTGTGGGTTGAGGCTTAGAGCTTCATGTATGTTTGGACCACACCCTGGAGAGAGGTCAGCTTTGCATCCTTAACTGTCTGGACCTGGGAAATGAAAAAAATATATGCATATATATGCCCCTGCGTATGATGTCTGCATGATCGAGCCTTTGTTTAACTGGGAGTGACAGGCTGTTATTTGGTGTTTCCAAGGAGAAAGATTGTTGAAATGAGGAAATATTGATTCCGTATGAAAAGATTTTACCTGCCCTTAATACCTGAGGGGCACAGCACTTGGTCGCAATGCCAAGTTGTATACCATGTAGCCCCTGCTTCCAGCAGATTGGTTTCCTGCCTGGGTATGTCTCTTTAGAAGGACCTGCTGCTGCTGTCCATCTGGAATGTTCCTGTCTACATTTATGTAGCATGTCTCAGGTGACAGACCAGGGTATTTCACTTCACCCGTACAGCAACATATGCTGCAAGTGGGTAACGCAGGGATTTTTATTACCATTTCACAGATATGGAAACTTGAACTTCAGAGAAGTGAAAGGCCTTCCCAGGGTCACACAGCTAGTGTAGGTAGGACTCAAGCCCCAGGACTCCACAGGCAAAAAGAATATCCAAGGCTAATAAGCCCCTTTTACCATTGTAACTTACAGATAGGCCTGTCATGGGGGAAAGGGTGGGTTGGATTAGGCCTCCCTCTTTGTGTTTCTTAGAGAATCCCTTACTTCCTGTAATACGTGCTGGAGATGGAGACATGTGCACTGCCATGGCACAGTCTTCTACGGCCTTACTCAGAATAGATTGGCCACAGACTGTGGCAGAGGTCCAAGTTTGAGCTATCATCTGCTGCCTCCAAGGATGTACATTAGCAGGAAGTTGGAGTTGGAAGCAGAACCAGGACTTGAACTCCAATATGGGATGTGCGTGTGCCAAGTGGTGTCTAACTACTGCACCAAATGCCTACCCTGACATTTTTGTTTTAGAAATTCCTCTGGACCACATTCCATGCCTCTTGCGTGGGAATAAAGATTCAGGCTTTGGCTCTTGCTGGATGGCAGGTTACTCACAGCAAGTTGTACCCTTCTTTACACTGTATCATATGACCCACTCAGCTCTGGATAGTGCTAAAAGATAACTACTACATAAGCTCAGTTTGAGAGAAAGAAGTTTTCTATACTGAGAGAAGTTGGCATGCACCTGGAAGAGTCCCAGCCAGTTAGACTCTTCAGTGTACAGTAAGCAGTATTGGGGAATGAATCTGGTGTCCGTCTTGCCCTCAGCCCCCAGATGGAGAGAGAAGCAGGTGTGTAAACAATCGTGATAAAAGGCTGAAAATTAGAAACACTAGAAGTAAAGTTAATCTGTTCCTTCCCCCTGGTTGGTTTCTTCGTGTCCTCAAGTGCAGGGGGAGAGGGTCTGGTAGGGTCTAGAAGTACCAGCCTCTTGAGGAATATGCTCTCTTCTCAGACCACCAGGCCCCAGCAGATTGTCCAGTTTCCATTAAACCTAGATCATCTTCCCTTACAGGATACAGCATGACCTAGGGCAGATGACCATGATAAATCACCTCCAGGAGACATCACCCTTGGCCTACCTACCCTTTTCTCTTTTGAGAGAAAGGACTTGAACCTTGAGAGAGAAAAGGGGAAAAATGAAGATAGTTTTTGAAAATTAACCCTATAACAAGGTCTAAAAGATTCTTTATTTTTGGAAAAAAAAATCATTTTCTTCACTCTGATTTCATAGAGGTTGACACAGGGTTAGGTGAGAGAGGCTCAGAGCTGTGCTAACTCAAAGTATCGCTTATTGAATGACTGCCAGTCTGCAAAATGTTGCTGGGACATCGTAAGTATAGAAATGGAGACTGAGTCATTAGAAACTTGGGCAGTAATATGACATTTTTATGTATTTTACAAATGTATCTGTCTATAATGGATTGGAAGTTACACAAAAGGAAATAAACAAAAACCAGTCCTTCACCACAAATAGTTTTGGGAAGTGCTGGCTAAGTTAGTTTGACAGACTGAAAAAGTCATCTTGTCTGTAGAATGAGATTAATAAAGCCTTCCTCAGAGAGTTGCTTTGGGGATTACTTGGTGGCAAATGGTACCTTGGATACTCATGTGTGCCTGCCACTGTGCGTTGTCATCTGTAGGATTACTCCCCACCACAGCTCTGAAGGGAGCTTTACTGTCCCAAGACTTTGGGTAGGTTATGGGTCTTACCAGAAGTCACACATGTAATAAGTAGGTGGGATTTGCATGGTTATTTTGCCATTTTTACATAAAAGACCTGGCATGCAGAAGGCTGAAGGCTCCCCTAGCACTCTACTTTCTCTGTGTCACTGGAGCTGGGGATCTGCCTTTTTTTTTTTTTTTTTAAGGTTTTAAAATTTTTCATTTGAAAGGAAGAGCACCAGAGAGAGCATATCCATCTGCTGGTTCACGCCCCAGATACCCCACAGTAGCAAGGCTGTTCCAGACCAAAGGCCAGAACTGAATCTGGATCTCATGTGTGTATCCAGGACCTAGATACTTTAGCCATCATCTGCTGCCTCCCGGAATGTTCGTCTGCAGGAAGCTGGATAGCAGGCCGAGTAGCTGGGACTGGAACCCGGGCTCTCTGATGTGGGGTGCGGCAGTCTTAACCAGTGTCTTAATTACTGTGCCAGATTCCTGCCCCAAGGTCTGTTCTCTTACCAGTGACCCTAATTTACTTTGTGACCTTGAGCAAATCACTTTCTCTGGATTTTAATTTTCTCATCTGCCCGCAGTGGCAGAGGGACTGTCTGTCATCCCTCTTTGTTTCCACAGCATCTAGCTAGACAGTAGACAGGGCCTAGCATGCTGTGGGCACTCCGTGTCGAAGCCTTGATTACATTAGAGTATCTCTGAAGGTCCTGTCAGTCTCCTGTCTCTGAACATGCTGGGTCCTGCATCCTCTGCCCTCCCTGCCGAGTGTCATATTCCCCACCCCGTCTGCCTAGTAGCACAACCTGACTTCCTGACTGTGTAGGCAGTCTGGATTCTGGCTACTCTGAGGCAGTCACATGGTACTCATGTTTTTATCAGTCCATTCAGTGTATCTAGGATAAGCCACCAAGCGTAACACAAAGTTCAGAGATGGAAAGGGCCAGTTTGGTCAGAAAAACGTTCCATTCCATTCCTACCAAGTAGAGCCTGGGCCTAGGCAGTCCTGCCAGGAGCCCTGCCAGGCCTGAGTAATGGCCTCAGCCGTAAGCAGGGTTTTCCATGAACTCCATCGGGGCCTCCAGTAATTGGAACATGGCACCTTCCGACTTATAATGAATAGCAGAACGAGAGGGGCATTTGTCACTGCCTGACTTCCCTGTGGGAAAGAGGCTCATAAGTCACAGCTGACAAACCCTTTGATGACTTTTAAACTTCATTTACAGAAAAGAATAGCTATAATCAACCAACAGCAAGCAGTGACTAATCTTGCCACATTATCACTGTGTGGAGCCAGCTCCTTAAAGTGTGAGAAGGAGGAGGGAACCATCCCCCAGGCTCACATCAAGTGCTGATTGGGTCTTGGACTTAAGAGTATGCTCTGGGGCCCCAGGTGCAGTGGCATAGTGGGTAAAGCTGCTGCCTGCAGTGTCAGCTGCTGCCTACAGGGCGCTGGTTCGAGTCTCAGCTCCTCCATTTCTGATCCAGTTCTCTGCTGTGGCCTGGGAAAGCAGTAGAAGATGGCCCAAGTCCTTGGGCCCCTGCATCCACATGGGGAACCCAGATGAAGCTCCTGGCCATTGTATTCATTTGGGGAGTGAACCAGCGGATGGAAGATCCCTCCCTCCCTCTGCCTCTGCCTCTGCCTCTGCCTTAGCCTTAGCAGGGCCCATAAGTTTGTGCATGAAGGGTCAGATAGTGTCAGAAGGTCCAGGAAGAAGCTGACCTCCAGGTACTTAGAGGGCATGTCCAGCATTGAAGCTGTTCTGGGTCAAGGTTAAGAGGATCAGGTTTCACAGGTTGATGCCAGCTCTGCCATTTTCCTGTTTTGAGTAGGACTAAACACCAAGCTTTGGTGTCCTCATCTGTGAAATGGTCACAACAGATTATCATCTCCCTTCACAGAAGGCTTAGTTCAGACCCTGGCATATAGTGAGTGCTCAACACACATTGGTGATGATTATCATGATCACAGCTTTAGCCCTGGAACTTTTTCTTTATTTAAATGGCCAGTTAGTTTAAAGACCCAAGGTCTTGTGGCACATCAGGAGCAAAGCCAGGGTTATTGTTCCTGTGGGATGGAAGGTCAGTGAGAGCAATCTGGTGGAGTGGGAAAAGTATAAGCTGTAGAATCAGACACACTTGGGGTCTTTTGGACCTAATTATTCCATTTTATGTGGCTGTGGACAGATTACTTAGGGCTCTGAGCATCAGTTTCTTCATCTGTAGAGTGAAGATGATACTAGGCTATGATCAGGATTATGGGAAATCATGTTGGTTAAGCTTCTACGTTTATACAGAGTGCCAGGTACAAAGTTGCTGCATATTGTGTACCTTTTAGTGTTCTTCCTCAAGACAAGAATAATTATGCCTCTATCAGGAAACAAAACAGCAATGAAGACACTCTCCAACTTCAGGCTTGTTTCCAGCTCAACTTGAAGGAGAAAGGGTAGATTAAGGGTAGGTTTGAAGAAACACATTTTATACAGTTGTTCCTATACTTCCTTCTTCCAGGCATAGTGTTGTCTTGGGTCACCACCCAGGAAGTGGAGATTCATTGTAACCATTTTCCCTTTTGGTAGAGCCCTCTGTGATGTTCCCGCCCCTTCTCTGATCTTCCAGATGCTTTGCTTATGTTGTTCTGGGGCAGCAGATCCCATTACAGGACATCCGTGATTTGTTAATCCGTACCTGGTCCATAGTTAGTTCAGTGTTTGAATATTTATTGTTAGTTGGATAGGAAAGTATTTGGGTGACCTCTTGGCAAAAGCAGAGGTTCATAGTCATTTGTAAGTTCCTAATTCTGATTTAGCGTTGGAATTTGTAGGCCCAAGATTGCCATCTATGTACCCCTTGTTATATTTCCTGTGAAGGAGCACTTGTCACAGAAGCCAAGCTTCAGCCTGAAGACATAACCAAGAGTAGAGTTAGTATAAAACAAGCAAGGAAGGTAGGGAATACAGCCAGCCCACACTGTAGGGAGAAATGACGGAGATGTAGCTGTGCCTTCTGCTTCTATTTTGGGTATCTCATTAAGGCCTACCAGATACTGATACCAGTGTTAAAATATAGGCCCAGGGGCCTCATGGTAAAGTTGGTGGTAGAGTGACTCAGCAAGGTCTGGAATCTTTCCTGGTCAGGGTTCCTTCTCCCAGCCCCACACAGTAGTGGTTTGACAGGTATGGAGAGAAACTTTATGAAGTTTCTAGGTTTGGTTCCAGAAACTGGGACAAGGGAGAGAGTATGTATAGACTTCCTACCTCTGACCCCAGTTTTCTTAGGTAGATGTGGAACACAGGAACATGGCGTGGGTAAGGGTCATTAGGGCTGGAGGTGGAAGACCTTGAATGCCACACTGGAATCATATGCTTTCATAGGACATTTGGGTTATTCACTTTGTTCGTTAAATACCTCCTGGTGCCAGCTGTTGTACTAGGTACTTTATGTATAGACTCTATGTATAGACTTCTGGTATAATTCCTGTTTTGCAGTTGAGGAACCAGCCCCAGCAAGGTTAAGACACATGGCTGGCCGGCGCCGTGGCTCAATAGGCTAATCCTCCGCCTTGCGGTGCCGGCACACCAGGTTCTAGTCCTGGTTGGGGCGCCGGATTCTGTCCTGGTTGCCCCTCTTCCTGTCCAGCTCTCTGCTGTGGCCCGGGAAGGCAGTGGAGCCCGGGAAGGCAGTGGAGGATGGCCCAAGTGCTTGGGCCCTGCACCCACATGGGAGACCAGGAGAAGCACCTGGCTCCTGGCTGTGGATCAGCGCAATGCACTGGCCGCCGCACGCTGGCTGTGGTGGCCATTGGAGGGTGAACCAATGGCAAAAAGGAAGACCTTTCTCTCTCTCTCTCTCTCTCTCTCTCTCTCTCTCTCTCTCACTGTCCACTCTGCCTGTCCCCAAAAAAAAAAAAAAAAAAAAAAAAAGATACATGGCCAAAGTTATAGGTGCCAAGTAATAGGGCTAGGACTGGAGCCAAGTCCTGTCTGACTCTAGAGCCTTGTTGTTTTGCTGCTTTATCTGCATTTTCCTTTTGTTATTAGGAAAAAGTGAGCAGGTTCCTGGAGAGATGACTTTCTAAAAAACAAGTGGACCTGGGAGGGCTCGCTCTGCTTCCCAGCAGCTCCAGGATGCCAGCATGGAGGAAGACACTCAGCAGAAGGGTGTTGCATGAGTGAGAGGGGTAGGAACTAGGTAATACTAGAAATGGGTGTGATCCTATATCCTTTGACAGTATGTTACAGGTGCAGTAGAGCACTTTCACATTGATTAGCCTGTTTGATTCTTGGATCAGTTCTGAAAGGTAATAAGGGAATGGATGATTTCTGTTTTCAGAATAAGGAAGATAATGCCCAGAGAGATTCCATCACTTGTTGAGGGTCCCATGATGAAAATGGAACCAAGGCCAAGCCTTCTGGACCTGTGGCATGGATCCCCTACACTTCCACCTGTCCAGGAGTGCCAGGTGTGGCATGCTGAGAGCTGGGGTTTCTCATGGGATTTACGATGGTCAGGAACTAAAGAGCACTCCTTGGGAAATTAACTCCTTCTGACCAGCAGTGATCATTTGGGCAATGCTAATGAGCTGAGTCCTGGTAAGTTTAATGAGATTAATAGATATTGTGTCATCCCTGGCTGTCTGGTAACCAGGAGCCTCTTGACCAGGGAGGCCCTGGACTCTGATCAGTATAATTGCTTGACTTTTCTCCAGAAATAGACTCTCCATCATTGACAGCTATTTTTCTTTCTTTAAAGATTTATTTTATTTATTTGAAAGGGAGAGTTACAGAGCAAGGGAGAGATACCTAGAAAAAGATCTTTCATCCACTTATTCACTTCCCAAATGGCTGCAACAGCTGGGGCTGGGCCAGGCTTAAGCCAGGAGCCTTTTCTACGTCTCTCATGAGGGTGCAGGGGCCCAAGGGTTTGGGCCATCTTCCTGTTTTCCCAGGCATATTAGCAGGGAGTTGAATTGTAGGTGAAGCACTCAGACTTGAACCAGTGTGCACTGCAGGCAGTGGCTTAACCTGCTAGGCCACAGTACTGGTCCATATCCATTTTTCTTAAAACCGCATAGGCTATCTAACAGGAGAGGGCTGGGGACAGGCTGCTGTGACCCCATTCATTCCCACACAGGAGAGTAAGGCCAGAGGCGTCCAGCAGGACTGCCAGAAACTAAGGCTCTGGATAGCACTTGGGGGTCAAGACCCAGAGTGGCTTCTCCTTTGAAACAGTCATTTCAAGAGGAAGGGGTTCAGTGCTGAGGAGAATTTAGTTAGAGTGGGCACGAGAGATGAGCCAAAGACTAGGCTCTATCCGATAGGATCGGGAGCAGTCAGATTTAGGCTGATGTTGAGAAAGTGGCATGTAGAATGTCAAATAAGGAGCCTGGATTCAGGTCCCCTAGCTGCTACTCTTAGCAGCTAACTGACTTTTTCTTCTTTTTTAATTTATTTGACAGGTATAGTTATAGACAGTGAGAGAAGAGAGAGGGAGGGAGGGAGGGAGGGAGGGGTCTTCTTTCTGTTGGTTCACTCCCCAAAAATATGGAATGCTTCAAGAATTTGCGTGTCATCCTTGCGCAGGGGCCATGCTAATCTTCTCTGTATCATTCCAATTTTAGTGTATGTGCTGCCAAAGCGAGCACCAGCTAGCTGACTTTAAATACATCATTTATCTTTCCCCGTCTTCAGCTTTTTTTCCCCATCAATAAAGTGGTACCAACAATGTCCAGGTAAAGGCTGTTAACTTAGTCTGTTTGGACCGCCGTAACAATTCCATAAACTTGATGGTTCATAAACAAGGAAAGTGTGTTTCTCACAGTCCTGGAGGCAAAGGCCAAAATCAAGGAATAGGCAAATCTGGTGTCTGCTGAGGACCACCTGCTGGTTCCTGGCCGGCTCCGTCCTGACAGGTTAGAAGCAGAGCTGCTCTCTGTGCCTGCTTTTAGAAGGTACTAAACCTGTTGCTAAGGACTCTGCCCTCACGACCTAAGCATTTCCTCAAGGCCCCGCGTCCAGATACTCTGATGCTGGGATTAGGTTTCAACATGGGAACTTGGGTATGTGGGGGAGGCTGGACATGTTTGCACCGTAGTGCAAACGCAGTACAAAAA
Organism: Oryctolagus cuniculus; assembly: GCF_964237555.1. Classification (NCBI taxonomy): domain Eukaryota; kingdom Metazoa; phylum Chordata; class Mammalia; order Lagomorpha; family Leporidae; genus Oryctolagus; species Oryctolagus cuniculus. Next base: position 24,050,653 of record NC_091442.1, on the reverse strand, counting down.
CAGAGTGCAGTATAAACTGGCTTTGTTCACTAACATCCCGTCCAAAGAGGAGGAACTGCAAGGGCGCGTGCAAGCGGGCTGTGTAGCTGACTCAGGATAACAGCACTGCCGGCTCTCTGTGTGGAAGCAGTCTTGGTCCTGCGGATTCTTCACCGAGTTAAATAGAACCGGGGGTTCCAGTTCTGGCTTGGCTCTGTTAACCAGTTACTTTGTCACTGTGAGTTTGTCAGAGCTTCCCTATCTGAACTGCAGGGCTCTTTTGAGGATTAGTAAGGCCAAATGTGTGAAGTCGCCTGATTTTTTTTTTTTTTTAAATAGAGCCTGGGCTCTTTTTGTTTGTTTGTTTGTTTGACAGAGATATAGATAGAGAGAAAGAGAGAAAGGTCTGCCTCCCGTTGGTTCACCCCCAAAATGGCCACTATGGCTGGCACTGCACTGATCTGAAGCCAGGAGCCAGGTGCTTCCTCCTGGTCTCCCATGCGGGTGCAGAGGCCCAAGGACTTGGGCCATCCTCCACTGCCCTCCTGGGCCACAGCAGAGAGCTGGACAGGAACAGGAACAACCAGGACTAGAACCCGGCGCCCATATGGGATGCCGGTGCCACAGGCAGAGGATTAACCAAGTGAGCCATGGCGTCGGCCCCCAAGTCCTCCTGATTTTAGAATCGGAGGCTGTTCCTACTGGGGTGGCTCTCCAGGGGTCTCATTTACCTAAAGGTCAGGAACAGAGGTATCTTCCAGAGCTTCTCTACCTCTGCAAAGCCTTGCCACTTTTCTAGACGTTCAGGCTTGGCTCCATAGTTTCCATCTGAAATGTTTCAACTGGAATTTCTTCTTACTAGCCTGGAGAAGCAAGCCATTCCATTGAGCTGTAAATTGTATCCCCAGTGGACTCTGCTTTTGTGCAGGTAGAGACACGGACCCTTTCCTGGGAACTAGTCCCTGGTTTTCCCGGACAGTATTGTTTTGAGATGCTGTGCCCGCCTCCAGCTCCTCATTGTTTTGGGGGACTGTCTGTTAATAGCCCCCTGCTAATCTGATGTTGCAGAAGTTTAAAGGAGCAAAATTGGTTCTGTTCTCCCTCCCTTTTCCCCACCAGCAAGAACAATCCCTCTATGCACATCTCTGCTTGCTGCAAGGTACGGGGCCTCTGGGGGCTGCAGATACCTTGCTCTCAGTTACACAGCTAATCTGTGAGGCAGAGCTGGGGTGGGAATAGCTTCCTTAGTACTTTCTCCCTAACATTTGTGTAGCACTTTCTGTGCCCCAGGCTTTGTCAGATCTGCCTCTCACATTTTCAGGACAGATTAAGTACAAATGGCCATCAATGTACTGTATGTATACCGTATGTTGAAATATTTTTCTATTTTTTAAAGATTTATTTATTTTTTTGAAAGCCAGAGTTACACAGAGAAGGAAAGGCAGAGAAGGAGAGAGGTCTTCCATCCGCTGGTTCACTGCCCAACTGGTTGAAACGGCTGGAAACGCACCAATCTGAAGCCAGGAGCCAGGAGCTTCCTCTGGGTCTCCCATGTGGGTGCAGGGGCCCAAGGACTTGGGCCATCTTCTGCTGCTTTCCCAGGCCATAACAGAGAGCTCGATTGGAAGTGGAGCAGCCGGGATTTGAACTGGTGCCTCTATGGGGTGCCAGCACTGCGGGTGGCGGCTCTACATACTACACCACAGCACCGGCCCCCAGTGTTGAAATATTTGACAGTTACAGGTGAAGCTGACTTTGTGATGCTCTTAACCTGGACGATCATGTCTGACTTTAGAGTTCTTGACTTGCTGTGTGTGAGTCTTTATCTGAACTTGGCAGTTCCTAGTTTGGTCCACCTCCTTGTCATTCCCCTCCTGCCAACTCCACTGCTTACTTTGAGGAGCCCCGAGGGCTCACTCAGACCTTTCCACACTCCACATACTCCCCTCTTCTTGGGCCTAAGGCATCTACACAGCTGCAACAGAGAAGGCTGATGAGGGGCTGTTTGGACAAGGGGTTGATGAGCTGGGCTGGGCACCTAGAGCCTGCTGAGGTGGGCGTTTCTCCTTGTCTCAGAGCAGCCACATGCATATACCGTCCGCGTCTCCTGACCTTTGTGTGACATGGCTTCTGGCTGTCTCTCCTTGGTGTCTTACAAAATGTGCTTAATCCAACTTTGACCCTCATCTACAATGGGTCCACAAATGGCAGTGTTAGTAAAACAGGGAAGTGTTTATGGTCACAGTAATTTCAGTGCTTCTCACTTTGCAAAGTCCAGAATATGCACTGTACCAAACCCCAAGTGATGCGAGGGAAGGCTGATTAGGGCCAAGCCTTAAGACTCTGCTCATCTGCCAAGGCATGAGTGCGGATCTGTCTGCAGGACCCAGCTCAGATGCTCAGCTACTGCTTCCCGCAGTGGTGTTGGCGGTTCCTGGCAGAGGACTGAGGGAATCTCAACTGTCGCGTGCCTGCTAGGTCAGCGGCAGAGCCAGCAGTCATCAGCGAGTCTCTGAGTCATCATCCTTCTCTTCCTATCTCGCACCCCAGCTAAGTGGCCAAAGCAGGGAACATCTCCCTGGGCCAAAACATCAAAGCTTTGAGCTGAACCACACGAGAGTCAGCTGATGCCCACACAGGAGCCTATAAACCTCTACTCCTGTAAGGTGCGTGAGGAATTAACTCTTGTCATCCAGGTAGGAGGGGACTCTCGGAACTGTGAAGAATGGGGTAAAGAGGGGGACCAACACCCACCGAGCATTTCCTGCTGCGTTAGGTGTTTCTGGGAGTAAGAGTAACCTAAGTAAATGTTAATAATTTGATACAAAGGTGAATTGAGTAACAAGTCCATCCCTTCCAAGTCAGTTCCCCTTTCCTTTAGCGGGGTGTGCACCCAACCCAGGTGTATCCATGGAGCTCACTAGAAAAACCCAGGAGCAATTTCTTCTCCAGAATCACATTCCTAGGTCTCACCTATGATTTCCTAGTAAACAGTGCCACCTGCTGGTTAGAATCTGCCACCTTCAAGGCTGGGAGGTTTTAGCCAAAAAGCAAGATTTTTCCATCTTATATCGTCTAAGTCACTGAAAAGAACTATGGTCTACCCAAAATATGAGTGTTTTTATACGTGTTGCTTGGTGTCTTTATCACCTTCTGACATGGATATTGAGATAGAAGTGTTCTAAAAGGGAGTTATGTCCTCCTATGCCAATAAATAGAAGACTGGGCCAGGGGGTATAAATGTGTAACTCCAGGCCTTTCCTACTGAAATTGAGCCTCCTCCTTCCTTGTTCTCTGGAGCCTGTCCCAGTAGGGGCAGGAGAGATGTGTACAGCCTTATGGGACACAGACATTCCAGAATATAGAGTGAAGAGTGGGTGCAGTCTCATCTCTGAGCCAAACAACAAAATGTTGAGTGTTAAGTAATTCAAATTAATTTATTAAAAGTAATTCTCAGATAAACATGCCGACTTATAGTGGTATTTAAATTGGCTGTAGCTCTGGGAAGCAGAGTGATTACATTGAAAATGAAAGGGGGTTTGGGACTGACTGACCTGGGTTAACACCCATTACTGGCCAGTTAATGAAATTGTCCATCTCAGTTTTTAGTTAAATATGAGTAACAATGGTAATGTTCACTCGGAGGATCTTGCAAGTATTCACTGTTGTATTCACTGAGCCCACAGGGAGTGCCCTATGAGGCTTCTTGAAGCACAGCTTTTTCAGGATGGCTGGTACCAATAGACAGGCCTGTGACTGCCCGCGTCTGGGCCAGGCTGAGTGGCTTTCAAATGATGCTGTGGTTCCAGAGCGTGCATTCGTGCAGGGACCCTGTGAATGTGCTGTGGCTCTACTTGGAAGGACCAGAAGAAAAGCTCAGGGTGATCTTCAGATTGAATCCTGAAAAGGGCAACAATTGAGATAGCGTTAGAGAAGGGGTGGGCTTCCAAGAGTTGGAGTCGAGCAGACCAGAGTTTGAATCCAGCCCTGTCGTTCACTAGCATTGTGACCTCTCTGAAGTGTGAGATTCCTCCCTTAAAACATGGCTCTGCCTAACCACGTGAGTACCAGATGAGGACATATATGTCAGATACACAGCACCTGGCAGTGGGGTTAGCAACCCGTAAGTTGCAGCTCTAGGTATTATAACAAGAAAACAAGATGTGGAAGTGGGGAGCTAGATGGTTCTAAGGTGTGCATGAGAAAGAGTGTGAGGCGCAATGCAGGATGTGGGCCGTGGGCAACCCTGGGCCCAGTGCAGGGACCCAGCTTCAGAGAGGCATGCACTCTCTCTCCAGGTGGCCGCCATGTCCTTGAAGATACAGACCAGCAATGTAACCAACAAGAACGATCCCAAGTCCATCAACTCTCGGGTCTTCATTGGAAACCTCAACACAGCTTTGGTGAATAAGTCAGATGTGGAGACCATCTTTTCCAAGTACGGCCGTGTGGCCGGCTGTTCTGTGCACAAGGGCTATGCCTTTGTCCAGTATGCCAACGAGCGCCATGCCCGGGCAGCTGTGCTGGGAGAGAACGGGCGGGTGCTGGCTGGACAGACCCTGGGTAAGTGAAATCTCTTTTCTCCCATCTTTTACTATTTGGTCTCCTGTCAGCGCCCTTCTTTAGTCCCTCAGCCCCCACCACTGCTTTGACCCTCTGTAACTAGTTAGAAGTTCCACTGGTTACAGACTAAGTAGTTGTCAACTTGCTGTCTGTAGGGGGATTTTTAGTAGCCCTTGGGAAATTGCTTTTGTCTTGTTCCTGCTTTCTCAGTGTTTCTTCATGACAAGCTTTCTGGTTCCAGTTTTAGTCTAGACTCACCAGAGAAAGGGAACAGGGTGTTCTGGCACAGCCTGTTAACACTGGGCAGCAGGTGCCTAGGTTAGAGCCCTTTCTGAGAGCCAGGAGCATGGGCTGGGAGCACAGGACAAAGCTTTGGTGTTACACACATGGTGTGACCATGCAGTGCTTGTGTATGTGTGTTTGAGAAGGGATATCCTTGAGGTATATGGATGTGACTGAGGTGTGGGCAAGTACCTTTGTTATGTATAGGTGTGGGATGTGTGTGTGTGTCAGTGTGTTTGAGTGTATAAACAGGTATCCGTGTATTCATTCACTACGTATTTATTTAGATCTTACTGGGTACTAAGTTAAGGCATAAAGATGTTTCATAGAATGTCCTAGTGAATGTGCATTAGTTTATTTGTATATGGGCAGTTACATATATGATGTTGGAGCCAAGACCAGTGTACTTAAGAGTTCATGTTACCCATGTGTATGATATTCTTGACATATGAACATGTGTGAAGGTGTGTGTGTGATGTCAGGGTTTGGGTCTAATGTATGAAAAGCTTTACTGGTCACATCAGAACCATGTGTACATCATGTGAGCATGTGAATCGCCTTGTGTGTGTGCCCTGAGGGTGATGCGTGCAGACGAACCTCTGTCGTGCCAGCATTCCGACTCTGCCTCTTCCCTCCATGCAGACATCAACATGGCTGGAGAGCCCAAGCCCAACAGACCCAAGGGGCTAAAGAGAGCAGCGCCTGCCATTTACAGGTGGGGTGCCCTGTCTGTCCGTGTGTGGGCGTGGGAGGGCCCTCATTCCAGGCGGGGGATAAATGCTGGTGGTGACAGGGTGCTGAACCTAGAACTTGGGGACACATTTGGAGATGAGGGCCTGTGGAGAGTGGGCTGAGTGGCCATCCCTAAGCTCTGGCCCTCTCCGCTTTGTTTCCCCAGTGGCTACAACTTTGACTATGATTACTACCGGGACGACTTCTACGACAGGTGAGCGGGGAGGGGCGTGCCCAGGCATGAAACAGCCAAGCTGGAAGGGTCCTGAGAGATTGCACGTGCCATGCAGCCCACTCATTCCTCCAAATGGCAAGCGAAGCCCAGAGGGGTGGACAGGCATTTGCCCAAGGTTGCTGTGCAAGTCAGTGGCGAGGCTGGGCCTGGGATGTAGTCCCACAGGTGCCTAGCACAGGGCCACTGTCCACACTGCCTCCTGCTCCAGCCACCCTTCCTCCTCCCAGTCCTGAGGTCATAGTCGAGGGGACTGTGTAGCCACGGAGCACATCACCGTAGCCAGTTGGAATACAGAATGATTTAGCACTGGCTGCTGGGCGCTGGAGTCCTCATGCTTCCGCTTTCCAGTCTCATCACCTCTGTGAGGTGCCCAGCCAGCTGGAAGGAATCCAGAGCTTATATTTATAACCAAAGGAGCAGCAGCCATTTGGAGGTCTGAATTAGTCCCTGGAGGGCTGTGGACTTTGCCTCCTTTACTCCCACGCCTATCCAGACCCAGCCTTGAGGCTGTGGGTTCCCAGTCTCTTGGCATCGGCCGCATTCTTCCTCCCTGCCTCTCTCCCTCTCGCTCAGCGTGCTCCCGGCAGCCCAGGAAGAACAGAAGTTCTCTGAGCCCGCTTTTTCTCACCTGTGAATGGTTTTAGGTGACAGTGTGGTCGAGTGGAAAGTGCCTTTGCCTGGGAGTTAGAAAACCTGAGTGCTGATCCCAGCTCTGCCACAAAATGGGTTGTGTGACTTTGGGCAAATCCCCTTCCCAGTGTATAATGGGCTTGCACCAAGTGATCTCTCGGGGTTCCTCCAGCTCTGAGATTCTGTGGTTCAGTGATTCTGACCAAGGCCAGAGCCGCCCCCTCCCCTTGGGAGCAGAAATGCAGGATCTGGGATTGGATCCATTCCCAGAGACTTTCTGTCTCCAGCCATCACTCCCCAGGGCAGGGGCTCCTGAAGAAAGGAGTGCTGGGGATTGGGACATGGACTTACCCAGTGAAAGTGGTTCTCCCAGCCTCAGCGTACCCCCAAGGCTGCGGTTCCCTGCAGAAAGATGGTGGCAGCAGATAGGCAAGAGCCCCGGATGTAGCCTACTGAGTTGCTGCCTGTTCAGCTTGAAAAGAACCCCTCCTGGAGAGGGCTGGGTGATGGCCTTGGGGGCAACATACCATCTGGGAACCCTGGAGTCTGACCAGAGTGGGCCAGCCTTAAAATGCTGCTGGGTCCCCGCCTCTATCTCTGAAGCAGAGCTACAAGAGTGGGGTGATCAAGGAAGGGGCTTAGGGCGTGGCCTTGTGTCTCTGGGGTTGTGGGCTCCTGAAGTGTTTTAACCATGTCCTCGTGCTGTACCCTCCCAGTGGATGTGAGGAGACAGTGGATTTGGGTAGCCGTCCTCGTGAGGCTCAGGGATTGGCCCTCGCGCCCTCCCTGTCTCCTGCCAGCGACAGTTTGTGCTCTGAGGAGATGCGCGGACTCTGAGTGGAGACTTGGGGCCAGCCAGCTCTTGTGACCAGGCAGGCCTGCGTGTCCCACTGACCTCAGGAAGCTGCTTGCTGGGGCTGTTTCAGGCGCTCCTCTGTTGAGAGGGGTAGAACCACTGTGACCTCCTGCTTCTCCTGTCCCTAACTGTCCTGGCTGGTGAGGAGAGGTGTTTTTAGTGAGGATCCCAGCAGCCATCAGGGTCCAGGGCAGGCAGAAGTGTATGCACCTCCCAGCCCCTCACCAGCCACACCAGCTGCAGTGCCCTCCCCGGGCCACAGGCCACGCCGGCAGCTCCTGACCCATTTGCCCTCACAGGCTCTTCGACTACCGGGGCCGCCTATCGCCAGTGCCAGTGCCCAGGGCAGTCCCGGTGAAGCGACCCCGGGTCACAGTCCCTTTGGTCCGGCGTGTCAAAACTACCATACCTGTGAAGCTCTTTGCTCGCTCCACAGCCATCACCACCAGCTCAGTCAAGATCAAGTGTGAGTGACTGACTATATCATCTTCATACATAATTTGTGTTTTTATCATTAGCAAAATAATGGAATCAACTTTTTTTACGTTGGAAAATAGATAAAGGAACAAATCTCCCACAGTTCTGCAGCTTTAACACAACCAAGTGAGTATCTCCATGCATGTCCTAAGTGGAAAAGGCTGACATTTGAGAAGAAGGGGCCTGGGTTGGGCACAGAGTCCAGTGCTGTGACGTGGAGCCCTGTGAGGAGATGGAAGGGCAAGGACAGGGCTGCACAGGCCCCTCTTTCACATTCACTGTGGTGTCCGCACCACAGTCAGCACCCAGGAAGTGTGATTGCGGAAGATCCACATTTACCTGCCTTACAAGACAGACCCTGCTGTGCAACAGAAGCAGCGCCACATCTGCTTGTCAGGTGCCTACATGCAGAGGAGCACCCACCCACCTGCACTGCCGCCCTTCCCAGTCCATTTCAGAGCTGACAGGACTGGGGAAAAGACAGCCAGGTTCAGAAGTGCAGGCTGGTCACCGGGGATGGCCTGTGCAAGTTTTCAGCAGGAGGCCTTTTCCTTGGCCAGGGAAAGAACCGAAAAATATTTGCCTTTCTGGCTGACAGAATGGGGCTGGGTTTTGTGTTGACAACAGCCTTGTCCCCCTCTACTCCCAGTAAAGAGCAGTGAGCTACAGACCATCAAGACAGAGTTGACGCAGATCAAGTCCAATATCGATGCCCTGCTGGGCCGCTTGGAGCAGATTGCTGAGGAGCAGAAGGCCAACCCAGGTCAGCCTCTGAGGGTCCTCACCCAGCTCAGTGACTAGGAACGTGGGGCAGAGCAAAGGGGAGCACCGTGCACGGGGGAGGGTGGGGCCTGGGGTGGCCTCTAATCCCAGGAACCCTGCAGATCCCAGCCCACCTGGACCTACCATGCTGAGGCCAGCTTCCGCCAAGGTGCCACCCTGCGCTGCTGCCCCAGTCTGAGTTCCAGTGCCCCTCATCCAACCCTTCCTCCTCAAGGTGGCAAGAAGAAGGGCGACAGCAGCAGTGGCGGCGGCAGTGGCAGTGCTGGCGGCAGTGGCGGTGGCCGCGGCAGCGGCAGTAATAGTGGCGGCGGCAGTAGTGGTGGTGGTGGCGGCGGCGGTGGCGGCAGCAGCCAGCCACCAGCCCCCCAGGAGGACGTGACTTCTGAGGCAGGCACGCCCCAGGGAGGAGCCCAGGCTCGTGATGATGGCGATGAGGAGGGACTGCTGACGCACAGTGAGGAGGAGCTGGTGAGGACCCCTCGGGGGCGTGGAAGGGGGGGTGGGGAGGCTTCACCGGTTGGCCTCCTGAGGAGCTTCCCTCCCTCCTTCCCAGGGCTGCTGGTCCTGTGGGGAAAGGGAAGAGAGGTGGGGGGAGTCCTCTATTTCAGAAGTCCACACCCAAGCTCAGGGCCCCCTGTGGCCTCTGCTGTCCACATGGGTTGGCAGAGGGGAGAGCAGCCTGGGGTTGCCTGGAGAAGGCACAGCGAGCCGCGGCCGCTCAGGGGTGAAGCAGGCTGGAGAGCTCCCTGTCTCACTGGCTGCGAGCTGACACTGAGGGCGGGAGGCCAGGCCGGGGCTGTGCTTCCTGTCAGTGCCGCCCATGTCCTTCATGAACTCTGGCTGAGCCGCAGATCCTGCAGTCGAATTCTCTAATCTCATTTAACCCTCAGAACAACCCTGTTCTGTGCAAAGGATTCCCGTCCCCGCATTTTACCCTGTACAGACATGGAGGCTCACAGGGACTGAGTGGCTTGCTCAGGGTCTCCTAACTGGTAAAGTCGCGCCAAGCTTGAAACCCAGACCTTTTCCCCGAGCCTGGAGCTTCTCCTTTTTACCACTGCTGGGGCCCAGTGTGAGGACAGATGGGCTCCTGTCTGTGACACGGAGGGTCCTCCTGCCTAGCCTGGGGCACAGTCGTGTCTATGAAGGCCCTGCCAAAAGACTTTGGTGCCCCAGAGATGGGAACTCATCCATCTACGAAGCTCTCAGGCCTGCTCTAATTCAGAAATGTGGCCCCTGCTGGTCCTAGAACTCCCTTGACTGCCTGTTTCTTTCCTCTGGAGCCCTCAGGGTCCCAGACCAGCCTCGTTGGTTGATCCCACAGTCATTCCCCTTGCTGTCCCTCCCTCTTTCTGACTGCATCCTGCAGCTGCACTCCGGGCCACAGGGTCTTTCTGCGCAGGTAGCCCTGGACAGGACTCAGAGCCCTCCGTGAGTGATGTGCGGTTCCTTCTTGCCTCCTCCCTTTAGGAGCACAGCCAGGACACAGATGCAGAGGAAGGGGCCTTGCAGTAAGCAGGTACGAGCCGGGTCCTTGTGGGCGGAGGGCGGGGACGCGGTGGAGATTGGACAGGAAGTATCGTGAAGCAGACCAGGTAGGGGAGTGCTAGCGCTGTGCCCAGGAGTGAAGGCCCCTCTGTATCCAGGCATCCTGCCGTACCCCTCTGTGGAGGGCTTGGCAGGCTGAGGAATTAGATCCCTTGTCTGGGCTGGCCAGGCCCACCCAGCCAGCACCCCTTCAGTACTCCAAGTGCTGCCCCCTGTCTCCACCCTGAGGAGCTGCTAATCTATTGGAGAAAAAACAGAACTGTTTGCAGCCAGTGCGAGGCCAGCCTGGGGGTGGGAGAGGCGTATGGCTGAGCCTGTTTGCAGTTGCCAGCAAAGCAGGGCGTGCCGAGGGAGTTCTCCTAGCAGAAGCACAGTGGCCGGGGTGTGGAAGGCCAGCAGCCTCTTGGTTGTAGTCCCAGCTCTGGTGGAGAGGAAGGAAAGGGTGCTGACTGTGAAGGGTCTCAGGGGCCAGAACCTGATCCTGTGTGGCAGGAGCTGTGGCTGCTCTGAGTTCACTGGACTGATGCTAGGACAGTGGGAGCCGAGGTACTGAGGGGCGGGGAGACGCTGCGGCTGCCACAGGATCCCAGGGTGGTGATTGCGGAGCCTGGATGTGAGCCCAGCAGTACGTGGCCTCGGAGCTCACTCTGGCTGCTGTCCACCATCCTGCGCTGCTGCAGCCAAGAGGAAAGGCAGGCTTAGGCAGAGGAAGGCCTCCAAGACTGATGCTCCCAGAGGACTGTCCTAACCCATGGCGCCGTCGTGGGTGCCCACCAGCGAGGGCTTGCAGCACGTATAACTTGAGAGCCTTCCACATGGGCAGTTTTCCCTCTTGGAACATCGTTGTTTGGGAGGCTGTTTTACCCCATGAAGCTGGTTCACAAGTGAGGTGTGTAGAGGCTCAAGGAGGGGGTGAGACTTGCCCAAAGTTAGCTGACCAGGAAGCTCTGAAGCCAGAGTGCAGGTGTTTCTGTCGGCAGCATTGTTAGAGCCTTTCTTCCCACCAAGGCACCAGGGTCAGGGAGACGCAAATCACAGTGACAGGAAGCAGCCATCTCACCTCAGTTATAACGGCTGTATCAGGAAGACGAAACACAGGAGCGGGCGTGGTGGCACAGATGAAGCTTCTGTGTTGCCAGCATCCCATGTCAGTGCCAGGTGCTCTGCTTCCAATCTCCCTTCCTGCCAGTGTGCTTGGGAAGGCAGCTACAGATGAGCCAGGATGACCCGAGGCTTCTGCCACCCATGTGGGAGACCAGGATGGAGTTCCTGGCAGCTGGCTTTGGCCTGGTCAGGCCCTGGCTGTTGTAGAGTTTTTGGGGAGTGAACCAGCAGGTGGAAGACTCTCTCTCTCTCTCTCTCTCTGCTTTTCAAATAAATGTTTTTTTAAAGGTAATGGATCTCAGAACAGTGATCAGTAAAGATCGGGAAGGGTGGGGGAAAGGTGGTAGAGGAATGTTGGATAACAGATAACCAAACACAGAAAGAAGGCACAAGTTCTAGTGTTTGCGGCACAGTGGGTGTTACATGCTGTACAAAGACCAGGAGCAAAGGAGCTGGAAGGCCCTACCACAGATGAGACAGAAAGGCTAGTTGTCTGTTTTGATTGGTTTACACTGTGTGTATTTGTTGAAGTATTGCTGTGTACCCCATAAAAATACAAGTATTAATTAAAAAATTTTTTTAAAATAAGGGAAAAAAAGAATAAAACAAGAAAGTACCAGTCTCTTCCTCTCAGCCTTAGTCTCTTTGTCTTTCTCTTTTCCAGTCTGATGGAACAATGGCTACCAGCAGAAATAGGGCATCGCTGGCCCAGGCCTCAAGCCAGGCACCCGTCCCTGGATGCTAACCCCAGCGGGTACCAGAGGAGAGCTGGGCAGGCACCTCCTCCCCACACACACCCCAGCCAGTGCCACATCCTCTGCAGGTGGAGTTCCTGGCCTGCCCCTTCCCTGTGCACCCTCCTATCTGCACTGCCCAGGCCAGAGGGTGGAGCACAGAAGTTTCCCCGTACTCTGTCCCCCCTCCCCAGGACACTCCTAGGCATGGGGGTTTTCTATAGGTTTGGAGGTGGGGGGAGCCACAGGGAGGGGACTCTGACAATAAAGAGACTGGATCCCAACCTACCATGAGACAGGATGGTTTGTGTTTTCTCACGAAGGCCTCCTGGCCTTCCTAGCCCCTTGGAAGGCTGGTCTGCTGTCCCCCTTCTGTTCCTCTGTCTAGGATCCCTACTACTGACCCATCTGGGCTGTTTCTCCTGCTAACGTGGCCAGGCGGACTGTTGGTGAGGGTAGGATGTGCCCGGGCCCTCCAGTGCACTCTTGGTCACCCAGTGGTAGGTCGAGGCCTCATCTCTTTGCCCTGCTCCTCACTGAGCCTGATCTTCCCCAGCTCAGAAAACAGTGATAACATTCTCTGTTGCCTTCACCTCCTTGGGCCTGTTGTAGGCCAAGTGTTTCTTGGCTTGGACTTGGTCCTCGCTAGCGTCTTCATCCTTGGCTTCTCTCCATTTCCCACCACCCACCACCCTCCACAGCATTATTTCTGAAACACGTTCCCTTCCTGTGTGACTGACTCCTCACTGTCAGGACAAAATCCCAGCTCCTGGGTGAGGGCTACGTGGTCCTGCTTTGCTCTGGCCTCTCTTGCCTCTTGGCTCCACCCCTCCTCCCTCCCTCCACACAAACGCTTGCCTCCGCCTCAGCACAGCCAGGTCCTTCACACTCCGTGCAGTTTTGGAAGTTTAGGAAGCAGTTGGGCCACACTCCTGTTACGCACGCGGTAGGAGGCTGTCCCTGTGTGGACATCGGCCCTGCTCTCTAACGGGCTTCCTCACTCAGCTGTGTGCATGGTGCCCACTGTGTTCTCCCCATGTTGTCACCCCGGTCCCTGCCACTCTCCACAGTTCCCAAGAGAATCACCTGCCACAGCCACAGCAAACCTTTGGTTTCATTTTTAGGTCAAGTATCTACGCTGGTGCATGTGAACTGGGTGACACAAGTGTGGCCCCTCGGCCGGCCTCGGCATGGGGCTGTGGGAGGGCAGCACTCACAAACAGGTTTTTTCCAATTCGGACAGCCCCTTTCTCCACCTGGGAAACACCTGCTTACCATGAAGCTGCTACCGTGGTGTCACGGCCAGGCCCACTGACTGTTCTTCCAGAACTGTTCACTTCTTCCTCGAAGTAGCCCTTCCCCTCAGAAGGCCCAGTAGTTTCCTGTCATCTGCATGTCCCCTGTTTGCATGAGTTCCCAGGGTCACACCACTTGTCTGTCCCCATGGGCTTGGGCCTGTCTTTGGTGGAGGACACTCCCATCTCTCACACTCTTTGGTCTTCCAGCTTTGCTGGCATTGGCAGGCCAGCCCCAAGGCTTCCAGGGTTCTGGCCCCACACCAGAGCCAAAGGTCATAATCCCTGCTTGGCCATTCTCTTGGTCTGTTTCTGCACCTTCTGAGCGCTGTGTCTCACAGGATCACAGTCCCCATGTCCGCCTGGCCGGCCCCCTGCTGGCAGAGGCTGAGAACTTCAGTGTGAGGAGTGAGCAGTAGGCCTGAGACAAAGGGCTTCAACACACAGACGGCAGTGTCCGGAGGGTGAGGCTGGGTCCGTAGGGAGTGCCCACGTCCATGCAGAGCCCTCAGTGGGACACACACCCATCCAATCCCTGAACCTCTGCAGTGCCTACAGGGCCAGAGCCAACAGTGACAGACCCATTTGTCTGCCCAGGTGGCCCTGTCTGCACAACACGGGAAACAGCTGCCCTGGATCAAAACTAAAGCTTGAGCAAAGTCCAAAGAAGGGGGCCTGGAGCTTGGTGTGTCCCTGTGTCCTCAGAGCCTAGTGCTCTGTACTCATTGCAGTCCCTGCCTGGGAGTGCTTTCCTGAAAGAGCGTGAGGGACAGCGAGCCCAGCAGCCACCTCAGGTACCAGGAGTGGGGTGCAGTGAGAAGGGTAGGGGAGATTCTTTCCAGGGCAGGCAGCCCCTGGCCTACCCACCTCTGCTGGACGGGAAGATGGGAATCCCATCCTGGCATCCCAGAAAAGCCCCTGGACAAACTTGCAGTTGGGCCTGTGAGAGGGAGGGTCCTATTCGCAGCCCTGCACACATCTGCCCGCCCTCCCTGAACTGGAGGCTGGCAAAGACGTCTCCCATCCCATTGCTCAACAGTTTGCATTTTTCTGTTCAACCTCTGAAAACTCTCAAAGGAAATGGTGAAGAACTGGGACCCACTTGCCCAAAGGACCCATCTTCTCCAGATGTGTTCAAGAGTTCAAGCCCTCATTTGTGATGCTAGCAGCTATCTTGCAAGAATACAGCAGCCAGGGGTTTGCTGGATTGCTGCCAACAGGTTGGTGACCAAGGGCAAGTTGTCTTCCTTGCTAGGTCTCTGTTTCCTCGGCTGTAAAATGAGAGGTTACTCCAGATCCAGATCAGGCCTATATTACTGAGTGTTCCATAACAAACCACCCTGAAACTTAGAAACTTTAATAACCATTAGCTCAGCCCAGTTCCCTATCTTACCTGGCTGAAGTGAGCTGGCAGAACAGCTGGGGGCTGGTTGGTCTCAGAGGGCCTCACCCATGTTTGGCTGTGCAACAGGAGCAACTGGGCCACGTGTACACGTCCGTCCCCAGCAGCAAGCAGGCCGACCTGGGATTCTTCATGTCATAGCTGGGTCCCAGAAGCCATAAGAGGACAAGTCCCAACATGCAAGTCCTTCCACAAAGGTGCCAACAGCTGGGTCTTGTTTGGGCAAGTACACAGGTCCAGCTGTTCACGTACACAGAACATCCAGCCCCTTCTAAACCTGAGGCCCTCCTCCACCCCCTCACATCCCAGTGTCCATCTCCCTGACCACACAAGGAGATGCTCATTCATCTTTCCCACAAGTTTGGTTTTTATGATAAATTGGCCAACTAAATTAGCACTTCCTAAGTGCTCTGCTGAATTCTTTATATAGGTTGTATTACCTTAGTTACCCCTCATCACAGTCCCCCAGGGGTAGAGATACTCCTCCAGTGTCAGGGGTTGGGAAACTGATTTGCCCAAGATCAGTCGCTTGGAGGTGAAGGCTGGATGCAGACCTCAAATTCTGCTCTTGATTTTTTTTTTTGACAAGCCTCACTTGGCTCTCCCCCTGTGTACCTTTCGGTGTGTACCTCTCCACCCTTTTCTCTCTAGGCTGCACTCAGGACTCCACAGTCTCCACCTGCAATTCTCCTCCCTGAGCACCAGGGGATGGCTGCGCTTGGGTGTCCACAAGGACCTCACTCACATCCTGCCTAGCCTGCTGCTCTCTTCATGAATCTCCAGTCTTGGGAATTGGCACCACTGTCTGCTTGGACATCTGAGTACACTCAGCCCTGTGTGTTGTGCTTCGTCTGGCAGTCTCCTCTGACCCCTCTTCATTATCTTTACCTGAGCTTCTCCAGTGCCTTCTACCTGGCCTCCTTACCGTACACTTCCCTTCCCCACCATCAGTTACTCCCTATCTATTACTTAGCATGGCATAGAAGCCCCCCAGGATCTGATGTCTTGCCCTGCAGCTCACCACTTCCCCTCCTATAATCTGCCCCCTGGTCTCAGGCTGCACAGAACTAATTATGGATAGACCAGTGCAGCCCGGCTTCTGTAGCCTCGTCTTCCCCCACTGGCTAACTCTTGTTAGCCTTTACAGCTATCTCCTGCCCTTCCCACGTGTCTTTATCTCAGCTCTTCCACTAGACATAACCCCCTGGAGGGCAGGAACTTTATTCTGCAATAGGCACTCCAGCTTTTGAACCTGAGACACCATCTCTGAGGCAGCAAGCCTCAAGCTCAGGGGCATCTTGGCTCCATCATTTACCCTGCTGTGTGACACTGGACAAGGTGTCTCGCCTGTCTCCATTTCCTTGTCTGCAAAAATGGAGATAACAGTGTGTTTACTTCTTGTCACAGTGCATCTGGGAATGAAAAATGAGTCATTCTAATAGTCATGATACTAAAAGATTTTGTCACTTAGGGTATCATTTGGTCAGGTCAACTTTCCATGTGGTATTTTGGCTTTGACGTGGCTTATGGCATGTTTACAAAACTAATGAAAATCTATAGCAGATTAATAAAACTTTAGAGATGCCTATTACAGTGATGCCTCAGAGATGGTTCTTAGAACTTGCTTTGAGTATTAAGTTTAAATCTCCCAAATAATTATTTGCCAACTGTCATCACACTATAAAGTCCCATGCCTTCCCTTTAAGTAAAGAAATACACACACATACACACACACGAAAGCAGTGGAGCGCTAATTACACAAGAGGCACTGATCCTTGCTTTATTCACGCAATAATATCCAACGGGCATAGATACAAAAAAAGGAAAACGGGGTCATAAACAGCAGTTGGGTTCTTCATGGCAGTGGTGGCAGCTCAGCCAGTGTGCAGTCCCTGCAGGAGGACCGACAAGATTGAGGGAAGGCTCCCTCTACCACTTCATGGCCAAGGTGTTTAACACTTGGCTTGTACTTTAATAAAATTAAGGGTCACAGTGATTAAAAACAACATGGATGAGACACTGGCTGCTCCTGGGCCACTTAGTGTGAAGTCTGTCAATAAAAAAGCAGAGAGCACTGTGTGTGCCCCTATCCTCAGCCCGTGTGAGCAAGGCAGGTCACAGCACAGACAAATCAGATGGCCCTCTCCCCAGTGCACCAGTGCAGGAACACCCTTCCAGCCAAGTCCTCGGGAGGCAGAACTGGAGGCACCAGAAACACCACGTAAGCAGCAGCATCTCTTGGGCTCTCACAGTCACATTCCAAAGCTACAGAAAACATACGCATTTGTGGTGGGCCTTTTTCAAACTCTGATCACAAGATGGGAAGAAAAAGATTCTTCTGGCATTACCATTTGGACTCTCAGAAGAGCTCCCTGTACTGCGTATAGCAGTACACTCACTAGGGTTTTTTAGTGTATCAAGTTACAAGACACATCTTGAGGCTGTTTTCTAAGACCTCTTTGTGGCCATTATGGAAGAAAATTAAGGAGGGAGGGTACCTAGCACCTTGTATTCCCTCATGTAGTAACAGATGGAAGAGGATCCGGCAGTGAGGTAGTAGCAACAATCCTCACATAAGGTAAAGAATTCAAATCTGTCGCCATTTCTCTGGGCAGTCTTCCCTGATCTCCTGCTGCATCCACTTTTAACTGTTATCTCAAGAGAAATGAGAAGAAAAATGGATGCCCAGCTGAAGAGCCTGCCAATGTCCAGTTTTTCAGGACAATGATACAGAGACCTCACTACAGCCCAGGCACAAACTGTTTCGCTTTGTTTTTGCTGAGTTATTTTAATAGAAAAGAAAACTGAAGGACAAACCAAATTGAAAGAATCACTGTTATAATAACTTTAATTTATCTTGCATTTTACAGAAGTCTATGAACGATTTTAAAAAAGCACCTCCTTACCCCATTATGTTTTTCTGACAGTTGTTAAAGTAGGCAATGAGTATGTCAACAGCTTGAGCATCGGCATCTTGCAAGGATTTCCGATCACCAACCACTCACCAAAGAACTTGGCGACTTTTCTGTCTTGCTTTTAATACAATGGCATATCCACTCTGATGGGAAACCTGTCCAGCCAACTCTCCACAACACACTTTGCAAAATCAGTGGTGATTAGCAAATTAGTTAGCTTTGGCACGGAGCTGTGCTCGCTTGCCTGTGACAGCCTGGAAGCCAGTTTTGATACTGGCAACAGAGCATCGAGAATGACAAGTTTCGCACTGTAAGAAATAGAGTCGGGTGTCCTTCTGCAGGATCGTGTCTGGTGATCGGCACG
Organism: Oryctolagus cuniculus; assembly: GCF_964237555.1. NCBI lineage: Eukaryota > Metazoa > Chordata > Mammalia > Lagomorpha > Leporidae > Oryctolagus > Oryctolagus cuniculus. The sequence continues at coordinate 24,032,754 of NC_091442.1, read as the reverse complement.
TGTGACAAGTGACATACTCCTCTGTGGGAAAAGGAACACATCATTACCTGGTGGCTCAGTGAGGCAGAGGTTCCTGCCCTCTGACAGTTGGAAAAACAGAATTAAAAGACTTTGGTGTAAAAAAAAATTTTAAATCCGTGCACTTTTTTTCCATATTAACTTTTTTTTTTTAAAGATCTTTCGCATGCATGGATTTCAAAAGTATCTTTGCACCAAATGAACTCACCTATAATTTACATTTTTCTAAGAACGTTTTTAATTATCTTCATACATATGGAGCTCCATAAACCCAAGCTGACAGGACAGTTTACCTGGGCATTCAAACAAGGGGAGCTCAGCTAGATCCAGCTATCCTGATAAGAAAGCACAAGCTATTGCAGCGATGCCTTTAATACTAAAACGTGAGCTTTTAAAAGACTCCAGATGCCAGCTGCTGCAGAGGTGACTGCCAGCTGCCTAGTCTTGGTTTTGGCTACAGGAAAGCCAGCCTTCCTAGACAGAAATTCATAAAGCCAATATTAAGTGATTAAGGTAATAAAAGGTGGCCAGCTCACACCTGAATTAAGACCACATTTCTGTCTTAACCTTCACAGTGCCAGAGCCAACCAACAGCCTCAATCAACTAGGTATTAAGAATTCCAAACCCTCTCTTTGCAGCCCTGGGTCAGCAGTCAAGAGCCATCTCTCCCTACCCCTATCCTCTGTCACTATCATTTCCTCCCTCATTTTTTTTAAATGCTAAAACAAATGGCTCTCCTCAGAACATTGCAATCTGAAGAGAACATTTCAGTGATACAATGAAGCCAAACTGTATACTTACTGATATATCTTCTCAAGACATTTTCTATTTGTTTCTGTTGGAATCTTCCTTTGATTACAAGTTGGTTATTGCCATCTATAGAACCACTATGAAAAAACACAAATATTTTTTCCTGAGAAAAATTACAGCATATTCATATTTAATGAATTTAAAATATATTCAATGGTGTGCTAGGATCAGTGTTAGAAAAACGGGTTTCTCAACATTTTTAATTAAGTAGCTGGTGCATGATGATCTGACCATATTTCCTAATATTAAAACCAATTTCAGCCAACTAAATCTCCAGTGACAGTAATCAGATTTATAATTGTTTAAGTTCAAAATGAATTCAGTTGCATATGACAGTCCATTCACCTGAGAAAGAAAAACTTTCACTGTGTACACACTTTATGCAAAGTAAATGGGCTGTAAGTGCACTACAAATTTTGATACAGTTATGATTAAAAGTATAAAGTCCCAGCTTCCAATTCTAGTTCCCCGTTGATGTGCCTGGCAAAGCAGTAAAAGATGGCCCAAGTGCTTGGGCTCTTGTACCCACGTAGGAGACCCGGATGAGACTTCTGGTTCAGTCTGGTCCAGCCTTAGCCTCTGTGGCCATTTAGGGACTAAACCAGTGATCACTCTCTCTGCCTCTCCGTAACCCCACCTTTCAAATAAATAAAAGTATATATGATGGAAATACACAATTGTAGTGATATACGTACTAATTTTAGTGTGAACATATCAAAAGCCATTGAATTATATGCTTTAAATGTGTAAACTGAGTATCTCAAAGTGGCTACCAAAAATAGTTGAAGTCATAGACCACAAATTGCCAATGATAATTTACTTAAGCTCTTGACAAGAACTTGAAAAGAGAAAGCTCTGCACTAGACATTCTCATGTTAAAACTTACAAATCACTAAGTGAAACAAAAATCTGTCTGCAAGAACTTAAGTTATATTTATTGGATTTCTGCAAAAAAAATGTCTGCAATTCAAGTATAAGGGTTTAATAACATCCTCAGAGCTGGCATTGTGGCACAGTGGGTAAAGCTGCTACCTGCAATGTTGGTATCCCTTATGGACAACTGGTTTAAGTCCCAGATGATCGATCTCTGAACCAGCTCCCTGCTAATCGCCTGGGAAAAGCAGTAGAAGATGGCCTAAGTGCTTGGGCACCTGCTACCTGTGTGAAAGACCTGGATGAAGCTCCTGACTTTGGCCTGGCGCAGTGTGGGCCACTGCTGCCATTTGGGGAGTGACCCAACAGATTTATTTGAATGGCAGTTTAGAGAGAATGAGCAAGCATCCATCTGCTGGTTCAATCTTCAAATGGCCGCAACAGCCAGAGCTGGGGCCAGTCTGAAGCCTGGAGCTTCTTCTGGTTCTCTCAAGTGGGTGGCAGGGGCCCAAAGACTTGGGCCATATTCCACTGCTTTCCCAGAACATTAACAGGGAGCTGGACTGGAGGGGGAACAGCTGAGACCTGAACTGGTGCCCATACCCATTATGCTAAACACTGGCCCATGTAACTTAGTAGATCTCAAATCATCTCCCATGGATTATAACCCTTATCTGCAAGCTAGAGAGTGCAATGCTTGATGCAGGAAAATTTTCTTTCATTTACTATCAAAGAAGTTTCCTCAACAATCCTATATTTAACCCACTGACAATTATTTCTCTGGTACAACTTAAAAATTCACCCTGTGCTAGAGTCTGTGTTTACCTTCAGTGTTCCCAAAGGCCCACATTGTTAAAACTGGCCCTAGGTAGTATTATTGGAAGAGGACAGAGACTTAACCCAACTATCGAAGTGGATCTAAAGTGGGGGCGGGATCCTTCGGTCCCTAGGGGCATGCTCTGGAGAAGAGATTGGCTGAGTTGGGCCTTGTTTCTCTCTCGGCTTCCTGTCTCACCCCGCGATCCTTTCTCTGCATGTGTTCTGTCATTCATTACTCTCATCAGGCACCAGACACCAATGGGGCTTGCCCAGCCTTGGGATGTGAACCTCCAAAACTGAGCGGGGATAAACCCTGTTCATAAGTAACTTCTCTCAGGTATTTGTTACAGTGATGAAAATATAACTAATACACCCTGCTATACAAAAACTGTACATGATATTCTGAAAAGTAGAAAAAGCACTGCTAGAGTTGGTCCTTGACCAATTTATGCAAGTTAAACAATTGTAACAAATTTATATGTAAAACACAATTCGGGGCAGCAGTTGGCCTAGAGGTAAAGCTGCTGGTTGGGACAGGCCTCCCATATTGGAGCGCCCGAGCTCAAGCACTGGCTCCACTCCCAATCCCAGCACCCTGAACCCTGGGAGGCAACATGTGATGGCTCAAGTGGTTGGTTAGGTCCCTGCCACCAATCCAGGAGACTGGTTTAAGTTTCTGGCTGCTGGCTTTGGCATGGAGTTCCTGGCTTAGGCCCAGCTATTGTAGCAGGTATTTGCAGACTACACCAATGGATGGGAAGTCTCTCTGTGTCTGTCCCTATTTTCCTCTCCTAAATATGTCATAGTTCTACAACAGAACCTACATATAAATTACTCTAATTGTACAGCAAGTACAATAAATTCCCAATTAAATTTTAAGAGTACAAAGAGCACAGAACACCTTAATTTTCTCTGTACTGCCAGTGAGGCACAGATACTAAGCCTTTTTAAGAGCTCAAATTTCATGGGGCCGGCACTGTGACGTAGTGGATAAAAGCTGCCGCCTACAGCGCCAGCATCCCATATGGATGCAGGTTCAAGTCTTGGCTGTTCCACTTCCAAACCAGCTCTCTGCTATGGCCTGGGAAAGCAGTACAAGATGGTCTAAGTCCTTGGGCCCCTGCACCCACGTGGGAGACCCGGAAGAAGCTCCTGGCTTCAGATCGGTGCAGCTCCGACCATTGCAGCCATTTGGGGAATGAACCAGCGGATGGAAGACCTCCCTCCCTCCCTCTGCCTCTGTCTAACTCTGCCTTCCAAATTCCAGAGACAGACCTAAGTTTGCATCTTGACTGTACCACTGACTGGCTATGTAACCAACTGTAATTTCAGTTCACTGAAACTGTTTCCAAATCCAAAGGCAGGGATATTACCTCCATTAAAGTGGTTCCTCCCATGCCACTCATCAACTTACAAACTGTTTCTTCAATAGCCTTACCAATTCTGACTTAAGAAAAATGGCTTCCTCTGAAACTCAACATTTGCTCAAAAAACAAAACAAAACAAAAAAACAAAACAAAAAACTAATTCCTGTCCAATTACTGGCAGGAAACTCTAAAAATGGCTCCTGTGTTGGTATACAAGTAAGCCTGTTGAGTCAACGCCATAACCTGGTTCCTAAGCAGCCAAGCTCTCCTAGAGGAATGAAGTAGTATTTCTTTCTACTTCCCTGAAGTTTCTTGGTAATCAGGTAGATGTTTTTTAAAAAGCAAGTTACTTATACTTTTCAGGTTAAAAGAGGTTCTTATGAATTGGCCAGTAGTAACTTACTAAAAATGAATATATAGATTCTTACCTTGTACCCAATTCAGCCAGTAAAAATGCAAGGAGGTGTTTGGGCTGACGATGTAATCTAAAATGAAAATAAAACATGTAAACCTTATCATTCATGGAAACCTGTCAAAATTTCTAAAAAACCATCTCTTCACTATTTTTGACCTATGATTACTATCTATTAGGATTTCAGTACCCCACTGATTTAACCTTAAATAAAATTTAAATGATATATACTGTATGACACCATTTGTTTACATTTTAATGCCAATAAAACAGTATTACATGTTATTTAGAAACACATACACATGAGAAAATGTGTAGAAACATGGAGAGGCAAACTTTAGAGGGTAACATTCTCCTCTGGGAAGGAAGATATAAGATATAGACATAACTATAACCATAAAATCCTTTTTAAAGTATTAAGGGGCCAATGCTGTAGTGTAGCAGGTTAAGCCATAGCCTGCAGTACCAGCATCCCATATGGGTGCAGGTTCTAGTTGCTGCCCACTTGTTTTCTTTTTAAAGATTTATTTACATATTTGAAAGGCAGAGGAGAAAGAGAGGTCTTCCATCCACCATCCATGGATTTACTCCCCAGATGGCTGCAGCTGTGCTGATCTGAAGCCAAGAACCAGGAGCTTCTTCCAGGTCTCCCACGTGGGTGGCAGGAGCCTGAGAACTTGATCATAAGTGGATCAGCTGGGACTCGAACCAGCAGTGCCATATGGGATATTGGCACTACAGGCACCAGCCTCTGCTCCACTTCTGATCCAGCTCCCTGCTAATGTACCTGCAGATGCAGCAGAGGATGGCCCAAGTGCTTGGGCCCCTGCACTCACGTGGGAGACCCCATGAAGCTCCTGGCTTCAACCTGGCCCAGCCACGGCTGTTGTGGCCATTTGGGCCATTTGGAGAATAAGCCAGCGGGTGGAAGATCTCTAACTCTGCCTTACAAATAAATGAATCTTGAAAAAAAAAAAAAAAAAAGTACTAAAGGGCTGGCACTGCGGTATAGCAGGTTAGGCTGTCACCCGTGATGCCAATATCCCATGTGGGCATCAATTTGAATCCCAGCTGCATCACTTCCGATCCAGCTCCCTGCTAATGCACCCAGGAAAGCAGAAGATGGCTTAAGTATGTGGGCCCCTGCCATCCACATGAGAGAGCCGGACGAAGTTCCTGGCTCCTGGCTTTGGCCTGGACCAACCTTGGCCCTTTAAGCCATTTGGAGAGTAAACTAGCAGATGGAAGATCTTATTCTCTTTGTCTCTTCCTCTATCTCTCTAACTCTGCTTTTCAAATAAATAAATCTCAAAAAGTACAAGACAGTGTTATGGTATAGCAAGTTAAGCTGCCACCTGCAATGCCAGCATCCCACGTGGGTGCCAGTTCGAATCTCGGCTGCTCTACTTCATCTAGCTCCCTGCTAATGCACCTGGGAAAGCAGCAGAAGATGCTTGGGCCCATGCACCCATACAGAGACCCAGAAGAAGCTCCTGGCTTTGGCCTGGCCCATCCCCAGCCTTCGTAGCCATTTAGGGAGGAAAACCCCTCTCTCTGTCTTCAAATAAATAAAGCAAATCTTAAACAAACTAACAAAAATCTATGACCTGAGGCAATGTGTCCAAAGGTCAGTATACACCTAACTCAGATACTTGATATTTGATGTCTTTTATGCTAATCCTTATATATTTCCTGGTTTAAATTTTTAATGAGAAAAAAAAAAAAAAAAAGAACTTCAGGCGCCAGCGCTGTGGCGCAGCAGGTTAATGCCCTGGCCTGAAGCGCCGGCATCCCATATGGGTGCTGGTTCTAGTCCTGGCTGCTCCTCTTCCAATCCAGCTCTCTGCTATGGCCTGGGAGAGCAGCAGAAGATGGCCCAAGTCCTTGGGCCCCTGCACCCACAAGGGAGACTCAGAAGAGGCTCCTGGTGTTGTATCAGCACAGCTCTGGCAGTTGTGGCCAATTGGGGAGTGAATCAGCAGATGGAAGACCTCTCTCTCTCTCTCCTGCCTCTCCTCTCTCTGTGTAACTCTTCCAAATAAATGAATAAATCTTAAAAAAAAAAAAGTTTGCAGGGTCTGTTCTGTGGTGCAGCATGTTAAGGTGCCACCTGCAATGCCAGCATCCCATACAAGCACAGGGTTCAGATCTGTCTGTCCAACTTCCTATCCAGCTCCTTGGTTTTGGCCTTGCCCAGTCCCAGCCATTGTGGCCATTTAGGGAGTGAATCATCAGATGAAAGATCAAGGGGCTAGTGCTGTGGTGCAGCAGGTTAAGCCACCGTCTTCCACACCACCATCCCACATGGGCACTGGTTTAAGTCCCGGCTGTTCCACTTCCCATTCTGCATCCATGTAGGAAACCCACAAGAAGCTTCCTGGTTCCTGACTTTGGCCTGGCACACCCAGTTCCTGCCATGTGGCCACTGGAGAATGAACCAGCAGATAGAAGATCTCTCTCTGTCTCTCCCTATCTCTGTAACCCTTTCAAATAAATAAATAAATAAATCTTAGGGGCTGGCACCTGCAGTGCCAGTATTCCCTATGGACGCCAGTTCAAGTCCTGGATGCTCCACTTCCGATCCAGCTCTCTGCTATGGCCTGGGAAAGCAGTAGAGGGTGGTCCAAGAGCTTGGGCCACTGCACCCACATGTGAGACCTGAAGAGGCTCCTTGGCTCCTGGCTTCAGATCGGCCCAGCTCCAACCGCTGCAGCCATTTGGGGAGTGAACCAGCAGATGGAAAACCTCTCTCTCTGCCTTTGCCTCTCTGTAACTCTGCCCTTCAAATAAATAAATGAATCTTTAAAAAAAAAAAATCAATTATCTCTCCCCACTCCAGCTTTGCCATTCACCTGAATACATTACAGAAAAATTTTTTTGCACCAAAATAGCCATATCTTTTAATTCCTTTTCCACAAAGTTTAAGTACTCTTATATAATACTGTATAAAAAATATGTAATTTTTCTATAATGAGCATATGTTAATATTGTCATCAGCAAAGTCTAAAAAATTTTAATACCAGTAATGACAACAAGTGGTATCTCTGGGTGGTAGAACTTTGAGTGTAAGCATCTTGATTTTGTTCACTATTTTTTCTACAACAAGCACATGCCACTTATGGAACTAAAGAACAAGCAGTCCTTCAGTCCTTCAAAAAAATTTTTTTTTACCACAGTGAAGTCTACAATAAGGACATTTGGTATCCTTAAAATGCCACTGATGATCTGGCAATTGGGAAGGAAGCTCTTTTTAAGCAACTTACAGTTTACAGATATCTGTAAAGTTGACAAAAGAAGTTTTCTTGGTTCCTACTCGAACGACCTGTGGAGGTTTCATGACAAATTTCCTTTTCTCGCCAGCAACCATATCTGGATTCTTTTCCCTCATGATGTTGAACACTCGATTCAGTAGCTATAGAAATAAAGTGGTATTTGTGCACATTCTTAGCAAGAGCAGGAGTACCAAGTTCCTGTGAGTCACTCTGCTTTAACAAAGCACACATCACTTTTTACTAAAATATACTCGCATCACTACATGTTCTGGCAGCTGCTTAAGGGCATCACCAACCAGAGTACGGTCCATTATTGATGCTCAGCAACTCCCTCAAGTTAAATTAATGAACAAGCCCCTTTCCATTCTGTTGCTATAGGAGAGTGTAGGATACACAGACAAATAAATATTCAGGGGACCCAAACAAGCAAAACCCAGACTAGCCTGGCCTCGAATTGGCCTCTGTCACCTCTGCTCCAAATTCCCAGGAAGCTCCCTGCCCTAATAAATTCAGGTGGGGACAGTGAGACTGCTGTATTCTTGGCAAGCAGCTCCCAGGTGGGCTATCGGAGATATTGCAGGACCATTCCCCATCTGTTTTTCCATCAATGCATACCTCAGTCTCTATCTTTCAATTCAGGCAATACTTAACAAGTATGTATTTCTTTGAGCTGTAGTGAACAGTTTAGCCCATTGTCACAACAGAATTTTGTCTTACCTCCTCATACGTGTAGTCTCTTTCTGAGCCTGCCCAAGCAGGGCCTGTCTGGTTACTGAATGAGATTCCATCATCTTTCTTGCTGTCTTCGTCTTCTAAAGCTATAGATAACAAAGACTGTAAGAATGAGGGGCAGGCCCTGTGACAATAACAAAAGGGGGAGAGTGCAGATCTAGAGAAATGAAAACTTCAAAGACATTTGTCTTCTCTCCCACAACTGCATTCATAAACAGCCTCAAAGAAAAAGCTATCAAGAACAACTCCCCTTCCCTTACAGCTAGAGATGTTATGACTTTCATAAAAGCCCCTGAACAGAGTCCTGATTAGGAGTTTGTGATAGCACAGACACACTGAAATGTTTCTTGCCTTAACAAACACAAGATAATGTAATAGCATAATTAAAGGATAAGAGTCCAACTGTTTTGACACACTTAAACAATTTCCATATCCATAAAAACCCATCTGCTGCTTATTCTGAAATTCTCCAAAGACCCTATAACATTTAGAAACTTTAATAAAACTAAACAAAACACTTTTTAACATTAAACCAGTTACAGTAATTTTCTCAAGTCTGAATCAGTGTTTTAATATAATCATAACTGCCAAATTCTCCCCCCATGAAATCTTTAACTGCCAATGTTAAATTAGATACTGTTTCCCTTCAGCTTCATGTAGCAAGAATAAGGGGTAGGAGAATCTCTTTAAAGGCACCCACAAACTCCATCAAGGAAACTAGGGCTAAAGGCTCAGATAAGCTAAAAATGAGCTGTGGAGTCCCCAGTATTACCTTCATCTTTCTCTAGTATTTCATCCTCGTCTGGGAACTTGACATTCTTCTTTTTCTTTTTTTTATTGCCAAGCATGATATCAAGGTCATCCTCTGGTTCAGCTGGCTCTTGAACATCATTTTCAATCTTAAGATCCTAAGAAATTGAGATACGAGTTTCAATGTTTTTGATACCGGAACTCTTTTTTTTTTTTTTTCTCTTCCTTTTCCTTCAAATGACATGGGTTAACTTGATTTTGGCAGGAAATATTCAAAGCTAAAGTTTCAGACAAGAAATACCTCTCACAAGTGGGCCAAACTGGCTCAGAGAGGTCTTTGCCATTTAAACTGAATTCCTCAAGTTACTTTCGTGGGATCTCTCCTGCTTTTTTACAGTTTATTTTTATTTTCAGCCTTGGGATCTTATTATTTATTGCCCATGTTTCCAATCCAGGCTTCCGTAAGAATCACCTGGAAAATCCTAAATCTTCTGAGTGATAAACTTCAGCAGGAACAAAGTTCAGGAACTTTTTGGAAGAAGTTTCTAAGTGAATCTGATGCAGTCAGTGCGAGAGATTTTTCCTGTTGATACCAAATATTTGTTTATCCACACTAATCCTCTAACTCTCCAATACTAACTAGGTATATCCTCCCATTCAGCTCTAATAACTACCCCGAGAGTTAACGTCAGACTCCACAGGTTTAAGAGCTCTGTCTTACAAGGCTGTCCTCACTTCAGACGCTAGTCTCCAGTGCCATGTTCCCAAGTTACTCACACTGCAGTCCAACTTGGCTGTAAATCTGGGAAGTCCCTCAACTCCCCTAACACTCAATAACCTGCAAAAATGACTCGCAGAACACAGGGAAGAGTTTCACTTACTACTTCCAATTTATTATAAAGACTGCAACTCAGGAACTAACAAATGCAAGGGATATAAGACAAGGTCTAAGGGGAAGGAGCTGTGGGGGAAGGTCCAGACATGACACCATGCCAGCATCTCTACATGTTCACCAGTCAGGAAGTCTTCAAACTCTTTTGTCATTTGGGCGTTTCATTAGGTAGGCAAGACCATGTCATTGCTCACTGGTGACAGAACCCAGGTCCAGACTCCTCCCCTCCTTGGAAGTGTCACAGGTTATGCAAGTTCCAACCTTCTAATCATGGTATGGTTTTCTGGTGACCAGCCCCCATCTTAGAGCTTTTGAGAGACCTCCAGCCATCTTATTAGCATAAAAAAGACATCACTTTGGAGACTGCAAGGGTTTCATAAGCTATATACCAGGAACCAGGGACAAAGATCAAATATTTATTTTTTATTATTAACCACAGACAGCCTGGCACCAGACAAGTTGAAGTCTTTGGACATCACTTCAAAAGATGACAACATGAAAGAGGGAAAGGCAGAACCCATGGGGAATGAGGACCACATAATTTAGGGATGGAGACAAGGTGCAGCTTAACCTCAAGATTAGTTGTTATTGGCATGGATATAAACAAGGTATTAACACCTAGAAAAGTTATAAAGGGCCAATTTTGATTTCCAGTCTATTCTCTCTTCTCACCAGTTTATCCAATCCCTTATCCCAAAGTGTACCATCAATATTACCTATCAATTAACTATTTTTTGTATTCCTATATTATGAACTATTGTGACAATGGCTACAGTGATTTCAGAAATCAGTGAAACAAATTGGAATAGTTGGGAGTAAATCAAGCTCAGATCTGGGATCTCAAATCCAGGTGAGTGGTCTTGGTGTCACATTTAGCTGTCAAACACCAATCAAGCCATTGGTATAAGCTAGACATACATAAACAGGAAGCCAGATAACAACCTAGTCTCTAAGATGACTTTCCATAAACAAGAAACTTGGAAACGCAGGATATAAATTAAAACATATCAGCTTGTTTCTAGTCCTACACTGTTATTCATTTTATCCCAGTAAGATCTACATTGAAACGGGTCAAGACACAGCTTAAGGCAGAGAATACAAGTGTTTCTCAAAAGAACTGTAATGGTCTAAAAACTCAAGTTGAAGATAATCCAAGACGACTTTATCTTTAAATCAACATTCATGTCTTGCCTAAAGACCAGAATATTTTTAACATCCTCTTATGTTATGTTTTTACTTCAACAGCAGAGAAAAAAGCATCTGGACACTTAAGAGTAGAGCTAATCAATAATTCTTTAGGCACCAGTTACTAGAGGAATCAACCATCAGTGCCATATTAATCAAGACTTTCTGTGGCACATTCTGTGCTGCCAATTTTATCCAGGATTTTTAAACCTCATTTATTCAGTATAAGCGGAGCATTTCTTTCTCCAATTGTCCTACAATAGCAGGAAGAGAAGAGAATCCCATTCTAAAGGATTCTAATCATCCCTGAACTAACATATCAGAAAAGGAGACGCGTATCTCATTCGCTTCAGTATTCTTGCAATTAGCATACAATGCCTGACTCACTATAATCTTCAATACACATTTACTGAACTAACCAAATCACCAAAATTATGACATTGTTTCTAAAACTCAATGAATTATTTCTTGCTACATATGGGATATACTTTACTTGGATTTGAGCAAAAAAACTACCAAGGAAAATTTTCCGACACAGAGTAAAATGGAACACTTAAGTATCTGAGTATGTGTTCTCACTCTTGCTGTCTTTCTGTATATAAATATATACATATAAAATTGATATCATCCTGGGTTTTCTTTTTCTTTTTATTTGGCAGGCAGAGTTAGACAGTGAGAGAGAGAGAGAGACGGAGAGAAAGGTCTTCCTTTTGCTGTTGGTTCACCCCCAAAATGGCCGTAATGGCAGATGCACCGTGCTGATCCGAAGCCAGGAGCCAGGTGCTTCTTCCTGGTCTCCCATGCGGGTGCAGGGCCCAAGCACCTGGGCCATCCTCCACTGCCCTCCCAGGCCACAGCAGAGAGCTGAACTGGAACAGGAGCAACCAGGACTAGAACCCAGCACCCATAAGGGATGCCGGCACTGCAGACGGAAGATTAACCAAGTGAGCCACGGCGCTGTCCCCCTGGGTTTTCTAAATAGATGTGTGTTCTGCTCAAGTGATTCCTGGACAGTCTTTTAAGTTTTAGGCAGAAGAACAGAGACGTTCAGTTCCTCTCTCCTTCATCCATAACCCCTCTTATTCATCTACCTACCCACCCACCTACTTCAAAATAACTTTCAGACCTCTCTCTCTGCCTCTCCTCTGTGTAACTCTTTCAAATAAATAAATAAATCTTAAAAAAAAAAAAAAAAAACCTGGTCTGAGGCCAGCATTTTGGCAAAACAGGTTAAGCCACTCCCACAATGCCAGCATCCCATGTGGGTTGAGCCCTGGTTGCTCCACTTCCAATCCAGCTCTGTGCTATGGCCTGGGAAAGCAGTGAAAGATGGCCCAAGTTCTTGGGTCCCTGCACCTACATGGGAGACCCAGAAGAAGCTACTGGCTCCTGGCTTTGACCTGGCCCACCCAGTTCTAGCCTTTGCAGCCATTTGGGGAGTGAAGCAGCACATGGAAGATCTATCTCTCCCTGTCTCTCTGTAGCTCTGCCTTTCAAATAAATAAAATAAGTCTTTTAAAAAACACATACTTGGCCGGCGCCGCAGCTCAATAGGCTAGTCCTCCACCTTGCGGCGCCGGCACACCAGGTTCTAGTCCCGGTAGGGGTGCTGGATTCTGTCCCGGTTGCCCCTCTTCCAGGCCAGCTCTCTGCTGTGACCCGGGAGTGCAGTGGAGGATGGCCCAAGTCCTTGGGCCCTGCACCCCATGGGAGACCAGGAGAAGCACCTGGCTCCTGCCATCGGATCAGCATGGTGCACCGGCCGCGGCGGCCATTGGAGGGTGAACCAACAGCAAAAGGAAGACCTTTCTCTCTGTCTCTCTCTCTCACTGTCCACTCTGCCTGTCAAAAAAAAAAAAAAAACAAAAAAAAAAACCTGGCTTGAGTGCTCTGCTTTGCCTATAGGCCACATTATCATTAGCTACTACGCAGCCACCACAGGCTAGAGTTCAAAGGTACACACCCAAGTTTGTGGATATTCAACTCACTACCAGAAGTGTAACAGAAGATATCACAGCAATATTTACTCCACAGGATTTCTCATAGAACTCGCTCCCCCTCAGCCAAAAACCTCAGTGTAACTGAGGACAAGAGGCATTTTGTGATCTTCTAAACAGGACACAACATAATACACAAGGTCTCACTTTATATTTCTCAGTTATAATCCTTTTAAGATAAACCACCAAGGGGCGGCACTGTGTAGAGGGTTAAGCTGCTTGCAGCTCGTGATACTGGCATTCTATACTGGAGCACCAGTTGAAGTACTGACTGCTCTGGGCCAACGCTGTGGTGTAGTGGGTAAAGCTGCCACCTGTGGCACTGGTACCCCATATGGGCACTGTTTTGAGTTCTGGCTGCTCCACTTCTGACCCATCTCCTTGTTCAATGTGCCTGGGAAAGCTGGAGACTGGGAGACCCAAAAGAAGCTCCCGGCTCTAGATCAGCCCAGCTCTGGCCGTTGTAGCCATTTGGGGAGTAAACCAGTGGATGGAAGATCTCTCTCCCTTTAAAAAAAAAAAAAAAGAAAGAAAGAAAGAAATACTGACTGCTTTGTTTCCCATCCAGTTTCAACTAATGCATCTAACAGAACGGTGGAGGATGGCCCAAGCACTTTGGTGCCAACACCCATATGGGAGACCAGGAGGAATTCCTGGCTCCTGGTTTCAGCTTGGCCCAGACCTAGCTATTTACAGTCACGTGGGGAGTGAAGCAGAATAAAGATCTCTATGTCACACTATCTTTCAACTAAATAAAATAAATCAATCTAAAAAAAAGATACACTCCCAAGAAAAACAACCTTTTACAGTGGAGATTAAATACTTAACAGTAAAAGTAAAGCTAATATGGAGGTAAGATGAAGTGGGAAGGATGTCAGCCATTTGCAACCTTTCACGAGGTCAAATTTTACCTTCAATAAGAAAGCAATACTACCTTTACACCTTCTTCAGCTTCATCAATATCAAATATCTTTTTTGTTTTTTTCTTCTTTTTCTTTTGGTTAAAGAAGTTCAAATCATCTAGATCATCAGAAGCATCTAAAAAGACAGATTGAGAATTATCAATTTTTAAGAACTAGCAGGCAAGTAGATGGTTTCCTGCCACTCACATAGGAAACTCAAATTGAGTTCTGGCTCCCAGCTTCAGTCTGGCCCAGCCCATCCCAGCCTTGGATATTGTGGGCATTTTAGAGTGAACCAGCAGATGAAAGATCTTTGTCTCTCTGCCTTTCAAATAAAATAAATAAATGGCATCTAACTATGAGTTATACCAACATGTTTTAGCTATTAATTAATAGCTAGATGACTACTAGCTAATAGTTAAGGGACCATGTTGAGAATATTTACCAATCTGTGTATCATTCCTCATTATTCCCAAGGTACAGTCAGAGCTCTATTTCTAAGATTCTCCAGCTTTCTCTCTCCCATTTCCCCACAACTCTTATCACCCATACATCAATTCCTGCCTCCAGCCCTACGCAAGTACTTCCAGTTCCTAGTACAGTATGTGTGTAGCCTCAATTCCATGCCTTCCTGTGGGCCCTCTCATACAGCTATGACCTCCATCTCATGGGACAATAAGCCTTCTTTTTTTTTTTTTTTAAAGATTTTTATTTTTATTTTTTTATTTTTTTACAGGCAGAGTAGACAGTGAGAGAGAGAGACAGAGAGAAAGGTCTTCCTTTTTGCTGTTGGTTCACCCTCCAATGGCCGCCGCGGCCGGCACGCTGCGGCCAGCGCACCGCGCTGATCCGATGGCAGGAGCCAGGAGCCAGGTGCTTTTCCTGGTCTCCCATGGGGTGCAGGGCCCAAGCACTTGGGCCATCCTCCACTGCACTCCCTGGCCATAGCAGAGGGCTGGCCTGGAAGAGGGGCAACTGGGACAGAATCCAGTGCCCCGACCGGGACTAGAACCCGGTGTGCCGGCGCCGCAAGGTGGAGGATTAGCCTAGTGAGCCGCGGCGCCGGCTAATAAGCCTTCTTTAAACTTATCCTTTCCCCTCAATTGCATTAAGGGTCCCCAAGGTGCTTGGATAGTACCTTCTGGATAGTACCAACCCATCTGAAGTTCTTAGTTCCGGTTTGCTTGTCTATCTCTCCTCTGCATAATACAGACTAAGGAATAAGTCTCATTCACCTAAATCCTAGAGCCTAGGCAAAAACATTGTCCAAAGACCTTAATTATTTCGCATTCATTAAAATAAGGCTGTATCAAAAATATGAATCTCAATGAAATTATACCTACCACCAATGAGAAATAGTGGATTTTGTTCAGTAAGTTTTTCATTTTCTCTGGCAGGCTATATACTAAGAATTTTCAGGCTCCTCCTGCTAGCTTCCAGGAGTTACTAATAAATTCATTCTGCTGTATTACAACAGAAATTATTTAATTTCCAAGCTTGTTTTAAGCATGTAGGAAACACTTGGGCACATGGGAGAAGCTCAATGAATGTCAGTTCTCTTATCCCAATCTTATATTTGACACAAATTATGTTTACTGAATCTCTTGCTTCTAATAGTTAAACTGTGTCTATGTTAGATATCAGGAGTGAATAACTAAACCAAGTTGTCTAACCTCAAACATTTTAGGCTGTAATTTTAACCTCTTATAAAATTTCAGACCTGCTAAGACATAAACTGCTTATGTTGGTCCTATTTCTTTCTGCTCATACTGAATTACAACCACCATTTGAATTGAAGATATCTGGCCGGCCGCGGCTCACTAGGTTCTAGTCCCGGTCGGGGCACCGGATTCTGTCCCAGTTGCCCCTCTTCCAGGCCAGCCCTCTGCTGTGGCCAGGGAGTGCAGTGGAGGATGGCCCAAGTCCTTGGGCCCTGCACCCCATGGGAGACCAGGAGAAGCACCTGGCTCCTGCCTTCGCAGCAGCGCAGTGCGCCGGCCGCAGCGGCCATTGGAGGGTGAACCAACGGCAAAGGAAGACCTTTCTGTCTCTCTCTCTCTCACTGTCCACTCTGCCTGTCAAAAAAAAAAAAAAAAAAAAAAGAATTGAAGAGATCTGACAGGTTAAATTGGAAAACCAGTCCTGAAATGATGAAGTTTCATCATCTTTGCCACTTGTGAATTCAGTGGGAATTTCCCTAGAATAAGCCTACCAAAAATCAGCAAGGTCCAGTGGACACTGGCTACTGATGACCTGGACTGTCCTGAACAGCTTTATTGGGCTAAGAAGTCATCACGTGCACAAAATCCAAAACACTACTGGAACCAAAGCTCCCTAGCACAACAGTGAGTCTCACACCAACCACTCCCTCACCTTTTTTCCTACTGTCCTCTTCATCAGCTTCCACATCTTTGTCCTCCGTTGGCTCTGGCTCCACTTCTTTTGTTTCTAAGGGCTGGGTCTCTTCTGTCTGGGCATCCCCTTCCTCATCTAGCATAAAAGGCTTCTTCTTCTTCTTTTTCTTCTTGCTCATAGTAGGATCAAAGATCATCTGTTTAAAAGACAGTAAAGAAGAAAAAGGGGCCAAGTGATTGTTTTAAATGATATTCACATTCCAAATATTCTTTTTTTTTTTTGACAGGGAAAGAACCCGGCACCCCGACCGGGGCTATAACCCAGTGTGCCGGTGCCGCTAGGTGGAGGATTAGCCTACTGAGCCGCGGCGCCGGCCCCAAATATTCTTTATCCTCAAAAAGCATAGTCTTAGAATTAAAACACCAAAGAGGATTTTAAAATAAAATACCTATCCAACCTTCCATATATTATTAAGTATCCAGCAGATGAGGGTGTGTGTGCACGCATCTATAACATATGCCTTTCAATTTGCAAAATACTCCACAAGATATAGCAACCTCACTTTTAGTTTCATACGCAAATCTAGACATTATGAATGAATTATGGAATTTAGGAAAGGGACCTCAGAAACAACCTAAGCTCTGCTCCTCACGTTATAGGTCAGAAAACCATGCCTGTATATGGGTTATAAATATTTTATTCAAGGTTGGGAACCTGGGGCTACTACTCCCCCCCCCCCCCCTTTTTGGCTATACTTGGAGACTTGATCTGATTTAAAAAATAAAAAAATTCATCCTGAAGTTCAGAAAAACCTTAACAGAAGTCTATCAGCAAATCTTCCTACAGCAAATCTCTGAAAAAGAGAAACATCTATATAACCTTTTATTCTGCTTTTCATTTGTTTTGCTAGAAGTTCTCAAGGGGTGGGGGGAGGTGTGTGGACATTGTGGTACGGCAGGTTAAGCTACCACTTGGGACCCTGGCATCCTATACTGGAGAGACATTCCACAATGAAGTGCTGGGAAGCAGAATATATTGGCCCCAAGTACTTGAATTCCTGCCACCTACATAGGAGACCAGGATGAAGTTACTAGATCCTGGCTTCAGCTTAGGCTAGCCCTTGCTGTGGGCATCTGGGGAGTAAACAAGCGAATGATATTTCTTTCCCTTTCAAATAAAGAAGTGTTAAAAAAAAACTGTTTTTTAAGGTTCTCGAGTTAATGTCTCACATACATTTTCTAAATGTAGATGACATTTACTTAAGTATCTGCAATAGAAAAGCTAGTGTATACTGTACTGATCACTTGAAAAAAGTTATTGTCAACATAATTGTTTAGATACTCATACATAAATGGCAGATGCCTGATAGAACAGAAAAAACATCTTTGAGGTCAAAGAGAAATGGATTAAATCCCAAGCAAATTTTTCTTTCCTGAGCCCCTTCCCAGTATTTGTCCACATTCTACCTGGCTTAAACAGCATTTTGCCCAATGACCTTCTGTGGACAGTGAAGTGTTTAAAAGCCCAGGTCTGTGGGCCAGCGTTGTGACACGGCAGGTAAAGCTCTCACCTGCAGTGCCAGCATCCTATATGGGTGCCTGTTCAAGTCCCAGATGCTCCACTCCTGATCCAGCTCCCTGCTAATGCACCTGGGAAAGCAGCCCACATGGGAGACCCAGATGAAGCTCCTGGCTCTGGCCTTGTTCAGTCCTGACTGTTGCAGCCATTTGGGGAGTGAACCAATGGATGAAGACCTCTCACTCTCTTTCCCTCCTTCTCTGCAACTGCAACCCTGACATTCAAATAAATAAATCAATCTTAAAAAGGGAGGAGGGGGGCCCGGGGCTGGCGCTGTGGTGCAGTGGGTTAACGCCCTGGCCTGAAGCGCCGGCATCCCATATGGGCACCAGTTCCAGTCCCGGCTGCTCCACTTCCCATCCAGCTCTCTGCTATGGCCTGGGAAGGCAGTAGAGGACGGCCCAAGTCCTTGGGCCCCTGCACCTGCGTAGGAGACCCGGAAGAAGCTCCTGGCTCCTGGCTTTGGATTGGCACAGCTCTGGCCATTGCGGCCAACTGGGGAGTGAATCATCGGGTAGAAGACCCCCCCTCCCCGCCTCTCCTCTCTCTGTGTTAACTCTTTCAAATAAATAAATAAATCTTTAAAAAAAAAAAAAAAAAACCACAAGTCTGGAACTCAACTGACTGAATTCAAATCTTGATTCTGGCTTGTACTTGTGTTATCCCATGCCTCATCTATAAAAGGGAGATAAGCAAAAGAACTAAAAACAAACTTCACAAAATTATTAGGAGGATTAAATGTGTAAAAAAAATATAAAACCCTAGGCACAGTGCCCAGCATGTACTCAATACACATTAGCAATTATAATTTACATAAAATGCTTCACAGGTCACAAAGCATGGCATCTCTTGATTCTTATCACTGAAACATCAACTCAGGTGACCTAATTTCCTAAGACTTACAATACTCTCCAAAAATTCCCCAGATTCTAGATAAATTTCTTTATGTCACAAATACATTAAGGAAAATACACTAGACTGAAACCATTTTGTTATCTGTAATAAGGCAAGTAGTTACTGTCCATACCCAATAGAGAATTATTTGCAAAGGATCCAGGAAATTTTTAGACAGCCTCATTTTAAAGTTAGTCCCTCCTACTTTATTTAACAAAGTTTCAACTGTGTGTAAATGAGTGATTCTGATGTGTAGTTAGTTTCAAAAACATTACCTGGCAAACTTAAAAGTGTCCCTCCCTTCCAGGACAGAAGAACCAAGGGGAAAGACTCCCTCACTGCTGACCTTCTACTACTTGAGCACTACCATATGCTGCAAGGAGGTGGCTACGGTTCTTCCTCTTTCTTGAACACAAAGACGGAGCTAAATGATGGACAGGACTATAGGCACTGTAAATTTGGTTCTTACAGGGCTTACAATCCACTTAATGCATTTTCTCAAGCATCAAGTCCCCTGAAATATTAACTTCCTTTTAACTATGATTAAGCAAGACAGACCAAAGATGGGAGGGATCCTGAAATCATCGGGTGACAGCCTCACAATGGCCTTCTTATCCTCTAGAAAACATTCCATTGTAGCCTTGTAAACCATAATACACGTGCAAAAATCATACGCTGAAGTTATTCGCATCTCTTAACTACTGTCTCTGAATACTTAACATATACTCATTGCTTCATTTTAGTTATGCAATCTTGCAAAGTAGTTTACAGATCAGGAAATCAGGGATACTAAACCAGCACCTGAAGCAGACCTCCTCAAGGTACAAGGCCAATGTTAGTCTTGACTAAAATCATTGCTTCTGAAGATTTTATGACTTCCAGATTATCCAGTGATTATGTTCCAAATGTTCTATTTATTAAGACGAGTTTGAATTGTGAGAAGCAGAGTTACTGACAGTGTACCTCTGATAAACTATAGAATCACTTGAGCTAATTTTTTTTTAAGTCTACAACCAAGTCATCAAAAGCCTAGTTTCCATTTTCAACTTCTCATGTTGGGCTGAAGAAGGCTAGGATAAGAGATACAGCTAAAATCACCTTAATTGCCTGGAGTGCTTTATCAAAGTGGATGTCTTTCCCCCTTCATCATCATACCCAAGAAATCAACTTTAAGGCCACAATATATCTAAAAGGCAGGTATTAGTCACTAAAGAACCCACAGAGAAGCAAGGCATTGACCTGAAGTTCCTTTCAGAGAGAGGTAAGGCAGAACAGTGTTGCATCTCTGGATAACAGGAATTTGGAAGATTTTACTTCTTCGTATTCTGAAGTTTTGTAAACTTTACACAATACACATTCTAATTTTAATCAGAAACTTTCTTTTTTTACTTTAAAGTTTCTTTTTGCAAAACATTCCAACATATTGTATAATGTTCTGGTACCTTGTGAATGGGACCTGGAAATATGCAAATCTTAGATACTGGTAGTGCTTTTAAAAAATGATGTGTGGCCAGCGCCGCGGCTCACTTGGCTAATCCTCCACCTGTGGCACCCGCACCCCAGGTTCTAGTCCCGGTTGGGGCGCCGGATTCTGTCCCGGTTGCTCCTCTTCCAGTCCAGCTCTCTGCTGTGGCCCAGGAAGGCAGTGGAGGATGGCCCAAGTCCTTGGGCCCTGCATCCGCATGGGAGACCAGGAGGAAGCACCTGGCTCCTGGCTTTGGATCGGCGCAGCGCTCCGGCCGCAGCGCACTGTAGCAGCCATTTGGGGGGGTGAACCAACGGAAGGAAGACCTTTCTCTCTCTTTCTCTCTCTCACTGTCTAACTCTGCCTGTCCAAAAAAAAAAAAAAAAAAAAAAAGATCTGAACGATTTTTTTTTTTTTGGACAGGCAGAGTGGACAGTGAGAGTGAAGTGAGAGAGAGAGAGAGAGAGAGAGAGAAAGGTCTTCCTTTTCCTTTGGTTCACCCCTCAATGGCTGCTGCACTGCGTTGATCCAAAGCCAGGAGCCAGGTGCTTCCTCCTGGTCTCCCATGCGGGTGCAGGGCCCAAGGACTTGGGCCATCCTCCACTGCACTCCCGGGCCACAGCAGAGAGCTGGACTGGAAGAGGAGCAACCAGGACAGAATCCGGCGCCCCGATCGGGACTAGAACCCGGGGTGCCGGTGCCACAGGCAGAGGATTAGCCTATTGAGCCACAACACCGGCCCTGAACAATTCTAAATGCCTGCAAATTAAGGGATTTCTTTCCTTTCCAGTTAACACCATATTTCTAGGATACTGCTTTTTAAAGATCATAGTTACACAAGGTTAAAAGGGTTGTACTTTGGTGAGGTCTTGGCTTAATTAACGGGTTTAGGAATCAGATAGAAACTATACTCTGTTCTTCATACCGGCCTCTTATCCACAACCCGCAGCTGACAGGGTGGGAGCCACAAGCTAGAGTTAGAATTAACCTTCCTGGGCCCTAAAAAACGAAGTTGGTTTGGTAAACTGGAGTGGTATCAGGATGCATAATGCTTTATTGGCTACTGCAAAATCTTGCGCTAGACTACTCTGACAAAATCCTGATCATCCTTCAGCAATGTATTCATAGTCCACTTCTTTCAAAACCTGATCCCACTGCTAAAAATGAACTATTCCATCCTCCCAAACCACTAAATTGATGACCCTATTTCTTCCCCTGGTGTCAACTACTAGTTTTTGTTTGTTTGTTTGTTTTTTTGCCTTGCACTATAGCTGTTATCTCTTACCTCCTTTACTACACTGTGAGTACTTTACCATAGAAACCAGACACAAAATAAAACCCCAAATTATCTCGTATTCCCTAAGTACTTGTGTGTGCAAAAAGTTTGGAAAACGAGTAGAGACAACTATTGTGAAACACTGCTACTCTTGTAACTTACAGCGCGTGTGCAGGGTTTTAAAATGTTTTTGCACCAAATAAACTTATCTTTTAATTCTACTCTCCATGAACTTTGTGAAGCACCCTCATACAGTAGCTTTGAGCCATGTCTACCAGGATCTCCAAGCAAGAACCGTCTACCTTCTTCTGATTCTTAGTTTCTCTAAGTTAGTGAGAGCCTCCCAGTCACCGTGAGATGGGAGCAATACTGGAGAGATCTGACCTATACTACTGGCTCGACTACTTGCACTATCCAACTCTTTCAGCCTGTTTTCTCATCTTCAAAATGGACAAAACATCAGCTGTGTCACACAAGTGCTGTGAGAATATATTTCAAATTTCAACTTGCTCTTGCAGGCCCTGCGTGAGCAGTCACTACCTGCTTTTCGTCTTCACTCCTTAACGACCAAGTGTCCACTTTCTGTGAACACACTTGTCTCTCTGATCAAGACTCGCCACTGCCTGAGGACATTCTAAGCATCACGCAGGGCCTAACTCAAAAGCCAACTCGAGAGAGCCTCGAATTCTCCCTCCTCCACCTCTCCGAGGCCAAGGAAACGTAAATTCTTCATAAGCTCTCATTCCAGGGGGGAGCCCTCCGGTAAGCCGTAGCTCACCCACCGAGGACACTTAATGTCAATTTCATCTTAAGTCGTTTGATTTTACGCGAACTAGGACAAGACTGGTAAAAGGAGATTTAGGGAAATTCGCCCGGGTCCGAGCACGACGGCAGAGAAAGCCCCATCCACCTGGCAGCCCGGACTTCCTGCGCCTGTGGCTGGGAGCCTGTCCGCCACGCTCGGGGAGGAGGCCCGCCGCGAACTTCCCGTCCCGGGAGCTCCGTCGCTTCTGATGGATCTCCTCGGGTCCTAGCGCTCTCGCCCCCTCGTCGTCTTCAAGAGCAAATGCTCGGGTCGAGGACGAGGGCGCGACGGGGGCCCGCACGAGCCAGCCTGCTAAGTTTTTCACGAGCGCTCCCGCGGAGCCGAGAGAGGCCCCTGGGCCAGCCCGATGCCCAGCAGGGCAAGCGAGGGCCACAACGCCTAGCAAGAAGGAACGCAGGGTCGCCAGCCCCCATCAGCTTCAGCTGGGGAGCTAACCCGGCATTCAAGCCCCCTCGGGGAGGACGACTCAACGTGTGCTCTCCATGCCGGCCACGGAGGAGGCCAGCCTTGGCGCCGCCGCCTTGAGGAGAGCGGGGTGCGGTCGAGCCTGAGGGTCGGGAGTCCTCGCCCGCTCCACGGCTCCGGGCCGCCCTAGGCCCAGCTGCCCCACATGGCGGCGGCCGGCCGCTAGGCCGCAGGCCCGGTCTCCCACACCCGGGTGGGTTCGGCTTCCCGCCACAGTCCTTAGCCCTAGTGCTCGGGCCCTCACCTCGTCCCCGGACATGGCTGCGGCTCGGGTGGGTTCGGCTCGGACGGGAAGTCGGATGGGTCAGCCCCAAGAATCCGCGACAGCTCGGTTCTTGCTGATATCTCTCCCTCCACCGCACCAGGCTCTTGCATCAGCGAAGGAAACGACACCCCGCCCTCAGCCCAGGCGTTGAAAGTGCGCCTGCGCACAGCCTACCACGGCGCAGGCGCACGGGAGAGCCGGCCTAGCGCGCCCCGTGTGGCGCGAGTTACCAGGCGACGCCGCGGCGCCTGGCATGCCGGGACTTGTAGTCATTCCCTAAAGAGGCACGCGCTTGCGCGGCCGCCGCCCTGCAATTGGTCCGCGACATCTGAGGAAGCCTTCGCCGGAAGGTTCGATTGCGTGTAGTGGTGACCCTTGCCTCGGCTTTTTGCTGAGTTCTGCATTGTTCGTGGGAGGCAGTTCTGCGCTGCCGCTGGGGTGAATTCGGGGCCGTACCTCCTGAGTTAGGGTAGTGGGTAACAGCATGAGCCCGTTGGGGACTTTTAGTTTCCTACGTGGCCCCAGAGGTTGTGGTATTTGAGGAGTTCAGAGTTGGAGCGGGAGGTACGCGCCTCAGTGAGGAACTCGGTCTACCCCATGAGAGATCTAACGTGCTAGCTTTCTACTTGGGAGTCGTAAACCAAAAGTCACCCCTGAGGAGAAGCGTCCTAGCTGGAGGCCGGCTGTCGGGAAGTACTTGTTCCCGAAGCCGGCTTTGCGCTCCGGGCGCGTCGCGCCGTCGCTCCTGAGCTAAGAGCCGCTACCCTGTAGGGAGCGAGCGCTCGCTGTGGCAGGGCACCTCGGAGAGCACTCCGGATGGTCGGACCCAGTTGGGCTTGGTGTCCCCTTGAAAGGAGGGGAGCGCAGAAGAGGGTGAGGAAGAATTTTGATGTTTGGGCTTCTTAGGTAATTTGGGAGAGGGTTCCAGGAAGCAGGGCCTCTCTCTGGGTTGGATTCTATCAGGAAAGGCGGGTATTTCTATGATTGGGTATGTTAATGATCCTTACATGAAAAGGAGGACCAAGCAAGGTTAGCGCTGTGCTTGGTAAAGAAGCAATGTTCTCTCATACTAGACTGGATGGGAAGATTTTTTTTTTTTTTTTTTTTTTTTTTTTTGTGGTGAGGACAGCTTTCTTGTAACCAACCAAGTAGCCTTTAGTGTAGATTTATCGGTTACCCAAATCTCTTCCTTAGCTTGATTTTTTAAACTCGGCAATTCCTCTGTAAAGCTTCCCTCATTAAGTTAAGGGAGTAGCACAAGTGTCTTTAACATAGTTAACATCTCAGTGTTGGCCTCTGTTGTGAGAGCTCCTGTAAGAACTCTCAAGCAGAACTCCCAATGATTGCAGGTGTTGAAATTCATTTAGGGGCGAGCGCTGTGACACAGCAGGTAAAGCCGCTACCTGCGGCGCTGGCATCCCATAGGGGCTCTGGTTCAAGTCCCGGCTGCTCCACTTCCGATCCAGCTCTCTACTGTGGCCTGAGAAAGAGGTGGAAGATGGCCTAAGTCCTTGGGCCCCTGCACCCGCATGGGAGACCAGGAAGAAGTTTCTGGCTCCTGGCTTCAAATTGGTCGTTGTGGCCATCTGGAGAGTGAACCAGCAAATGGAAGACCTCTTTCCCTCTGCCTCTGCCTGCGCTGGATACATATATAAATATATATTTAAATAATATATATATATTTCTCTGCCTTAGGCCTCAAAACAATTGTGTGAGACAATCCACAAGTACTTAGTATTTCCTACTGAATACCAGTCCCTAATCTAAGTATTGTGAGTTGTCTCCAAGAAGCTTGCATTGGCGGGCACCACGGCTCACTAGGCTAATCCTCCGGCGCCGGCACCCCAGGTTCTAGTCCCGGTTGGGGCACCGGATTCTGTCCTGGTTGCCCCGCTTCCAGTCCAGCTCTCTGCTGTGGCCTGGGAGTGCAGTGGAGGATGGCCCAGGTCCTTGGGTCCTGTACCCGCATGGGAGACCAGGGTAAGCACCTGGCTCCTGGCTTCAGATCAGCATGGTGTGCCGGCCGCAGCGGCATTGGGGGGTGAACCAACGGAAAAAGGAAGACCTTTCTCTGTCTCTCACTGTCTACTCTGCCTGTCCAAAAGAAAAAAAAAAAAGCTTACATTGTAATAAATTGGACACATTAGCCCTTTTTTTCAGATGAGGAAACTGCTTTTGTAGCATTTAATAGTCATATAATCAGTGAACCAGGAAAGCTAGAATCTAAGTCCAGACACTCTGATGCCACTGGCTGCTCCTTTACCACTTTGAAAATCTTAATTGATAAGAATCCTGAATTGCTACCACCAGACTTCAGTCATCTTCAGCGATCTGTGCATACCAGGGTTTCTCTGCAGCAGCACTATTGATAGTTGGGCAAGACAATTTGTGGGGAGTGGTGTTCTGTGTATTGTAGGATGTTTAGCTGCATCCCTGGCCTCTTCACTACGTGCTAGTAGTACCCTCCCACTAGCTGTAACAACCCAAAATGTCTCCAGACATTGCCAGATGTCCTCCTGTGGGACAAAATCATCCCCAGTTGAGAACCACTGGTGTATACCATCTATCTCTTGGTCTTTGAGAAGTGAGAAATATTTGGGGTGTAATAATCCCTATCACTGAGTGGGAAGACCTTAAGAGAAGAGAGGGAAACTGTGGATTAAGTTTTTAAGCAATATGTTTTACTAAGAAAATGAAATCTGATACAAAGGAAAGCCAAATGAAGTAGGAGAAAAAAAAAAAAAAAGAAGTGATGGAGGAGGAAAAGAAGATATTCATAGGAAATCACCATTATATCTCTCCGATCTCCCTAACAAGATTAGCTCATACAAAAACAGAAAGTCTTAGGCTTCATTGCGCATCCACTCTGGGAAGTGCTAGTATACTTAGCAAATAGTCTTAAATCACTGTTGTGAAGAGATTTATTTTCCTTTACAGCATAGTGCCTAGTATAACCTCCCTGAAACAGCTGCTTGAAAAAGAGATTTCAGGCCGGTGCCGCGGCTCAATAGGCTAATCCTCCGCCTAGTGGCGCTGGCACACCAGGTTCTAGTCCTGGTCGGGGCGCCGGATTCTGTCCCAGTTGCCCCTCTTCCAGGCCAGCTCTCTGCTGTGGCCAGGGAGTGCAGTGGAGGATGGCCCAAGTGCTTGGGCCCTGCACCCCATGGGAGACCAGGAGAAGCACCTGGCTTCTGCCTTCGCAGCAGCGCAGTGCGCCAGCCTCAGCGCGCCGGCCTCAGCGCGCCGGCCGCAGCGGCCATTGGAGGGTGAACCAACGGCAAAGGAAGACCTTTCTCTCTGTCTCTCTCTCACTGTCCACTCTGCCTGTCAAAAAAAGAAAAAGAGATTTCAGGCTTTCTTCAAGGTAGTAGTTTGTTTTCTAGGGAGAGCTAAGATCCCCTAAGAAACTAGAAAGACTCATGAAGCAATGATAGCTAAACTCTTCCAGATTTTCCAAAGGATAGATCTACTTAGCATAAACACAAATAATCACTTGCATTTTCATAACTTTTTTCATCTAGAAATATCTGCAAAGCATATAGTAATTTACTATTTTTTTCTCATACCTGTGAAGGAAATCGCTGTGATTTTCTTGTTTTATAGATACAGAAGCCAAATTATGGATTCTACAAAAATTAGATATCTAGAAAGAAACAGACTCCTGGATTCTTCACTCTGGTTCATTCTTTATGCTGAGCACCACTCCAGCTTTCCAGCTGCCTAATAGTAAGCAAATGATGATAATCTTGCGATTATATTTGAAATTGTTTTCATTGGTTTTAGAATATTCCATAGTCTCTTAAACCCATTAAATAGCGAGCAGTAGAAACTTTGTGTTAAATAGTGACAGAATGCAGATCTCATGATTTTAGTCTAGTACTCTTTCTATTTAGTAAACAAGGCCACACATCCTAATGGCTGATATTTAACTTGCAGAAAGCACAATTAAAATAGATATGATAATCCACAATGGAAAATCCAGCCCTTTTCATCATAACATGGGCCTTTACAAGTTAGGTTTTGGGGCTGGGGTTGTGGTGTAGTAGGTTAAGCCGCCACATGTAACATATGGGCACTGGTTCAAGTCCTGACTGCTCCACTTCCAATGAAGCTACCTGCTAATGTGCCTGGGAAAGCAGCAGAAAATGATTCAAGTGTTTGGGCCCCTGTACTCAGGTGGTAGACTTAGAGGAGGCTCCTGGCTCCTGGCTTCAGACTGGATTGTTATCCTTTGAGAATAAAAATGGTAGGAATGAATTCTTTATTATAATTATTAAGTTTAGTCAAATGTAGAAATGACTTAAGAGGTTATCTTTAACTGTGTCGCTGAAATTTAGGAATCACCAGTCCTAAGCAAATAGGCCAACAGATACTATTTCTAAAAGCATCAGTATGTCAATGATTCCCAAATCTGTATTTCTGATCCACACCTCTCTGAATTCCAGCCTCATTTTTCTACATTTGCTTGTTTCAGTTATTGTGATTAAAACAGAACTCTGGGTATGTCCCACAATGAATTTTTGTCATCTCAGTTAAGGACATTGGTTGCTACCTAGTTCTTAATTTGTGCTTAAGTAAGAAACTTAATTCCCATAATTCCTTCCTTTCCCTTCCTTATCCAATTCATTATCAAGCCTTGTGGATTCTATATCCAAACTAAATATCAAATACAACTTCTGTCCTTCTATGCTGCCACTAGTGACTGTTATCTCTTTCTTGAATATTACAGTATTGTTCTCTTGTCCCTTCATAACACCAGTTTGTTTGATTTATTTGGTCTGTTTACTTGTTGTTGTTTTCAGATTTACTTATTTGGGGCTGGCACTGTGGCATAGTAGGTTAAGCCACCGCCTGAAGTTCTGGCATCCCATATGGATGCAAGTTCAAGTCCTGGCTACTCCCTTCCAATCCAGCTCTCTACTGTGGCCTGGGAAAACAGTGGAAGATGGCCCAAGTCCTTGAGGCCCTGCACCTGCATGGGAGACCCAAAAGAAGCTCCTAACTCCTGGCTTCAGATTGACCAAGCTCCTGCTGTTGCTGCCATTTGGGGAGTGAACTAGCAAATGAAAGACTTCTCTATTTCTCTCTTTCTCTGCATCTCTGTAACTCTGCCTTTCAAATAAATAAATCAATCTTTTATAAAAGGATTTACTTGTTTGTTTATTTGAAAGGCAGAGGACAGAAAGAAAGAGAAAACACTTCCATATGCTGGTTTACTCCCCAGATGACCACAACAACCAAAGTTGGTAGGGACCCAAGTACCACTGCCTTCCTGGGCTCATTAGCAGGAAGTTGGATTGGAAGCAGAGTAACTTGGTCTCATACTGATACTCCAATATGGGATGCTGACATTCCAAGTAGGAGCTTAACCCATTGTGCCAGAATGCCCACCCATGCTGTTTATTTGTAATTTTCTTAATCTTAATTCTTTTGAGTGTATCTTAATTCACTTAATTTAGAATGTATCTAAATTCCTTGAGGATAGATACAAAATCTTTCTTGATAATCCTAATATTCCCAGTAACTGAAACAGTACATGGTTTATCATAGGTGATTATTCATTATTTGATAAAATTTGTTGAGTTAAATACTTAATACTACTCAGTACTACAATGAAAATTTATTAGTATCCAGAATTATAACGTGAATGCTTACAGTGAAATATTTGAAGTTGGAGTCTTTATTTAATCATGTAAGAATAAGTAAAACTAAAATGATTAAAATCAATTATATTACAGGAAAAATGTACTTCACATTAGAGAATCATCTGTTAGAGCAGGAAATTGTTTATTATGGCATGTTCCTAGCTCCTTAGAACAAAATCTAGCACAAAGTATATTCTTTGTAAATATTTGATGAATGACTATATGTGAGTAAATTAGAATTATACTTTATATTGTGAGTTGACCTCAAGTATCTGTTCTTTGCTACATGCCTTAGGAAAGTCAGATTTCTGGGCTTTGAAGTTATATATGAGATCCTGAACTCTGATGCTCCAACATGATGCTCTTTGAGACCCTGCTTGGTTAGCCAACTGAATTTCTTGATTCTCTATAACTAGTTTATCCTCCACCTAAGCTGTAGAGTTTCCTGGGGTGGGGGGTGGGGGCTTAATGCTGTTCTCCTGCCTAAAAGTCAGTAAATTCTCTGTTATCTTCAGGATAATAGCTATCCATAGTCTCACTCCCCAACCCTCCTCACCATGCTGCTGTCTACCCCTACAATTTCCTGTCATGTATTCTAAGTTCCAGTACACTAATTCCTTAATATTTCATGATTTGTTGTATTATTTTTTCTATGCTATTTCCTTGGCTGAAATTTCCTTTCTCCCTCTTTCCACTTGACAACTCCTGTCATCCTTTAAGAACCAGCCTAGATGTTACTGTATTTTGTTTTGTTTTCAAAGAAGCCTTTGATTTCTGTGGGAAGGAGAAAGCTGTTCTTTTCTCTCTACTTGTCTTCTGATCATTCCATTACAACCCTTATCATATCATATTGTAGTTATCTCTGGGATCCTGGAGGGCAAAACCTGTGTCTTACTCATCTTTCTTTGCTTCCCCAACACCTAACATGTGTTTGTAAATGCAAGAACTCATATAGAGTAATAGACATGAGCACAGATAAATAATTTGCAGCAGTCTTATCTTCTTGAAAGTAGCCTCCTTCCCAAGGGGGAATGGAAAACTTTCCATCTGTATTCTGTTTGGAATTTTTGTTTGTGAACACAAAAACTGTAGGAAAAAAATGTTTTACATACTCCCTTTAGGATTTACTATAAAAGGAGATGATAACATTCTCTTGACAGGTTAGCAGGCTGTCAGAAGTGATTCAGTCTACCTTGTACACATTCAGCACCTTGGATTGTCACTATTCATTGCCCGTCTTTCTCCCTTGGCTCTTGAGAGACTTTGTAACCCCAACAACCTGCACAATGCCTAGTATTTAGTGCAGGAACTCAATAAATGTTGAAAGAAGGCATAAATTAATATGTAAAATTTAAAAACAAACGTCTTCATCTTTCTCTTTTTTAAAGATTTATTTGAGAGGCAGAGCTACAGAAAGAGGGAGAGGCAGAGAGAGAGTGGTCTCCCATCTGCTGGTTCACTCCTGCAATGGCCAGAGCTGGGACAATATGAAGCCAGGAGCTTCTGGGTCTCCCATGTGAGTGCAAGGACCCAAGAACTTAGACCGTTTTCTACTGCTTTCCTAGGCCATTAGTAGGGAGCTGGATCAGAAGCGGAGTAGCTGGGATATGAATTGAAGCCCATGTGGGTTGCTGGTGCTGCAGGCAGAGGCTTAACATATTGTGCCGCAGTGCTGGCCCAAACTTCCTCCTCTTATTACCAAAAGCTCATTCCTTGTCAGTGGTGTTGAATAAAAATTACATAGATAAAGTTTGAAGATAAAGGAAAGAGAAAGTTTAATCTATTAATAGATAAGGGAGTAGCAGGCTGCCATCTCCAGATCTACCATCCTGCTGAAGGAGGGTTCACTGGGATTTTTAAGAAGACTGCTAGGAAGGGGGAGTCTGGAATAAGGGGATTCAGAGCAGGGACAGTTGCATGCTGGCTTCCCACCAGTCGATAAGGAGCTGGTTGGAGTCACAGTGCTTACTTGGTCCAGTTACATGTACAGTTCTTGTCAGAGTTCCTGGTTGTCCAGGAATACCATACCTTTCAGGGAATTTTTATGATGGCCAAGTGGGCTTCAGTACTTTATGCCATGGCCTTGGGATTTCTCTGCCTAGACCTGGAAGTTCCCTAAATAAAATCTCTTGAGATAATAGTGGTCATTAAGGTTTTATCTATTGAAGAAGCAAATGACCTTGTGAGTCCAGTAATTAGAACCTTGTATGGCTGGCTGTATCACTCCTTCATTCAATAAGTTGATTTTAGTGCTGTCAAAAGGCAGAGCAAGGACACTTTAAGCTAAGAGAGGGAGGTTAGAAGACTAAGGCCTGATGGTAGTTAACATTTGCATTCAAGGCATTGTTTGTGGGCTTGCTTTCACTCTCAGATAATTTGTGTACTCCATCTTGAAATATCTTTAGGTGCCACTTCTTAACAGCTTTTTCTTTTTGTAAATGTAAATATCTAAGATTTTTTTCTTGTAGTTTTTTTGTTTCGTTTTATTTATTTGAGAGGCAGAGAGGGAGGGAGGGAGACAGACACGGGGAGAGAGAAGGAGTGTTCCCAAATACTGGTTCATTCCCCAAATGCCCACAAGGATACAGCTGGGCCAAGATGAAACCAGGAGCCAGGAAAATTCAGTCCAGGTCTCATCTGTGGGTGGCTGGGACCCAACTACTAGAACAATCATTTGCTTCCTGCCAGGGTGTGCAGTAGCAGGAAGCTGGAATCAAGTGCTGGAACTGGAGCTGGGACTTGAACCCAGCCACTCCAATATAGAACATAGGCATCTTACCCACTGGGTCAAACACCTGTCCCACAAAACCTTTTCTAACCAAGTCAGACTACTATAATTTTGCCCTTCTCTGATGTCATGTAATGCTTCTATCATTGAACATTTAGACTATGCTATATTTGCATTGTTATTTATTTTTAATGTATTTGTCTTTTGTTTCCAGCTAGATTATAAAATCCATGAGAGCAGGGTTCATGTGCTATAAACTATGTCTCCTACAGTGTTTTAGATCTAGTAGGATCTTAATAAATTGTTGGGGAAGTTACCAAGTGTTAGTGTCTTGGTATCTCTACAGAAGACTTCAAAGCTCTTAAGAAAGCCACAATGAGATAGCATCCCACACCCTTAGAATGGTGATTACTTATCCCAAAAAAAGAAAAAAAAATCCACATACCAGGAAATGACGTGTTAGCAAGTATTTGGAAAAATTAGAACCCTCATGCAATATTGGTAGAGATGTTAAATGGTATAGCC
The DNA here is from genome assembly GCF_964237555.1 of Oryctolagus cuniculus. Taxonomy (NCBI): domain Eukaryota; kingdom Metazoa; phylum Chordata; class Mammalia; order Lagomorpha; family Leporidae; genus Oryctolagus; species Oryctolagus cuniculus. The sequence goes on along the minus strand of NC_091442.1, from coordinate 24,000,702 downwards.
ACTATGGAAAACAGTATAATAACCTCCTCAATATTTTAATATATTTATTTATTAGAGTGACACAGAGAAACAGGGCTTTCCCATACATGGGTTGACTCCCCAGGTCCCTACAACAGTCAGGGTTGAGCTAAGCTTGACTGAAGCTAGAAACTGAGAACTCAATCTGGGTTTCCTACATGGGTGGCAAGGACCTAACCACTTGAGCCATCATCTGCATCCCAGAGTCTACATTAACAGGAAGCTAGAGTTGGGAGCTAGAATTGAAATTTGAACCAAGGCACTCTGAAATGGGATGTGGGCATCCTAAATGTTAGGCCAAACACTCACCCACCCCAAAATTTTAAAATGGAATTACCACATGATCCAGCAGTTCTACTTTGGGGTTTGCATCTAACATAATGGAAAGCAGGCTGTCAAAAAGACCTATATTCATAGCTGCATTATTCACAATAGCCAATAGGTAGAAGCAACTCAGGTGTCCATGGCAGGATGAATAAAGAAAATGTAATATAATATATTTATACAAAGGAATATTATTCAGCCTTAAAAAGGAAGGAGATTCTGATACATGATACATCATGAATGAATCTTGAGGACATTATGCTAAGTGAAATAAGCCAGTCACAAAAGACAAATCTATGCTACCCATTTATATAGATTACCTAGAGTAGTCAAACCCACAGAAACAGAAAGTAGAATGGTAGTTATCAGGAGCGGGGAGGAGGAGGGAAAAGAGGAGTTGTTGAATGGTTATAAGATTTCAGCTTTGCAAGATAAAAAGAGTTCTGGAAGCTAGTTGTACAACAATGAAAGTGTACATAACTGACTTACACACTTAAAATGGTTAAGGTGATAAAATTTTTGGTATATGTGTTTTATCACACTTTATAAAAGAGAGTGAACAGGGAGTCAAAAGACCAAGGTTGGAGTTCTTGGTTGTTCCAGTGACTGACGAATCTTCAAGCAAGTCACTTCTTTACTCAGTGCCTCTGTTTCTTCATCTTTAATTAGGATAATAAAGCTTGCTGGCTAAGATTTTGTATGAGAATCATAAAAAAGCCAAAAAATAAAATAACTTTTAATGTAATTTTTTTGATCAGTAGCATTTTCAGTATTCTAGAGTCGCTGATCCCTTAATTATTAATTACAAGTTTCATGTATTGTTTCACAACAGAATATTCCTAAAACTGCCTCAGCAATAGTCAGTTACCACTTCAAAGGTTTGTATGCTAAACCCTTAAAATTGTGGCTGCTCACCTTATAATTTGGCTCCTGGAAAAAGCAAATAAACAGTCTTTATGAGGACTATTGATGCCCTTAGATGCTAATTATCAATTTGGCTTAGCATTATTGAGGAATTACAAGCACAGGATTTTCATATTAAATAAGAAAAATGTTCCCAAATAATGAGGTCAAGAGGAAGAATTAACAGCTGTTGAGTACCTATTAAGAATCAACCCTGGAACTTGAACTTCCTTGTGCCTCAGTTTTCTTACAGGAGACCAAGAGAAGGTTCAGGGAGCATGATGGGGGTGGTCCAGATCCTGCAGTGTTACCAAAACCAGGGACAGTGTGGGGGGGTCGCCATGTGAAACTGTTGAGGTGGGAGACTGAACTCCACCTGAGTGACTTTGGGGGCAGTGTCTTCATGATGTCAGTTAGCCTCACCCAGTTTTCACAATGTACAGGTGTTACTATTTTCTTTCACGTGGGTGGCAGAAGTTTTGTCTCTGGGGCTTATGTTGTGATGTGAGGGGTTAAGCTGCCACTTGCAATGATGGCCCATACAGGTGCCAGTTCAAGTCCCAGCTGCTCCACTTCTGATCCAGCTCCCTGCTAATGTGCCCGGGACAGCAGTGGAGGATGGCCCAAGTGCTTGGGCTCCTGCACCCATGTGGGAGACCTAAATGAAGCTCCTGGCTCTTGTTTTGTTGTTGTTAAAGATTTTATTTATTGGCCGGCACCGCGGCTCACTAGGCTAATCCTCCGCCTAGCGGCGCCGGCACACCGGGTTCTAGTCCCGGTCGGGGCGCCGGATTCTGTCCCGGTTGCCCCTCTTCCAGGCCAGCTCTCTGCTGTGGCCAGGGAGTGCAGTGGAGGATGGCCCAGGTGCTTGGGCCCTGCACCCCATGGGAGACCAGGAAAAGCACCTGGCTCCTGGCTCCTGCTATCGGATCAGCGCGGTGCGCCGGCCGCAGCGCGCCGGCCGCGGTGGCCATTGGAGGGTGAACCAACGGCAAAGGAAGACCTTTCTCTCTGTCTCTCTCTCTCAGAGGTAGAGTTACCGACAATGAGAGGGAGAGACAGAGAGAAATGTCTTCCTTCTGCTGGTTCACTCCCCAAATGGTTGCAATGGCTACGCTGATCTGAAGCCAGAAACCAGGTGCTTCTTCCCAGTCTCCCGTGTGGGTGCAGGGGCCCAAGGACTTGGGCCATCTTCTGCTTTCCCAGGCCATAGCAGAGAGCTGGATTGGAAGAGGAGTAGCCGGGACTAGAACCAGCGCCCATACGGGATGTCAGCGCCACAGGCGACGGATTAACCTACTGCTCCATGGTGCCGGCCCCCTGACTCCTGGTTTTGGCCTGGTCCAGCCCTGGCTGTTGCAACCATTTGGGGAGTGAACCAGGAGATGGAAGATCTCTCTGTAACTCTACCTTTCAAATAATAAAATAATTTTTTTTTTTTTGACAGGCAGAGTGGATAGTGAGAGAGAGAGAGAGACAGAGAAAAAGGTCTTCCTTTTGCCGTTGGTTCACCCTCCAATGGCCGCCATGGCTGGCATGCTGCGGCTGGCGCACCTCACTGATCCAAAGGCAGGAGCCAGGTGCTTCTCCTGGTCTCCCATGGGGTGCAGGGCCCAAGGACCTGGGCCATCCTCCACTGCCTTCCCGGGCCACAGCAGAGAGCTGGCCGGCGCCCAGACCAGGACTAGAACCCGGTGTGCCGGCGCCGCTAGGTGGAGGATTAGCCTATTGAGCTGCAGCACCGGCCCCAAATAATTTTTTTTTTTTTAAAGAATCAACCCCTCTTGCAGCTAGGTTGTGTGTAGCATTTAATACAACAACCTTATAAAGTTGATAAAATACTAATTTTGTAGAGAAAATAAAGCTCAGAGAAGCTAAGTCACTTACTCAAGATTACACAATGAATGACAGAAATAAGTGAGTCTAGAGCTTTCTACTATGTTTCATTGCTCTCAAATATAGTTGACTATTGCTGCTGGTGATAGTTTGTGATACATGTTTGATTTATATTTGTTCATTTATATCAGTTACTTTATCATTACAATAAGTAAGAAAAATGTATAGGGATGATTGCCAGAACTTTACAAATAAGGAAACAGTGGTCAGAAAATTTAACTTGTTTCTGACATCAAGCAACCAGCAAATAGTAAGATTGGGACACAGGTATTTCTCAGACCCCTGTTTTTTCACATCAACCTCAGAAGAATTTTAGAATTTTCTGGTTCTTTTTATTGGAGAAAAGACAGCATTTTGTGAGTCTTGCACTCTGATTATACATGAACACACCAAACACAGATGATTATCCCTGTGCACACTCCCAAATAAGTTAATTTTTTAAAAAAGATTTATTTATTTTCAAACTAGAACTTTATACTAAACCACATAATCATTTGGCCATGAGAAATAAAGGTAAGTTCAGGGGTGGGTGTGGAGACAACAGCAGGTTAAATCACTGCCTAGGATGCCTGCATCCCATATCAGAGTGCCTAGGATCCAGTCCCACATAAGCCCTCCAATCTAGCTTTCTTCTTCTTCTTCTTTTTCCTCTTCCTCTTCCTCTTTTATTTGAAAGGCAGAGTCACAGAGAGAGAGAGGGAGAGATAAAGGGAGAGAGACATCTTCCGTATGCTGGTTCACTCCCCAGATGGCCACAGGGAGCTATATCAAAAGTAGAGCAGCCAGGAAAAAAAAAAAAAAAAAAGGCAGTTATAAGATGCCCCAAGTCCTTGGGCCCCTACACCCACATGGGAGACCAGAGGAAGCTCCAGGCTCCTGGCTTTGGATTGGCACAACTCCAGCCATTGTGGCCAGTTGGAGAATGGACCAGTGGATGGAAGACCTCTCTCTCTCTCTCTCCCTCTCTGCCTCTTCTCTCTCTGTGTAACTCTTTTCAAATAATAAATGAATAAATCTTTTTTTTTTTTTTAAAAAAGAAGTAGAGCAGCCAGGACTCGAACCTGTACCCACATGGGATGCTGGCACTGCAGGTAGCAGCCCTCCAGCTTCCTTCTAATACACCTGGGAGGCAACAGATGATGGCTCAGATACTTGAGTCCCTGCCATTATCATGGGAGACCTGCATGGAGTTGCTAGCTTCTGGCTTTGGCTTGGCACAGCAGTGGCTGTCGTGGGTATTTGGGGGGTGAGCTAGCAATGGAAGACTTCTGTCTCTATATATATCTCTATCTCTCTCTAACCGGCACTCTGACATGGGATGCCAGCATTACAAGTAGTGGCCACATATAGCTCCGGCTGCTGCGGCCATTTTGGGGGGTTAACCAGCGGAAGGAAGACCTTTCTCTCTGTCTCTCTCTCTCACTGTCTGTAACTCTACCTGTCAAATAAATAAATAAAAAATCTTAACAACAACAAACAAGTAGTGACCACAATGCCAACCCCAATACATAAACATTTAAAGACAAAATATTTTCTGGCATACAAGGAGCACAAATATACCTACCCACAAGGAGCACAAATATACCTACCCACATAACATAACTCTTTTTAGGAAACTACTGGAACATGTACTCTACTAAAACAAGAGATATAAGGATATATCTTTTAGGGAACAGAATCAACTTAGGAAGGAAGCGAAAGGGAGCCACAACATAACAGCTACACAGCTGATCTAGCAAGCAACAATTAGATGGAAGGAAGGAGGGCTCCAGGGCAGTGTTTCCAGAGAGCCTGATAGATTATTTGACATATTTATAGTGGAAACAATTTACCAGTTTTCATATTTTCACATTTCTGTGTTAGGGTGTGGAAAAATTAGTAATGATACAGAAAATTTGGCAAACAAAAAAAGCTGAGAAAATTATTAACTCTAAGAATAACAAAGTGATGTCAGACAGGAAATGTAATCATACTATTTGTTTCAGATGTGATCATAATAAGGGTAACAAAAACATTTTCATTAAAAAATCATGATATATTGGCCGGTGCCACGGCTCAATAGGCTAATCTTCCACCTGCGGTGCCGGCACCCTGGGTTCTAGTCCCGGTCGGGGAGCCGGATTCTGTCCCAGTTGCTCCTCTTCTAGTCCAGCTCTCTGCTGTGGCCTGGGAGTGCAGTGGAGGATGGCCCAAGTCCTTGGGCCCTGCACCTGCATGGGAGACCAGGAGAAGCACCTGGCTCCTGGCTTCAGATCAGTGTAGTACACTGGCCGCGGCGGCCATTTGGGGGGTGAACCAATGGCAAAGGAAGACCTTTCTCTCTGTCTCTCTCTCAGTCCACTCTGCCTGTCAAAAAAAGAGAAAGAAGGAGAGACAGAGATCTTCTATCCACTGGTTCATTTCCCAAATGGCTGCAATGGCTGGGGCTGGGCTGGGCGGAAGCCAGGAGCCAGGAACTCTATCCGGATCTCCCACGTGGGTGGCAGAGGCCAAAGTACTTGGGCCGTCTTCTGCTGCTTCCCAAGGCACGTTACCAGGGAAAAAGATTAGGAGGTAGAGCAGCCAAAACACAAACCAGAGCCCATATGGAATTCCAGCATCACAGGCAGTGGCTTAACCCACTAAATCACAACGCCAGTCCCAAAATACACTTCAATAAAATAAAAATGTCCTCTCTAAGGTTGTCTTAAAATTTTTTTAAGGATTTATTTATTTATTTGAAAGTCAGGTGCAGGGTCTCAAGGACTTGGGCCACCTTCTATTGCTTTCCCAGGCCATAGAAGAAAGATGGATCAGAAGCTGAGCCAGCCGGCGCCGCAGCTCAATAGGCTAATCCTCCACCTAGCGGCACCGGCACACCAGGTTCTGGTGCCGGTTGGGGAGCTGGATTCTGTCCCAGTTGCCCCTCTTTCAGGCCAGCTCTCTGCTATGGCCAGGGAGTGCAGTGGAGGATGGCCCAGGTCCTTGGGCCCTGCACCCCATGGGAGACCAGGAGAAGCACCTGGCTCCTGGCTTCAGATCAGCGCAGTACACCGGCCAGCGCGCGGAGGCCATTGGAGGGTGAACCAATGGCAAAAGGAAGACCTTTCTCTCTGTCTATCTCTCTCTCACTGTCCACTCTGCCTGTAAAAAAAAAAAAAAAAAAAAAAAAAAAAGAAGTTGAGCCACTGGGTCTTGAACCGGCGCCCATATGGGATGCCAACACTGTAGGCAGTGGCTTTACCTGCTACACCACAGCGCTGGCCTCATCTTTGCATTCTCTCTCTCTCTCTCTCTCTTTTAAAGATTTGTTTATTTATTTATTTGAAAGTCAGAGTTACACAGAGAGAGGAGAGGTGGGGTGGGAGGGGTCCTCCACCCAATGGTCCACTCCCCAGTTGGCCACAGTGGGGCGGAGCTGCTCCGATCCAAAGCCAGGAGCCAGGAGCTTCCTCCAGGTCTCCCACGCGGGTGCAGGGGTCCAAGGACCCAGGCCATCCTCTACTGCTTTCCCAGGCCACAGCAGAGAGCTGGATCGGAAGTAGAGCTGCCAGGTCTTGAACCGGCGCCCATATGGGATGCTGGTACTTCAGGCCAGGGCGTTAACCAACTGCGCTGCTGCGCTACAGCGCCATCTCCTCATCTTTTCATTCTCTTAAGAAAGTTTTTGAAAACAGCAGTTTTATTTTTTTTTAATGAAGTTCACTTCCATTTTTTTCTTTCCTTTTTTTTAATTTTATTTATTTGAGAGACAGAGTTACAGACAGATTTAGAGAGACAGACAGACAGAGAGAAAGGTCTTCCATCTGCTGGTTCACTCCCCAAATGGCTGCAAAGGCCAAGCTGGGCTGATCCAAAAACAGGAGCTTCTTCCAGGTCTCCCATGTCGTTGCAGGAGCCAAATACTTGGGCCATCTTCCACTGCTTTCCTAGGCCATAGTAGAGTGCTGACTCAGGACATGAACTGGCACACATACGGGATGCCACCACCACAGGCAGGCAGAAGCTTAGCTTACTATGACACAGCACTGGCCCCTCAATTTTTTCTTTTATGGTTAGTTCTTTTTAAGAAATATTTGAGGGGCCAGAGCTGTGGTGCAGCAGGTTAATCTGCCATTCACATGCTGGTTCATGTCCTGGCTACCCTGCTTCCAATCCAGCTCCCTGCTAATGCTCCTGGAAAAGCAGTGGAAGATAGCCTAAATCCATGGACCCCTGCACCCATATGGGAGACCTAGAGGAAGCTCTTGGCTCCTGGCTTTGGCCTGGCCCAGCCCTGGCTGTTGCAGCCATTTGGGAAGTGAACCAGCAGGTGGAAGATCTCTCTCTCTCTGTCTCTCCCTCCTTCTCTCTCTCTAAGTCTGACTTTCAAATAAAATAAATAAATATTAAAAATAAAAAAGAAATATTTGGAGGGTTGGCATGGTTAAACCACTGCTTGCAATGTTTGCATCATCCATATTAGAATGCTAGTTTGAGTACTGACTGCTCCGCTTCTGATTCAGCTCCCTAATAACATGTCTGGGAAGGTAGGGAAAGATGGCCAAAGTACTGGGCCCCTGCCATCCTGGTGAGAGACCATGATGGAGTTCCTGGCTCCTGGCGTTGGCCTGGCTCCATTCTGACTGTTGCAGGCATTTCATGAGTGAGCTAGTGGATGGAAAATCTTTTCTCTATCTATCTATCTCTCCCTCTCTGTCATTCTTCTTTTCAAATAAATAAATTAATAAATCTTTAAAAAAATCATCGTAAGCTCAAGGACTTAAGCACATTTGATTAATTTTAGTCCATTGAAATATTGTGTTAGCATTCCAATTGTCTCAATTTTACTCAGTGAAAACTTCTTTAAATTGTTTCTTGAGTTCTTGTGATAAAATCCTAGAATTTTTTGATTGCTTTCTTGCTCAAAATAGTTCAGATTCAATTGATACTTTTTCTGATCTAGATCTACAGTTAACTATATTTCTTTTTCTTTTTCTTTTTTCTTTTTCTTTTTTTTTTTTTTGACAGGCAGAGTGGACAGTGAGAGAAAGAGACAAAGAGACAGAGAGAAAGGTCTTCCTTTTCCGTTGGTTCACCCCCACAATGGCCACTGCGGCTGGCACACTGTTGCCTGCGCACCACGCTGATCTGAAGCCCGGAGCCAGGTGCTTCTCCTGGTCTCCCATGCAGGTGCAGGGCCCAAGGAACTTGGGCCATCCTCCACTGCCCTCCTAGGCCACAGCAGAGAGTCGGACAGGAAGAGGAGTGACTGGGACAGAATCTGGCGCCCCGACTGGGACTAGAACCTGGAGTGCCGGCACCGCAGGTGGAGGATTAGCCTATTGAGCCACGGCGCCGGCCAATTAACTATATTTCTAAGACATCCTAATTTATTTTAGTGGGAAATGGTATTTCAAAATCATAGTCTAGGCATTAGAGATGCTTATTACTACTGGGAAGGTCATTGTTTCTAGACCATCACTGTATGTATGTTTATACTCACATAAAGATAGTTTTATTTATTTTCTTATAACTGCTTGTGCTTCCTAAATCTGAGAATTTTGTTTCTTGCATTCAATTTTGGAAAATAGTTTTAGAATCTCAAATCAGGGGGCTGGCACTGTGGTACAGTGGGTTAAAGCCCTTGCCTAAAGCGCTGGCATCCCATATTGAGTCCCGGCTGCTCCACTTTCGATCCAGCTCTCTGTCATGGCCGGGAAAGCAGTGGAGGATGGCCCAAGTCCTTGGGCCCCTGCACCCACGTGGGAGACCCAGAAGAAGCTCCTGGCTCATGGCTTCGGATCAGCGTAGCTCCAGTTGTTGCGGCCAGTCGGGGAGTGAACCAGCAGATGGAAGACCTCTCTCTCTCTCTCTCTCTCTCTGCCTCTCCTTCTCTCTCTCTATAACTCTGACTTTCAAATAAATACATAAATAAATCTTTTCAAAAAAAATCTCAATTCAGTTTTCCAAAATTAGTTGTATAATTTTACATTCCCATCCACAATATATGCGCATTCTAGTCATTTTGCAATATTCATCCACAGTTGGTATTGTCAGTCATTTAATTGTAACCAAACTGGTGAATGTGTAGTGATGCCCCATTTTGGTTGTAACTTGTGATTCCTTTATGAAATTATGTTGCATAGGAACAACCACTGAATGGTCTTAAGCTTCTTTTCACGATCTCTGAAGCAAACATGGAAATGAAGTTGATGGAAAATAAACACCAGTTTCTAAAAAAAAAAAATGAAATGATGTTGCATACCTTTTCATATTTTTTTGGCCATTTGCGTATCTTTTGTCATATGTTTGTTGAAACCATTTGCATAGATTTTTTAGTTTGGTTATTCTCTCTCAGTCTTAAATTTATTTATTTATTTATTTGAAAGGCAGAGTTAGAGTGAAGGAAAGATATATAGAGAGAGCGAGCGAGTGAGCGAGCAAGAGAGAGAGAGAGTGCTTCCATCTACTGATTTATTCCCTAAATGGCTACAATGGCTGGGGCTGGTCTAGGCTGAAGTCAGGGGCCTGGAACTCCACCCAGGTTTCCTATATGGGTGCCAGAGGCCCAAGCACTAGGGCCATCTTTCACTGCCTTCCCAGATGCATTAGTAGGAAGCTGGCTCAGAAGCAGGATAGCCAGGACTTGAACCTGTGCCCATATGGGATGCCAGCATTGCAGGCAGTGGCTTAACCCACTGTGTCACTGCACTAACCCCAGTTGTTTTAGTTTTTTATATGATGGATACAAGTTATTTGATATATGTATATATTATAAATATTTTCCTATGGTCTATAGCTTACTTTTTCACTGTCTTGAAATCTATTGATGAACTTATGAACTGACTCTTTATAACTGTGAAATTTTACTGTACATTTTGTCACTTTGAAGTTGCCTAGGCCGGCGCTGCTGCTCACTAGGCTAATCCTCTGCCTGCAGCACTGGCACATGGGGTTCTAGTCCCAGTTGGGGCACCAGATTCTGTCTCGGTTGCTCCTCTTCCAGTCCAGCTCTCTGCTGTGGCCCAGGAGGGCAGTGGAGGATGGCCCAAGTCCTTGGGCCCTGCACCCACATGGGAGACCAGGAGAAGCACCTGGCTCCTGGCTTCAGATCAGCGCGGTGCGCCGGCTGCAGCAGCCACTGGGGGATGAACCAACGGAAAAGGAAGACCTTTCTCTCTCACTGTCCACTCTGCCTGTCAAAAAAAAAAAAAAAAAAAAAAAAAAAGAAGTTGCCTAAATTGAAGAGATCATCTTTTATAGTACTTTATCTGGGAGAATTTTGTGTGATCAGGGTTGAGGTTATATTACTGAGGAGAGGTTTAGTATTTGTTCTTTTTTTTTTTTTAAGATTTTTATTTATTTATTTGAGAGGTAGAGTTACAGACAGTGAGAAGGAGAGACGACAGAGAGAGAAAGGTCTTCCTTCTGTTGGTTCACTCCCCAAATGGCCGCATTGGCTGGAGCTGCGCCGATCCGAAGCCAGGAGCGAGGAGCTTCTTCCTGGTCTCCCATGTGGGTGTAGGGGCCCAAGCACTTGGGCCATCTTTCACTGCTTTCCCAGGCCACCACAGAGAGCTGGATTGGAAGAGCAGCAGCCGGGACTAGAACCCAGCGCCCATATAGGATGCTGGCACCACAGGCAGAGGATTAATCTACTGCACCATGTTGCCGGCCCCTAGTATTTGTTCTTTCTTTTTGTTTTTTAAAGACTGTTCTTTTTCTACTGCACAGTCTTTTTTTTTTTTCTTAAAATTTATTTATTTATTATTTGAAAGGCAGAGTTACAGAGAGAGAGAGAGAGAGAGACAGAGAAACAGAGACGTCTTCCATCCACTGGTTCACTCCCAGATGGCCACAACAACTGGAGTTGAGCCAATACAAAGCCAGGAGCAAGGAGCTTCTTCTGGGTCTCCTATGTGGGTACAGGGGCCCAAGGACTTGGGCCATCTTCTACTGCTTTTCCAGGCCATAGCAGAGAGCTATATCAGAAGTGGAGCAACCGGGTCTCGAACCAGCACCTATATGGGATGCCGGCACTGCAGGTGGCAGCTTTACTTGTTACACCACAGCACCAGCCCAGTATTTGTTTTTTTTTTATTTTTTTTTTATTTTTGATAGGCAGAGTGGACAGAGAGAGAGACAGAGAGAGAAAGGTCTTCCTTTGCCGTTGGTTCACCCTCCAATGGCCGCCGCTGCAGCTGGCGCACCGCGCTGATCCGATGGCAGGAGCCAGGATCCAGGTGCTTTTTCCTGGTCTCCCATGGGGTGCAGGGCCCAAGCACCTGGGCCATCCTCCACTGCACTCCCTGGCCATAGCAGAGGGCTGGCCTGGAAGAGGGGCAACCGGGACAGAATCCGGCGCCCCGACCGGGACTAGACCCGGTGTGCCGGCGCCGCAAGGTGGAGGATTAGCCTATTGAGCCACGGCGCCGGCTCAGTATTTGTTTTTATTATATATCCTCTGTAGGACAGTTGTTTTAATTTACTTTTTGGTTTGAAGGTTCTGAAAACATGTGGTTAGTGTAAATATGATCCTTCAGCCCACTTGAGGATGGGCCAGTGGTTACAAATTTTTGAGAAAGATTTTTTTCATGTAGATCAAGGCTAAAACAGATGTACTTCCTGGTTATATCCCTATTATAGTAATAATAATAATAATAAGATGTCTCATTGAAGGTCCTGGTTTTTCCTGAACATCTGAATTATAATTCCCCACTTCATTTTCTGTTCCTATGTATCTGGCAAAACACCATTTCCTTGATAACTGAGCCAAGCAACTTTTTCCTCTCTTGTATCCATTAGATTAATTTGTTCTTATTCTCCGCTTTCAGCTCCCTCTGTATTTTCAGTGCCTGGACTGAAGGTGGGAGTGGGAGAGTAGAGAATAAGGAGAGTGAGAGAGAAAAGAATGGGGGTAGGGGAAGATAGCTGGGACTTCTACTATTTTAGAAGTTCACTGTTCACCTAAAGTAATGTTTATAAGACAAACATTTGGCTGAGGGTTAAGACTCTGATTGAGACACTCAGGTTCTGTATTGAGTGCCTGGATTCAATACCCACCTCTAGCTCTGGACTCTAGCTTCCTGCCATCACAGGCCCTGGGAAGCTCAAGTATTTGGGTTCGTGCTAACCAAATGGGAAACCTGGATTGGGTTCCTAGCTCCTGGATCACAGCTTTGGTCTCTACCCAGTTTTAGCCTCAGAGGCATTTGGGGTACAAACCAGCAATTATTAGCTCTCCCTTTCTCTAGCTCTGTCTCTGAATCTCTCAAATGAATACATTTTTTTAAAAAAATATTTATTTATTTATTTGAAAGGCAGAATTACATAGAGGCAGAGAGAAAGAAAGAGAGAGAGAAAGAGAGAGGTCTTCCATCCAGTGGTACACTCCCCAGATGGCCACCACGGCTGGAGCTGCGCTGATCCGAAGCCAGGAGCCAGGAGATTCTTCCAGGTCTCCCATGTGGGTGCAAGGGCCCAAGGATTTGGGATATCTTCTACTGCTTTCCCAGGCCACCACAGAGAGCTGGATCGGAAGTGGAGCAGCCGGACTCGAACTGGCGCCCATATGGGATGCTGGCATTGCAGGCGGCAGCTTTACCCACTATGCCACAGTGCCGGCCCCAAATGAATACATTTTTTAAAAATAAAAAATAATGTTTATGACATTGGACAATTGTAGGTGTTTTGTAGCATACGGTTTTCAGAAAATCTAGACTAAGGGGCCAGCATTGTGACACAGCAGGTAAAGCCACAACCTGTAACATCAGCATCTCAACTGCTCCACTTAACATCCAACTCCCTGCTATTATGGCTTAGGAAAAGCAGAAGAAGCTGGCCAAACCATCTGGGCCCTGCCATTCCTGTGGGAGACCCAAATGAAACTTCTGGCTTAGGCCTGGCTCAGCCATGGCGGTTGCAGCTATCTGGAAGTGAAACAGTGAATGGAAGATCTCTGTCTCTCTGTCTCTTCCTCTTTGTAACTCTGACTTTGAAAATAAAGAAATAAATCTTATAGAAAGAGAAAGAAAATCTAGACTGAAATATTTCTGGAAACAGAATGCCAAACATTTCTGTACCCATCAAATTATTCCTTTTCTCATTTCCTCATAGTCCCTTGGGAGAAAATATGGAAGAAAGATGTGAGGTTTTTTGAGTCAATGCAGGGTTACTTAGAGTCTGAAAAGCCAAACAGCGCAGCACAGCTTTTTTCATTAAGATTCTGCTTAATCTTTGAAGATTTTTGTAAACATTTGGTTTTGCTTAATTTTACTTGCATCCCTTTTCTCAGAAATAGGCATTAAGGGAATCCTAATGAGTTCATGAACATCAAAAAGCTCTTAAAAGTAAACCGTGATGGATTGATTGTGAGTGAAGCAAACAGGGATTAAATTTCTCTTGAAATACATATGAGTTTAATAATTAGAAGGGAAACTCTTCATAATTAAGCATTGTTTTCAGATATTTAAAATGCTTGAGAAAAGCAAAATGTTTCTACATTGTACTGTCTCAGTTTATGGCTGTTCTTAGAAACTTTAATGTTACATCCATGGAACAAATAATTCCAACAAGAAGGTGAAAAAGTCTAGCACAGTTTTTGGTACATAGGAAGCAGTTAAGGAATTGTTATTAGTCTCTCTTTCCCAAATGTTTCTTTCTTTTTTTTTTTAAGATATATTTTATTTATTTGAAAGACAGAATTACAGAAAAAGGTAGAGACAGAGAGAGGTCTTCCATCGCTGGTTCATTCCCCAGATGGCCGCAATGGCTAGAGCTGCGCCAATCCAAAGCCAGGAAGCAGGAGCCTCTTTTGGGTCTCCCACATGGGTGCAGGGGTCTAAGGACTTGGACCATCTTCCACTGCTTTCCTAGGCCATAGCAGAGAGCTGGATCAGAAGAAGAGCAGCTGGGACTAGAATCGGCGCCCATATGGAATGCCAGTGCTTCAGGCCAGGGCTTTAACCCGCTGCGCCACAGTGCCGGCCCCCCCAAATGTTTCTAATACCCCTAAATTTATTTCTGTTAAAGAAACTTCTGTCACACTTGCCCTTAGGAATATACAGTCTCAAAGAGAAGTCAGTGTACAAAGAAATTAAAGCAAAAGAATGTTTGTGGTCTGATACATAGAAAAGAAGGGGATGGAATATTTAGAATATTATACCTAAAGGATCCTAGAAACACAGCACAGGTGGTACTTGAGCTGATCATTAAAATAATTTGGTGGGCTCTGCTGGGCAGAGGGAGCAACATGTTTGTAGAAACTCAGAGGCAGGATACCAGCTTAGAATTTTTTTTTTTTTAATTGACTGCAATGGCGGAACTGAGCCGATCCCAAGTCAGGAGCCAGGAGCTTCTGGTTCTCCCACGTGGGTGCAGGGGCCTAAAGTCTTGGGCCATCCTCTACTGCCTTCCCAGGCCCAGCTTAGAACTTTTAGGGAACTGTAATTCATGTGGAGCATAAAAGAGTAGTCTAAGAAAGGGGTACAGTGAGAGATGGGGCTGCAGGGCGTTAGAAGTCTAACTACAAAGAGGCATGTGTTCTAAGACTTAGGGTTTATCTCTAAAGATCAGCATTGTGATTATCACAGTACCTTAGCACTCACTTTATACAGATTTAGTTTTAACTAAATTTATTTCTTTTAAGGCATGATTTATAAATAGGATACCCTCATTTCAAGTTTATTATTTTGTTGACTTTTGACAAACTTATATACCTGTGTAACTACCTCTATTCAATCTGTAGAATTTTACCATTACCTCAAAAACTTTGTTTTTGCCCCTTCTCAGTCATGCCCACAGATACCCAGGCAACCAGTATAGACTTCTGTCATCATAACTTTGTTTGTGTTTTCTAAAATTTCAATTAAATGGAATCATATAATGGGGCTTCGAAAAGTTTATGGAAGATGGAATTTAAAGATACTCTATACTTTAATAAACTCCTTTTTAAATTTTTTTTATTTGACAGACAGTGAGGGAGAGAGACAGAGAGAAAGGTCTTCTGTTGGTTCACCCCCCCAAATGGCAACTACGGCTGGAGCTATCCCGATGCGAAGCCAGGAGCCAGATGCTTCCTCCTGGTCTCCCATGCAGGTGCAGGGCCCAAGCACTTGGGCCATCCTCCACTGCCCTCCTGGGTCACAGCAGAGAGCTGGTGCCCCAACCAGGACTAGAACCCGGGGTGCCAGTGCCGCAGGCAGAGGATTAGCCTAGTGAGCCGCGGCGCAGGCCGCATTACTTCATTTCATTACTTCACTTTAGTGACAGTAGAGGATAGTGCACAGAATAGAGGCAGCTAAGTTTTTTGGGGGCTCTTGGAATGCTCAGGCAAGGCATGGTTCAGGCTTAGATAGGCTACTCAGACTGCTACCTGGTTAGAATATAAATCACTTAAATAAGAATGACTTATCAGGATTTGATGACTTTCTCCACAAGGATAAATTTTTTTTACTGAAGATGTTTATGCATATTTCTTTGAAGGAGAAAAAGGTAAGTGGAGTAAGGCAGGAAATTTCATGAAGGATTCTTCAACTAAGTTATGGCTTTACAAGGTTTTGTGCATTTAGATCTTCTTTTACTTGTCAATGTTCTATTTCTGTTCCTACTCTTATTATGGAGATTTGTTTTTGTTGTGTAGAAAGACGACACAATATGGAGTTAGAGGCTTCTTGCAGCCTTAGTTCTGGTAGTTACTAGGTAAGTAACTGTCTTAGTCTGTTTTGTGATTCTATAACAAAATACCTGATGTTGGATAATGTATAAAGGAATGTGATTTATTTGGCTCATGATCTGGGGGCTGGAAAGTCTGAGCAACATAGCACTGGCATCTGATGTGGATCCCCTTGGCTGTGTCACAACATAGAAGAGAAGTGGAAAGGGAAAAGGACACATGCAGAAAAAGCCACTCCTATGGGTGTGGCCTTGTTTTAAAAAGACTCTGTTCTTGGCGGGGGGGGGGGGGGGGGGGCGGGGGGCACTGAGGCACATCAGGTTAAGCTGCTGCCTGCAGCATCAGGATCCCAAATGGGTGCCTGTTTGAGTCCCTACTGCTCTACTTTAGATTCAGCTACCTGCTAATGCACCTGGGAAAGCAGTGGAAGATGGCCCAAGTCCTTGGAGCCCCTGCCACCCATGTGGGAGACATGGAAGAAGCTCCTGGGTCCTGGCTGCTGGCTTCAGCCTGGCCCAGGCTTGGTCATTGCAGCCATTTGGGGAGTGAACCAGAGATGGAAGATGCCTCTGTCTCTCCCTCTCTCTTTCTCTCTGTAATTGCCTTTCATACAAATAGGAAAATCTTGAAAAAAAGAGAAAGAAAGAAAGAAAGAAAGGAAGGAAGGAAGGAAGGAAGGAAGGAAGGAAGGAAGAGAAGAGAAGAGAAGAGAAGAGAAGAGAAGAGAAGAGAAGAGAAGAGAAGAGAAGAGAAGAGAAGAGAAGAGAAGAGAAGAGAAGAGAAGAGAAGAGAAGAGAAGAAAAGGAGGGTGGGCGGGAACTGTGGCGTAGCGGGTAAAGCCACCGCCTGCAGTGCCAGCATCCCGTGTGGGCGCCAGTTCCAGTCCCAGCTGCTCCACTTCCTATCCACCTCTCTGCTTTGGCCTGGGAAAGCAGAAGATAGCCCAAGTCCTTGGGCCCCTGCACTTGCATGGGAAACCCAGAAGAAGCTCCAGGCTCCTGGCTTTGGATCAGCACTGTTATGGCCATCTGAGGAGTGAACCAGCAGATGGAACACACACTCTCTCTCTCTCTCTGCCTCTCCTTCTCTCTGTAACTCTGACTTTAAAATAAATAAATAAATCTTAAAAAAAAAGAAAGAAAGAAAGAAAGGGAAAGGAGAGGAGAGAGGAGAGGAGGGGAGGAAAGAAAGAAAAGAAAGACCTGTTCTCACTAGACCCAGAATACTCTCTAAGACCCGCCTTAATCCATTCATAAAATTGGAGCACCCATGGTCTAATTATCTTATACTAGGGCCCACTTGTTAAAGGTTCCACCACCTCAACACTGTCACACTGAAGACTAACCTTCCAGTAAGTGAATCCTGAGGGTACAAACTCCATGTGAATCACAGCAGAGGGGCCTACACTGTGGTGCAGCAGATTAATGTCCTGGCCTGAAGCGCCAGCATCCCATATGGGCGCCGATTGGAAACATGGCTGCTGCACTTCTGATTCAGCTCTCTGCTATGGCCTGGGAAAGCAGTAGAAGATGGCCCAAGCCCTTGGGCCCCTGCACCCATGTGGGAGACCCAGAGGAGGCTCCTGGCTTCTGGCTTGGATCAGTGCAGCTCTGGCCATTGTGGCTAATTGGGGAGTAAACCATTAGAAGGAGGATCTCTCTCTCTCTTTCTCTCTCTCTCTCTCTTTCTCTGCCTTTCCTCTCGTGTAACTCAACTCAACTCTTCTCTTCTCATCTCTTTTTTCTTTTCTTCAAGATTTATTTTATTCATTTGAAAGACAGTTACAGAGAGAGGTAGAAACAGAGAGAGAGAGGTCTTCCATCCGCTGGTTCACTCCCCAGAGCTGGAACTGTGCCGATCCAGAGAGCTGGATCAGAAGTGGAGCAGCCAGGTCTCCAATCGGCACCCATATGGGATGCTGGCGCCGCAGGCGAGGACAAACCTACCGTGCCACTGCGCTGGACCCTATTGAGTTTCTTACTATGAGTTGTGGACATGAGTCCTAGGGTGCCTCTTTCTTTTTTTAAGAGATTGAAGCTCCCCTACTTCTTTTTTTTAATTAATTAATTTATTTATTTATTTGAAGGGCAGAACTACAGAGAGGCAGAGGCAGATGCAGAGAGAAAGAGAGGTCTTCCATCTGATGGTTCACTCCCCAGATGGCTGCAATGGCTGGAGCTGTGCCAATCCAAAGCCAGGAGCCAGGAGCCAGGAGCTTCCTCCAGGTTTCCTACACAGGGTCAGGGGCCCAAGGAGTTGGGCCATCTTCTACTGCTTTCCCAGGCCATAGCAGAGCACTAGATTAGAAGTGGAGCATTGCAGGTGGTGGCTTTACATGCTAGGCCACAGTGCTGGCCCTTAGGGTGCCACTTGTAGAAAGAGTCCCTCAAACCACAGGAGCTTGTTGGGCCATTGTCATGTCAAGACTCTGCTCTAGGCTCTTTAGATCTGATTACCAGGAAAGATTAAAAAAAAAGTGATTTTATTTCAGCAAATGCTAGAATTTGGGGAGGGGGGAAGCATGTTTAATATCACCAAGACAAAGAGATGGGAGCAAGCAGACAAAAACATAGAAAAAAGGGGTGAAAAGAGAGCCAAAAGAGGTAATGTGAATACAAAAGGCAAAATCTGAAAACAGACTAGAAAAGGAAAAACAAAGGCTTTCTCCAAATGTCTCTTATTTCAGGCTTCATATTCATTCCTCCTTTTCTTAAGTGTAAGAACCTCAAGGGAGAGGGGAGAAGCTGTTCTTTTTAATGTCATTTATTTCTGGCCAGTATCATTTATTATGCCTGGCCAATGTCAACTCATTATTAGTAATGCTGTTGTTTGCAAGAAATGTTTCCAGGAAATTTTGACTTTGGTTTGTTATTACATATAATAGTATTTCTGTGAGTTACATAACTCACTCAATGCAAATATAGAATATAATCCACTTGACATAAGATTTTGTTTAACTTTTGATAAAGCTGATTTAGTTTATCAAATATGTACTACTTCTAAGAACCATACTTGTGAGGGAAATATTTGTACAAAGAAGTCTGACATGTTTCCACATGAAAAAAAAAAAAAAACCTTGAAACTGAGTACTAATAATCTTTGTTGATAATCCATCAAATTTTCTTATAAAGAAACTAGAAAACATGGCAGGAATTAGTCCCCAGGTGACAGCAGAGACCCGCCAGTCATTCTTAGTTACGCAGAGAGAGAAGGAGAGGCAGAGAGAGAGAGAGAGTGAGTCTTCCATCCACTGGTTCACTCCCCAATTGGCTGCAACAGACTGCTGTGCCAATCTGAAGCCAGGAGCTTCCTCCAGGTCTCCCACGTGGGTGCAGAGGCCGAAGGACTTGGGCCATCTTCTACTGCTTTCCCAGGACATGGCAGAGAGCTGGATTGGAAGTGGAGCAGCCAGGACTCCAACTGGCGCCCATATGGGATGCCGGCACTGCAGGATGCTGGCCACAGTGCCAGCCCAACAATCTCCTCTCTTAAGATTCCAGTTATAACCCCCAGGTTATTTTGCCTGTGTTTCTGACCAACCAGCTATAACTTGGAAGTTCTACAACCTCCATAGGTTCAACTAATTTGCTAGAGTGGCTTCTAGAACTTAGGGAAAGTCAAATTTCTAAGTACTGTATAAAGGATATTAGAAAACTTACAGATGAAGAAAAATAAAAGGTTGAGGTATGGGAGAAAGGGCGTGGAGCTTCCTGCTCTCTCCAGGTTCCTCTGGGAACCTCCACAATTTCAGGTATCTAAAACATCTCTGAACTCTATTCTTTTGGATTTTTATGGAGTCTTTATTGAAAAGGCATGATTGAAGCATGGCCAACTGTGGTGAAATGTGATTGAACAGTATATAAAGATAATTGAAAATGAATCTTGATGAAGAATGGGATGGGAGAGGGAGTGGGAGATGGGATGGTTGCGGGTGGGAGGGTGGTTATGGGGGGAAAAAGTCGTTATAATCCAAAAGTTGTACTTTGGAAATTTATATTTCTTAAAGTTTAAAAAAAAGAAATGTGATTGGACAAAAAGGGTATGATCTAATAGTAGTAGGCTGTCGCTCCCCCTCTTCGTGGAGGAACGACACTAAACCCTGTGCTGTTCTTTCGTCTGCTCGGCCCTCCCCGGGTTTGCTGCTGGTTCTTCCCGGGTTGGCTACTGTCCCTTCCACCTCCGTGGAAGGGCGGTTCCCCCTGCCACATTCCCCACTTCCGCAGGGGAGCGGCACACCGCCGGCCGGCTCTCTCGGGGGCTGCACAGGTGTTCCCCTTAGATGTTCCCCTTAGATGTTCCTGGTGCATGCCGTCTCTCTCCTCCTTTACAGTCCTCCTCTGCCAATCCCAACTCGGCTGCCCACACGCCGAGTACGCTGCTCTCCTCCAATCAGGAGCAAGTCCTACAGTTTATTGGTTGAACTGGAGGCAGCTGTGTAGAAGCTGTTTTCTTCTCTCCCAGCGCCATATTGTGGGAGAGCAGGTGCATAGAATAAGTCTTAATTCCAGTAACAGTCTAGTCCGAGCTGCTCCCCACAGTAGGCTGGATGAGAAAACCCAGTAAGGCCCACTGTTTGAACATTTTTCTTGACCTCTCTGTGCAGAATTCCTCCCTCTAGGATATGGGGCAGAACCACTCTGGAAAGAGGAGGTTTGTTTTTTTTTTTTAAGATTTATTTATTTATTTGAAAGTCAGAGTTACATGGAGAGAGGAGAGGCAGAGAGAGAGAGAGCGAGAGGTGTTCCGTCCGATGGTTCACTCCCCAGATGGCCACAACGGCCGGAGCTGCGCCAATCCAAAGCCAGGAGCCAGGAGCTGCTTCTGAGTCTCCCATGCAGGTGCAGAGGCCCAAGGCCTTGGGCCATCTTCTACTGCTTTCCCAGGCCATAGCAGAGAGCTGGATTGGAAGCAGAGCAGCCGAGGCTTGAACTGGCGCCCACATGGGATGCCGGCGCTTCAGGTCAGGGCGTTAACCCGCTGCGCCAGCCCCAGAGGAGGGTTTTATAACCTACTACCAAGCAAGGGTATGTTAGAAAATTTCTTTATGGCCAGATCCAAGACAGAAAATTGGGGATTACAGTTTCTGTGATCTACCTTGGGAAGAGAACTTCTAGTTTCTGAAGACTGTTTTGGAGAGGGAGTTACAAACCCAGAACCCTGGATAGAAAACAAAATACACTTACCATAATATAACACTGAAGAAGTGACTTTTCAACTGAAACCTTAAGGGTGAGTACAGTTCGGAGAAGAATAGGGGAAGAGTATTACAAGCAGAGAAAATGACTTTGCACTCTTGAGACAGGAAATAGTTCATCACAGAGTTCATTAAAGCAGTCATATGGCAGATTCAGTAGTTTATGCAGGCAAGCATCAGTAAAAAAGTTCCTTCTCTTGTTTCTCATGTCCTTGTACTTGTGCTAATTGCTAAATGTCTTGAATACAGTCAAGGCTGAAACAACTGCTGACTGTTGAAACAGAGCCATATGCAGCCAGGCCTTCTGCTGACCCTAGCGAGGATATAGATGGTGGGTGTGCGCAGGTTTGAACTTAAGGACCCAGTATATTTCAGCTTTATTCAGTAAGTTCTCATAAATGGACTACTTAAAATGCATCAGGGGTGGGAAACTTTTTTCTGCCAAGGACCATTGGATATTTATAATATCATTCATGGGCCATACAAAATTGTCAACTTAAAAATTAGCCTTGGAGCCAGCGCTGTGGTGCAGAGCATTAATGCCCTGGGCTGAAGCGTCAGCATCCCATATGGGCGCCAGTTCAAGTCCCGGCTGCTCCACTTCTGATCCAGATCTCTGCTATGGCCTGGGAAAGCAGTAGAAGATGGCCCAAGGCCTTGGGCCTCTGCACCTGCATGGGAGACTCAGAAGCAGCTCCTGGCTCCTGGATTTGGATCAGCATAGCTCTGGCCATTGTGGCCATCTGGGGAGTGGACCATCGGATGGAAGACCACTCTCCCCTCTCCATGTAACTCTGACTTTCAAATAAATAAATAAATCTTAAAAAAAAAAATTAGCCTGCTATAGATTTGTTGAATTTCAAGTCCTACCTGCAGTTGCCTTGGTAAGGTCAGACTAAATGATTTTGTGGGCCATATATGGCCCATGGCCTAGATGTTCCCCCCTTCTGGTTTACTTGGCACTCCACCATAGTTTTTTTTTTTTTTTTTTTTTTTTAAAGATGTATTTTATTTATTTGAAAAAGTTAGAGAGAGAGGTAGAGAAACACACACACATACACACAGAGGTCTTCCATCTGCTGGTTCACTCCCTAGATGGCCACAACAGCCAGAGCTGTGCCAATCCAAAGCCAGGAACCAGGATCTTCTTCCAGGTCTCCCACATGGGTGCAGGGGCCCAAGGAGTTGGGCCATCTTCTACTGCTTTCCCAGGCCATAGCAGAGAGATGGATTGGAAGTGGAGTAGCCGGGACTCAAACCGGCACCCATATGAGATGCCAGCACTGCAGGTGGTGGCTTTACCCGCCATGCCACACTTCCAGCCCCCACCATAGATTTTTTTTTTTTTAAGATTTATTTATTTATTTATTTGAAAGTCAGAGTTACAGAGAGAGAGAAGGAGAGGCAGAGAGAGAGAGAGAGAGAGAGAGAGAGAGAGAGAAAGGTTTTCCACCCACTGGTTCACTCCCTAATTGGCCGCAACAGCTGGAGCTGCACCAATCTGAAGCCAGGAGCCAGGAGCTTCTTGTGGGTCTCCCACACAAGGGCAGGGGCCCAAGGACCTAGGACATTATGTACTGTTTTTCCAGGCCATAGCAGAGAGCTGGATCAGAAGAGGAACAGCTGGGACTTGAACCGGTGGCCATAGGGGATACCGGCACTGCAGGCGGGGCTTTACTCACTATGCCACAGCACCGGCACCCCCACCGTAGTTTTTTTTTTTTTTTTTAAAGATTTGTTTATTTACTTGAAAGTCAGAGTTACACAGAGAGAGGAGTGGCAGAAAGAAAAAGAGAGATCCTCCATCCGCAGGTTCACTCCCCAGTTGGCTGCAACAGCTGGAGCTGTGCTAATCCGAAGCCAGGAGCCAGGAGCTTCCTCCGGGTCTCCCACATGGGTACAGTGGCCCAAAGACCTGGGCCATCTTCCACTGCTTTCCCAGGCCATAGCAGAGAGCTGGATTGGAAGTGGAGCAGCCAGGACGCGAACTGGCGCCCATATGGGATGCCAGCACTGCAGGCTGCGGTTTTACCTGCTACGCCCAGCGCCGGCCCGCCATCATAGTTTTTTATGTAAATTTTTCTGGTGATTTGATGACTTACCTAGTTCCTGTGTCTCCTATTCTTGTGATTGGTACTCCTGCTTCCACTATCATCTCTGTGGTGACTTCTCAGGCCAGGCACATTAGAGCTAACTTTGACTCTTCTGTCATTTGTCAAGAACAGTAAGTTCCACATCTGTAATACCCCTCCAGGGAGTTGCCTATGGTCCATTCTCATGGACACCGACTATGCCAGGCCCTCCTGCCCAGTCCCTGGCCTCAGTCTCACCAAGTCAATCATTCTTTCAAGTTCCTGCCATATTCATCTTCTTTGATTACTATTTCCATTCTGTCCTATCTTAGCTCTGTCCACTTTAGCTATAAATGAATTCCAGTAAAGCTGATTCACCCTTAGGCTTCAGAAAGCAGCATCTTTAAGATAACCTCAGCCTTTAGTCTTTTTTTTTTTTAATTAAAGATTTTTATTTATGTGAGAGGCAGAGCTACGGACAGAGAGAAAGGTCTTCCATCCACTGGTCCATCTCCAAATGGCCACAACAGCTGGAGGTGGGCCAACCCAAAGCCAGGATCCAGGAGCTTCCTTTGGTCTTCCACGTGGGTACAGGGCCCCAAGCACTTGGACCATCTTCTGCTGCTTTACCAGGCCATAAGTAGAGAGCTGGATGGGAGGAGGAATAGGCAGAACATGAACTGGTGCCCATGTGGGATGCTGGTGCAGCAGGTAGAGGCTTAGCCTACTATGCCACAGTGCCGGCCCCAGCCTTTACTCTTGTTCTGTGTAGTTTCCCTTCCACCTCTCACTTCTCTGTAGCTATCCCAATCCTATAGTCTTCCAACGTTTTAGGGTACTCATTTATTTATTCATTCATTTAGTAGTCATTGAGTGACTATTGTTGTATGTCAGATATGTGCTAGGCACTAGGGATACACAATGAGCAAAGATAGAAACAACCCCTGCTTGTCTGGAGCCTATGTTTGGACAAAAGAATGGTAAAACCAGAGTAAGCCAGAAAATTTTCCCCACAGGAGACTAAATAAATTCCTAGGACCATTTGAGTCGAAAGCCTGCATCTGAAATGAGATTGGCAACTTAGTTATTCATCATTGGTCCAGACCAACATAAAGTAAGTAGTAAAGGGAAGTAAAATTGAAGAGGTTAAAGCCAGTTTATAAAAGGTCTTGAGTACCAGGCTAATGAGTGTTAAATACACTGATAGACAATGAAGAGGCATCCACTGTTGCTGATTCCTTCTTAAAATTCAGGTTCTGAAGGATCAACAACTTTCTTCATAGCCAGCCTTCTTCAATAAAACTAGAACAACTACTGCATATAAACCTTAATTTGGGGGCTGACTAAAGCCCTTTGAGGTTGCTCCCTTGAATATTTGCATTTAGGGACTGGCACTGTTGCATAGCTGGTAAAGCCACATCCCATACTGCTCCACTTTGATCCAGCTCCCTGCTAATGTGCCTGGGAAAGCAGTGGAGGATGGCCCAAGTGCTTGAGCCCCTGCACCCATGCGAGAGACCCAGATGAAGCTTCTGGCTCCTGGCCTAGGAGCAGCCCATCTCCAGCTGTTGTGGCCATTTGAGGAGTGACTCAACAGATGGAAGACCTCTCTCTGTCTCTCCTTCTTTCTCTCTGTAACTCTGCCTTTCAAACAAATAAATACATCTTTTAAAAAGTAATAAATAAATATTTGCATTTACCCAGCTTTTGTACCTTGACATCTTTTTTCTTTAATAGAGGGATTAGAGGCTAAAGAAATGCCAGAAGTCAAGCCACAATGTTTTTTTTTTGTTTTTTTTGTTTTTTTTTTTTTTTACAGGCAGAGTGGACAGTGAGAGAGAGAGAGAGAGAAAGGTCTTCCTTTGCCGTTGGTTCACCCCTCCAATGGCCGCCGCGGCCGGCGCGCTGCGGCCGGCGCACCGCGCTGATCCGATGGCAGGAGCCAGGTGCTTTTCCTGGTCTCCCATGGGGTGCAGGGCCCAAGCACCTGGGCCATCCTCCACTGCACTCCCTGGCCACAGCAGAGAGCTGGCCTGGAAGAGGGGCAACCGGGACAGAATACGGCGCCCTGACCGGGACTAGAACCCGGTGTGCCGGCGCCGCAAGGCGGAGGATTAGCCTGTTGAGCCACAGCGCCGGCTCAAGCCACAATGTTCTATATTCACCTTATTTCCAGTGCATACCAAATTGGAAACTGCTAATCATGTTCCCTCCTGGGGTCAGAGAAACTCATATCTTCAATCTTCTTTGTATTTTATGGCTTCTCTGCTTTTTATTGCATAAGACATCACCTTTAGACCTCAGCCAGCCAATCCTCTGAAGTGAAAGCCTAGTAAAAGTGCTCCCTTCTCTGCCTTTACTAAAACACCCTTTCTCTCCCTCTTCCCAAGTCTCCCAGGTTTTTTTACTTATTGCTATTTTAACTAACGTATAATTACTGTTCCTACCATTAGCCTTCTTTGCTGACATCTTGTAGCAATGTTTGTCTAACCTAAATTATCTAGCCTTATAGTAAGGAGATTTTTAAAACACCCTTGTCAGAATATTTTCCTTGTACCAATATTACTGAATCCATAGGCAATTTGTTATTTACACAGTCACATTACATCATCTTAGCATAATTTACACACTGACCATGCTTGCGCAGTTATTTCTTTAAGAAAAAAGATTTGTTGGCTGGCGCCGCGGCTTAATAGGCTAATCCTCTGCCTAGCGGCGCCGGCACACCGGGTTCTAGTCCCGGTCGGGGCGCCGGATTCTGTCCCGGTTGCCCCTCTTCCAGGCCAGCTCTCTGCTGTGGCCAGGGTGTGCAGTGGAGGATGGCCCAAGTCCTTGGGCCCTGCACCCCATGGGAGACCAGGAGAAGTACCTGGCTCCTGCCATCGGATCAGCGCAGTGCACCGGCCGCAGCGGCCATTGGAGGGTGAACCAACGGCAAAAGGAAGACCTTTCTCTCTGTCTCTCTCTCACTGTCCACTCTGCCTGTCAAAAAAAAAAAAAAAAAAAAAAGATTTGTTTATTTGAAAGGCAGAGTTACAGAGAGAGAGCAAGAGAGAGGCGTGAATAGAGAGAGAGAAAGAGGTCTTCCATCTGCTGACACACTCTCCAAATGGCTGCAAAGGCTGAAGCTGGGCCAATCTGAATTTAGGAGCCAGGAGAATCTTCCAGGTCTCCCACATGGATGTAAGGCCCAAGCACTTGGGCCATCTTCCACTGCTTTCCCAGCAAGCTTGATCAGAAGTAGAATAGCCGGGACTCAAACTGGCACCCATATGGGATGCCAGTGCAGCATATACCACAGCACTGGCTCCCCAGTTATATCTATCTATCTATCTATCTATCTATCTATCTATCTATCTATCTATCGTCCTTCCTCCCTCCCTTCCTTCCTTCCTTCCTTCTTTTCTTCCTTCTTTTTATTCAAAAGGCAGAGTTACAGAGAGAGGGAGACAGAGAGAGAAATCTTCATCTGCTGGTTCACTCCCCATATGATCACAACAGCCAGGGCTGGGCTTGGCTGAAGCCAGTGCACAGGAGCTTCATCTGGGTCCCCCATGTGAGTGGCAGGGGCCAGGCACTTGGGCCATCTTTGGCTGATTTCCCAGGTGCATTGTTAGCAGGGAGCTGGATAGGAAGTGGAGCAGCTGGGACTGGAACCATTCTCCATATGGGATGTAAGCATTGCAGGCGGAGGTTTAACCCACTATGCCACTGTGCTGGCCCCTGTACAGTTATCTCCATATGACTTCCTTAACTACCCAAAGTCATACCAGAATTCCTGTAGCATTTCCAATTATGGAGGAAGCAGCAATTTGGCAAGTTATGTTCCATGGTCATTCCTCACTTTGAGGTTTAATACCAAACCCTCTTGAACCCTAAGTACTAAGGCACCAATTTGAAATCTGCAATTGCCAGCCATTGCAGCCATTTGGGGAGTGAATCAGCAGATGTAAGATCTCTCTCTGTGTCTCTTCTTCTCTCTGTGTAACTCTGCCTTTCAAATAAATAAATAAATCTTTAAAAAGAAAAAATGTTCCAGCAAGCAGTTCCTTTCCAAGTCATGTGACTAGTCTCTCTCCTTACACAATACTGAGTCTTTTCAAGTCTTCTTTATACTTCTTTTTCCCCAGAGATGCATTTATTTGAAAGGTACAATGACAGGGATGGAGGGAGAGAGAGAGAGAGAGTGGGCAAGCGAGCTTCTATCTCTGTTAACACCCCAAATGACTAATGGCTGGGATAATCCAGGCTGAAGTCAGGAGCCCAGAACTCCATCTAGGTCTCCATGTGAGTGGGCCATTTGCTGCTTTTCCAGGCACACTAGTAGAGAGCTAGATTGGAAGTGTAACACCTGGAACTTGAACAAATGTTCCAACATGGGATGCTAGTATCGTAAGTGACAGCCTAACCCACTGTGTCAGAACATCAGCCCCTCTTCTTTATACCCTTTCCCAGAGATGCCTCTTCAGATCTCCTAGGAAGCACAGAACTACATATATTATCTGGTTCCTATCATGACCACCATTGAAATATTAGAAAACATTACGACAAAACCCTCAAACCCAGGCATAGGTTGTAGGTTAATTATCCTGGTCTTAGGCAGACCAGTATTAGTCATGACCCGTTCACACACAACCATGCCTGATTTGCGAGAAATAAGGTCATTGTAGCAGCAGAAGAAAGGCAGTGGTGGAAAGGATGGAATTCTGTGACCTATTCCTAAATGAAGGCTTCTTTTGCTAACACCCCATGAAGCCACACACCACAAAGATTCATCCTGGAACATGACAGCAGAGCTGTGCTTCATCATTCTGGATGCCTCACATCTGGGAATTCCCATTGAAAAAATATTTTTGTGCTATCCCCCTTCCTTCCCACACATCTGCTTTGGAGGGGAGACTTTGTTGGAGCAGTCTCCAAGCAAGTGGGGAAAGGCTAGAGACAGAACACTTCAAAGTGCATGCAGGCCATCTTCCTTTCTCCTGATGTATTTGATGCTAAAAGATTTAAACTTTTTCCTCTCTGCAGGCTGGTAACAGTTTCCTCCCTTATAGAAAAGCTGCAGCTCTTTAAAGGGATATAGAAATTCACTTTGACTGTCAAACATCTGAGGAGAGAACCCAGCTGTTCCTCAGGCAGGAAAATCATTTGTCAAGTGTTCTTATGCCTCTTCCAAGGTAACTCTGGTATTGACAATTTCTTCCTTCCTACAGACAAGCCACACAGGCATTAAAGGACAAACACAATCCCATTACAAAAGGGCCAACAGAAATCCTGGTTTTTCTCTTGCTTTTGTAGATGTCTCTACTGTCACACCTCTTCAGACTTGCTGGAATCTGACTACTTTGGGGATATGTAGATGGAGTAAACTTGCAGCATCTGCTTTGAAACCCTTGTAAAGATATGTTGGGGTTGACTAGTTGTTCATTACAGAAAAATGTCTCTGATTTGTAATGTATATTCTTCACAATCCACAAAATAGCTTGCTTTTCCTATAGCCTCATACTTAAGCAAAGAGTACCAAATTAGGGAATCATACTTGCATATTTGTCAGTAGAAACTATCCTTGGCAGGTTACTGAAAGTATGCCTTTAGGGGGAATATTTTAATTGCAAAAATCTTTTGAGATGTGTGAGAAAAATATTTTCCCAAGATTCTCTGATTCATACATTAAAAGAAGGGAATCAGGGCTGGCGCCCTGGTGCAGTAGGTTAATCTTCCGCCTGTGGCACCCACATCCCATGTGGGTGCCAGTTCTAGTCCTGGCTGCTCCACTTCCAATCTGGCTCTCTGCTATGGCCTGGGAAAGCAGTAGATGATGGCCCAAGTCCTTGGGCCCTGCACCCATGTGGGAGACACGGAAGAAGCTCCTGGCTCCTGGCTTCAGATTGGAGCAGCTCCAGCCATTGCAGCCATTTGGGGGAGTGAACCAACAGAAGGAAGGCCTTTCTGTCTCTCCTTCTTACTGTCTGTAACTCTACCTCTCAAATAAAATAAATAAAAATCTTTTAAACAAAAGAGAGGAGGGGGGATCAGCAGCCAGTGTTGTGGTTTAGTGGGTAAAGCTGCCACCTGCAACACTGACATCTTTTATGGGTGCCAGTTCGAGTCTTTGCTGCTCCACCTCTAATCCAGCTCCCTGCTAATGCTCCAGGGAAAGCAGCAAAAGATAGCCCGAGTACTTGAGCCCCTGCACCCACAAGAAGTCCAGGAAGAAGCACTTGGCTTGTGGCTTTAGATTGGCCCAGCTCCAGCTGTTGCGGCAATTTGGGGAGTGAACTAGCCATTCAAGATCTCTTTGTCTCTCCTCTCTCTTTAACTTAGACTTTCAAATAAATAAACAAACAAACAGAGGCTGGTCCACCGCCTCCCCTGGTGGCATCCCCTATGGGCGCCGGTTCAAGTCCTGGTGGCTCCACTTCCAATACAGCTCTCTGCTGTGGCCTGGGAAAGCAGTGGAAGATGGCCCAAGTCTGTAGGCCCCTGCACTTGTGTGGGAGACCTGGAAGAAGCCCCTGGCTCCTGGCTTTGGATTGGTGCAGCTCTGGCCATTGTAGCCAATTGGGGAGTGAACCAGCAGATGAAAGATTCTCTCTCTCTCTCTGTAACTCTGACTTTCAAATAAATAAATAAATTTTTTTTTATATGCCATAGTTTGTTTATAAAGATTTATTTATTTATTTGGAAGAGTTACACAGAGAGAGAGGCAAGGAGAGAGAGAGAGAGAGAGGTCTTCCATCCGCTGGTTCACTCCCCAACTGGCCGCGATAGCCAGAGCTGTGCTAATCCAAAGCCAGGAGCCAGGAGCTTCTTCCGAGTCTCCCACGTGGGTGCAGGGGCCCAAGCGCTTGGGCCATCTTCTGCTGCTTTCCCAGGCCATAGCAGAGAGCTGGATCAGAAGTGGAGCAGCCGAATCTTGGACTGATGCCCATAAGGGATGCCGGAGCTTCAGGCCAGGGCGTTAACCTGCTGTGCTACAACGCCGGCCCCAGTAAATCTTCAATAAATAAATAAATAAATAATCCACTGCCAACCCTAGGCATCACTTTATGAATGGAATTTTAACGCTTTTCATTGTTGATTATGACTTTTTTTTTTAATGAAAGATTTATTTACTTATTTGAGAGGCAGAGGTAGAGACAGAGAGAGGGAGACAGAGAGGTCTTCCATCCATTGGTTCACTCCCCAATTGGTTGCAGTAGCCGGAGCTGGGCCTATCCAAAGTCAGGAGCCAGGAATTTCTTCTGGGTTTCCCATGTGGGTGCAGGGGCCCCAGCCCCTGGGCCATCTTCTACTGCTTTTCCAGGCTATCAGCAGGGAGCTGGATCAGAAGCGGAGCAGCCAGGACTCGAACCAGCACCCATATGGGACCCCAGCACTGCAGGTGGAGGCTCAACCTACTATGCCACAGCACTGGCCCCTGTGACTTGTCTTTAAGGTTTGATTTTTCTTTTCAATCATTTAGGAGCATGCTTCTATTTCCTAAAGATCTAGGATGAATCCTAGCCAGATTCAATTCTGACAGCTTAACAGAGGGTTAAGCATACTCACTTGCTGGGTTTCTACCACAGTTTCCTATCCACCAGTGCCTCTCCTGCATCGTTGAGCCCCTCTTCATCCTCCTAGACCTCAACTCCTTATTTTCCTTCAGGGAAGCTTCTCTGACATTCTCTGTGTGCTGCCACTCATCCTTCATACTCTCCTTTATTTTAATATGTTTCAACTATATTACATAATAATTGCTTATTAGATAGGCAGTTT
The DNA here is from genome assembly GCF_964237555.1 of Oryctolagus cuniculus. Lineage (NCBI taxonomy): Eukaryota > Metazoa > Chordata > Mammalia > Lagomorpha > Leporidae > Oryctolagus > Oryctolagus cuniculus. Next base: position 23,969,900 of record NC_091442.1, on the reverse strand, counting down.
CCTCAGGGCAGAGGCTCTCATTCATTTTTACATCCCCAGACACTGATATTTAAGCGACTATTGAATGAATGAATGAATGAATGAACAAAAAAGTAAATGGAAGTCATAGTGGTAAAACATTCTCTAAGATCAATAGTGTCCTCTGTGTTGCCTACATCAGTAGACAGATTTCTTTTCATGCTTGCCCTTTCTGGATCATTGGACTCTGTAGACTACTCTTTCTTGAAATTCCACTTACTTCATGGCTTTAATAACAGTAGTCTGTCTTGGTACTCCTCCTTCTCTCTACCTCCTTCAGTTCCTTTGCTAGCTTTCCCTCCTCTGCAAGACTTTAAATGTTGGAGTGTTCAACTTCTCCTTTCCACCCTCCTTTCTTTTTCAGTATGTGTTCCCTGGGTAACTTAACGAATGACTTCCCACCCCACATACATGCTCTGAAATCTCTGCCTCTAAATCATTATTCCAGAAGAATGTACACAGCTGCTTATTGAGCAGCTGGCTTTGTCCGCATGGCTTAACTTTCCTAAACCAAGCTCCTCATCTCCCTAGCCCTGCCCAGCCCTAGTCTGTTTTTCTTAATGAATTCCCCATCTTAGAGAATGACACCATGATTCACTCTGTTTGCTAATGTTAACATCCTCCACTTCTGCCTTTGTAATTATCAAGTCAGGTTAATTTTATTACCATCGTTTGTTTTCGCTCTTAGTCTTGCTGTTGGAGGCAAAATCCAGGTGGAGGTATCAGTTTAGGGAGCTAAACTGTGAAGAAGGGGTCCAAGGAGTTCAGAGCATCTTAAATTCACAGGGTAGTTAGAGAGAGAGAGAGCGAGAGAGAGAGAGCTCCAGAGATCTGCAGATAGTCTCCTTTGAGTTTTCAGCAGAGCAGTGATAAGAACTGTTCTGAGGAAAGTACCAGAAAAGAGCAGAGGAGTCAAATCCTAACATTAGCAGCCCAAACAAGATAAAATTCATAATGTCTGACCTTTAATAAATGTCATAAGGCACATGAAGAAGCAGGAAATATGACCTATTATAAAGAGAAAATTCTATCAATATAAACAGATCAAGAATTACAGAGAAGAATGAGTAGACAAAGGCATTAACTTGCTGCGCTACAACATAGGCCCCAACAAAAACATTTAAACAGTTGTTGAAACTGTTCCATATATTCAAGGATCCTGAAGAAAATTTGCAATGTTGAGACATGAAAATTTGGAATGTTAAGTAGAGACATGAAAATAGAGAACTTTTGGGGGCCAGTGCTATGGTGCAGCGGCATAGCCGGTTAAGCTTCGGCCTGCAGTGCCAGCATCCCATATGGGTGCCAGTTAGTCCTGGCTGCTCCACTTCTGATCCAGCTCTCTGCTAATGTGCAGCAGAAGATGGTCCAGGTGCTTGGGCACCTGCAGCCACATGGGAGACCCAGAAGAAGCTTCTACCTCCTGGCTTCAGCCTGGCCCAGCACTGGTCGTTGTGGCCATTTGGATGGTGAACCAGTGGATGGAAGATCTCTCTCTCTCTGTGTCTCTTCTCTTTCTGTAGCTCTACCTTTCAAATAAATAAATAAATCTTTAAAAAAATAAAGTAGAATATTTGAAAGACCTAAATCTAATTTCTAGAGATGAAAAATACAATATTGTATATGAGAAATATGCTGAATGAGATTAACAACAACTTGAATATTTCCAAGTAAGACTGAAGAACTTGAAGACATAGCAGTATAAACAATCCACAGTGAAACATATGGAGAAAAAAGACCTAGCTATATATAAAAAAAAAATGTCAGTGGCTGGCGCTGTGGTATAGTGGATAAGGCCATTGCCTGCAATGCTGGCATTCCATGGGCACCAGTTTGAGTCCCAGCTGCTCCATTTCCAGTCCAGCTCTCTGCAATGGCCTGGGAAAAGCAGTAGAGGATGGTACCTATGTGGGAGACCTGCAAGAAGCTCCAGGTTCCTGGCTTTGGTTTGACCCAGCTCTGGCCATTGTGGCCATTTAGGGAATAAACCAGCAGATGGAAGACCTTTCTCTGTCTCTGCTTCTGTAACTCTGCCTTTCAAATAAATAAATAAATCTTAAAAAAAAAAAAAAAAAAAAAAGAATGTCAGTGAGCTGTGAGAAAGCTTCAGGTGGCCTAATGTATGCGTAATTAGAATGCCCAGAGGGCAGGGGAGAATACAGAAAAAGTATTGGAAGACGTAATAACCCAGAATTTTCAAGTTTGATGAAAATGATGAGCCCATAGATCCAAGAATTTCAGCAAACCCTAAACACGGGAAGCATGAGGAAAATTAACACCAAAGAACAGCAAAATCACATGGTTAAAGCTAGTAATGAAGAGAAAATCTTCATCTCCGCTGCCTTGGGTTAGAACGTCTTCATTCCTTAGCCAGCCTCTTAACCCCTAAAGCTCTTCCTACCTCTAACTCAATTCCCTAGCAGTCATTTCTCTTCCTCACTATCAGAGAATTTTTCACTGCCACTGATGCCAAATCCTTAGCATAACAAAGCCCTCTTAGAATGGTATTTCTGACCCTTTTCTTTTTTTCCAACTTCAATATCCTTCCCCTGCATATCTGTCCCCTGTGTCTACCCACATGAACTATTTATGGAAAGAGTTACCCTACCTGTCGCCTCAGATGGAGAATACCCTTCTCTTCCTTGTGACCCCACAATCTCCATGGGCCCTACAAGGCAGGGACTACTTCTCTATAGTGCCTATTACATGACATAGCATTTTTCCAGTAAAAGGAACATGTCTGTCTCTATCTCCACTTCTCAAATAAGTAAATTTTTTATTATATTTTGTTATATTTATATGTATTTTATTATATATTTGTTATACTTAATAACAACCCAACAGCATGTGAAACTTGTTGTCAGGCATCCATCCATCCATCCATCCATCCAGATTGAAGGGAAATTATCTTTATTTTCAGAAACCAGAAAAGTTTCTTCTTGTTACAAGGAGTTACCATTGTTCTTAATACATTTCTCTTTGGCCTGATTTAATATGTAGCTTATTGGGTTAATGAAAAGTATCAATTAATGATTACTTTCAGAAATAAGGCTATTAAAAAAGTATTTTTTCACACCAACAATACTCACCTATATTTGTATACCAGAGAATGGCTATATTCTGGATGCCTTAAATAATTGACAATTTCTTTCATGAACTAGCATCCACCATGTCCCATTTCTGGAGAAAAGATAGGCATGCTTGATAATTTCCAGAAGATAATATCACTGCTTTATAAAGTAACAAAGTTAATGTTTTGGGGGCCAGCATTGTAGAGTAGTGGGTTAAGCCACTACCTGGGACTCCAACATCCCATATGGGTGTGGATTTGATTCTTGGCTGCTCCACTTCCAATCCAGCTCCCTGCTAATGGCCTGGGAAAGCAGCCAAAGATGGCCCAAATACTTTGGGCCCCTGCACCCATGTGGGATGCTGAATGAAGCTCCTGGCTCCTGGTTTTAGCCTGGCCCAGCCCTGACATTTGCTGCCATTTGGAGAGTGAACCAGCAGATGGAAGATCTCTCTCTCTCGCTCTCTCTCTCTCTCTTTGTGATATATTTTTTTCCAATGATGTCTTTTTTTTAAAAAAAAAAAAAAGATTGATTTATTTGTTTGAAAGTCAGATTACACAGAGAAAGAAGAGGCAGAGAGAGAGAGAGAGAGAAAGAGAGAGAGAGACCCTCCATCTGCTGGTTCACATCTCCTATTTAAACAAGCTGGATTAGCACTCACAGTTAAGTACTATTTTGTTAACTTTCAAAAAATTGGACCAGCGCTATGGCGTAGTAGGCTAAGCCTCCACCTATGGCACCCACAGTGCTGGTTCGTGTCCTAGTTGCTCCTCTTCTGATCCAGTTCTCTGCTGTTTGTGGCCTGGGAAAACAGTGGAAGATGGCTCAAGTGCTTGGGCCCCTGCACCCATGTGGGAGACTTGGAAGAAGTTCCTAACTCCAGGTCAGCTCAGCTCTGGCCGTTATGGCCATTTGGGGAGTGAACCAGTGGATGGAAGACCTTTCTTTGAGTTTCTCCCTCTGTCTAACTCTACCTCTCAAAGAAATAAATAAAAAATATTTTAAAAAATAACCATGTCCAGCTTTATTTTTCTGCACATGAGAGAGTTTGGGAATTTATATAAGCTAGTTCTAATTTCAATCATTCATTAATTCAGAAGCATTCACTAGGTATCAGCTCTATACCAGTCACCATGCCAGGGCTACAGATACAGACATGAGTAAAACCATTGCTGCCCTTAGAGAGCTCCCAGTGAAGCAATGATTCTGAAGTGGGGCCAGGGAAGCACAGGGCCTAATGAAGACTCACTGTAGTTTTCAGTAGTCATTATCAAAGTGCTGCCTTATCTGCTCTGCTTCTCATAGGATTATGCTACACACATAAACTGGAATTAAGGAAAAAAGAGGAGACCCTCTGTTAGTGGGAGAGTCCAGCAAGTTAACCCAGAATTATATCACAGTAAGCATTTTAACAGGCATTCCCAGGGTTCTTTAAGAGTACCCAGCTTTGGATAAAGAAATTATGGGATATGTACTCTATGGAACACTATACAGCAGTAAAAAACAATGAAATCCGGTCATTTGCAACAAAATGGAGGAATCTGGAAATATCATGCTGAGTGAAATAAGCCAGTCTGAAAGGAACAAATATATGTTCTCCCTGATCGATGGCAACTAAATGAGCATCTAAAAGGAAACCCATTGAAGTGAAATGGACACTACGAGAGACAATGACATGATCAGCCCTTATCTAGACTGTTGAGGAACTACTTACTATTTTATTCCTTTTAGTATTTTTGTTGTTGTTGTTGTTGCTCTGTTTGTTCTACTTAATACCACTGGTTGAACTCTGTAATCAATACACAATTATTCTTAGGCGTTTAAAATTAACAGAAAAGTGATCTCTGTTAAATATAAGAATGGGAATAAGAGAGGGAGGAGATACACAGGTCAGCACATGCTCACTCAGACTTACCTCCAATGGTAGAGCTAGAAATGTCCCAGGGGATTCCAACTCAATTTTTTTTTTTTTTTTTTTTGGACAGGCAGAGTGGACAGTGAGAGAGAGACAGACAGAGAGAAAGGTCTTCCTTTTGCCGTTGGTTCACCCTCCAATGGCCACCGCGGCCAGCGTGCTGCGGGCCGGCGCATAGCACTGATCCGAAGCCAGGAGCCAGGTGCTTCTCCTGGTCTCCCATGCGGGTGCAGGGCCCAAGGACTTGGGCCATAGCAGAGAGCTGGCCTGGAAGAGGGGCAACCGGGACAGAATCCGGCGCCCTGACCGGGACTAGAACTTGGTGTGCCGGCGCCGCAAGGCGGAGGATTAGCCTAGTGAGCCACGGCGCCGGCCCCAACTCAGTCTTATCAAGGAGGCATGTACCAATGCCAGCTCACTTGGTAAAGTGATAAGTATAAGTATATAACCAATCCAAAAGATAGGGTAAGTGTCGAAGAGATTTCACAAATAAGACCAGTGTATGCAAATAATGAAGGACAGAATTAAAAGGGAGAGAATGATCCTGCGGGGGAAGCAGGACACACAGCAGACTCATAGAATGGCAAACGCCCCAAACAGCACTGTGGCCTCAGAATCAACCCTTGGGGCATTTGGATCTGGCTAAAAGGCCCATGAGAGTCTCACAGGCATGGAAAGTCAAGACACGGTGGCAAAAACAACCTAAATGAAAGATCCTGGTGAACAAGACCCCAGCGGAAAGAACGGGCCATCAAGGAGGGAGGTGCCTTTCTCTGAAGGGAGGAAGTAACCTCCACTGTGATATGGCCTTGACTAAACAAGTTCAGAGTTGGTGAACTCAAGGGGCTTCCATAGCCTAGACAGCTCATGGCAAGAGCCTCGGGTGATTGCTGACGTCATAAATAAGTGCCAATTGTTAAATTAACAATGGGAGTCATTGGGTACATGCTCCCCACATAGTATCTCTGTCCTTAATGTGTTTTACTCTGAGAGTTAAAGATAACACTACTAGTCGAACAATACCCTATACATTGTGCGGTTGTGTGAGTGCTGTTGAAATCTTTGCTTAGTATATACTAAGTTGATCTTCTGTATATAAAGATAATTGAAAATGAAACTTGATGACGGGATGGGAGAGGGAGTGGGAGAGGGAAGGGAGGGGGGTTGGGGGGCAAGCCACAATAATACAAAAGTTGCACTTTGTAAATTCACATTTATTAAATAAAAAAACGAGTACCCAGTTTTAGGGTTGGCACCGTGGCTCACTTGGCTAATCCTTCACCTGCGGCGCCGGCACCCCAGATTCTAGTCCTGGTTGCTCCTCTTCCAGTCCAGCTCTCTGCTGTGGCCCGGGAGGGCAGTGGAAGATGGGCCAGGTGCTTGGGTCCCTGCACCCGCATGGGAGACTGGGAGGAAGCACCCGGCTCCTGGCTTCAGATTGGTGCAGAGCTGGTCGTAGCGGCCATAAGGGGAGTGAACCAACGGGAGGAAGACCTTTTTCTCTGTCTCTCTCTCACTGTCTATAAACCTACCTGTCAAAAAAAAAAAAAAAAAAAAAAAAAAAAGAGTACCCAGTTTTATCTCATAGTAGTCAGGAAATGTATGATAGGCAATGGAAGATATGTATATTAAAAAATAGTCTCAGACTCTGGAAATCTAGGTTTAAGAATCATCAATTTATATATGGGAATTGAAGCACTAGGGATGGGTAGTGAAGGTACTCACCTGAAGAGAGTATTTGGAGCTGGGAGCAAACAATAAAGTTATTGTCATTATTGTCATCCTCTGATTATCATCATCAACCCAGCCACGCACTGAAGGATCTTTACTGTGTGCAAGACATAGTACAAAGTACTTTCTATGTGTCATCTCATCACATCTTTGCAAAATCTTTACAAGGTTAGGTGCTATGGAATCTTTGGCAACACTGACACTTGGGGGGCTGGCAGGTGAGGGTGCTCTCCCAGAGAGTCTGAAAGGAGGTCATCAGACAAAGAGAAGGAGGAGGAAGTGATGTCCTAGAAAGCAAGGCAGGAGAGTGGGAAGGGAAGGCGGGCAGTGCCACGAAGCAGAGATGTGAAGAGAAATGAGAAGTGTGAAGGAGCCACTGTTTTTTGTGTTCCAGAAGTTGAAGGGGACATATGGAAAGCATTTTGAACAGATGGGTGAGAGATATAATGCAGAGGTTGAGGTCAGGATGGGATGGGCAGAGGAGAAGCTACTGGGGGTGGGAAAGGGTGGGCTATAAGAGGAAATAGAATGGAATTAAGGGAGGGAGAAGGGAAAGGGAGAAAGCATCGAATATGAAAAGGAGGATAGAGAAGATGAGGCTGAAGAGCTCAGCCCACGTTTCCTGTGTCTACAAAGAAGATAAGCACAGAAGACAGAAAAGATGGGGAAGGAGGCATCATCAAGAAGACTAGAGGCAGGGTGGTTCTGGAACAGGAGGGACTCCTCTTTCAGTGAGCACTAAGGATAAGGTAGGAGCTTAGGGGAGTTTACCCGAAGGGATTCTCTTTCTTTCTTTCTTTCTTTCTTTCTTTCTTTCTTTCTTTCTTTCTTTCTTTCTTTCTTTCTTTCTTTCTTTCTTTCTTTCTTTTAAAGATTTATTTATTTGAAAGTCAGAGTTACACGCATACACACAAAGAGAGAGAGAGAGAGAGGTCTTCCATCTGCTGGGTCCCTCCCCAATTGGCCACAATGGCAGGAGCCACGCTGATCTGAAGCCAGGAGCTTCTTCCAGGTTTCCCACATGGGTGCTGGGGCCCAAGCACTTGGGCCATCTTCCACCCTTTCCCAGGCCAGAGCAGAGAGCTGGATGGGAAGTGGAGCAGCTGGGACTTGAACTGGCATTCATATGGGATTCTGGCACTGCAGGCAATGGCTTTACCCACCTTGCCACAGTGCCGACTCCAGGCCTTCTGTTAAAGTGGAAGACACAGTCATCTGCTGAATGGTAGGTTGTCATGGGACTTGAGCAGAACAGGAAGGTTTGTGATACAGGGCACAGGTATTCATATTCAACTCAATGTATTCTGATCTTCTGAAGACTTTATCTGTTGCAGACTTTAAGTTGAAAAGTAGGAGAGAAGATAACACCATGATGCCCCCCCCCTTTTTTTTATTTGACGGGTAGAGTTACAGACAGTGAGAGAGAGAGACAGAAAGGTCTTCCTTTAGTTGGTTCACTCCCCAAATGGCCGGTGCTGCACTGATCCTAAGCCAGGAGCCAGGTGTTTCTTACTCCACTGCCCTCCCGGGCCACAGCTGAGAGCTGGACTGGAAGAAGAGCAATTGGGGCTAGAACCCAGCGCCCATATGGGATGCCGGCACCACAGGCGGAGGATTAACCAAGTTAACCATGGCGCTGGCCCCCGCTTTTCCCTTTTTTAAAAACTCAGATGCCAGACTCTTTAGCTAGATCATTGCCTTAGATGTGAGGGATGGGGCTCTCCTCTATGAGGAAAAACTGGCAAAGGTGGTGAATAGAAGAGTAGAAGCAGAAGACAAAATGTGAGGAGTGCTCAGAAGTAGGTCCTGCACACTTTAAAAGTGCAGCAAAAGTAATTAAAGCAGCCAAAAACCATGCTTTGAACCTAAGAGTTTCCAAGTTTGTGAAGTGTACATTGGATGCATTCTGATTTGTCAACTGACAAATTTTAGGGAAATTTAACAACCTCTGGTACAGTAGATAAATCTACAGCTAATATATTCAGTCATCCTTGGAAGACAGAGATCATCTTTCCAGAGAATGTTATTTTAAAATCAAAGCAAAATGTCTAACAGAATAATTAGAAACTATCTCTATAAGGAAGAATTTCTCCATTTCAAAGTCACTTGCAATGAAATAAACATGATTAGAATTCTCAGAATGTGACGGGAAGAATGTTTCATGGGAATGGAGTTGAGGGCTAGGGGTTGGGGACAGCAGGGTGGGAGGAGATTGTTAACATTTTACTTTTGTGGATCCTATGTCACACTTAAAAAATTGTTATCTCCAAATGGCAGAGACCTAATATCTAAATATTTTACAGATGTTTCAGTTAATCTTCAAAGCGTTTTATCATGGAATATTTTGATCTTGTAGAAAAATGGAATAGTAGAATGAGTACTATTATGTCTTTACACAACTGGGGCCAGGAGTAATATGGGAGTTGGAAAATATTGCAGTTTTTGCCTCAGTGGAGTAATTTGTCTATTTTAATTAATTTGGCCACCTATCCAAACCACTACTCTAATTAACTTTATATAGCTTCTCAAAAAGTAAATTGACCCTTCTAAAATAGAGAAGGAAGTTAAACATGCAATTTTTTTTTTTTTAATTCAAGAAGCAGAGGGAGAGACAGACAGCAAGAGCTCTCATCCACTGATTTGTTTCCCAAATATCCACAACAGTGCGGACTCAGCCAGGCCTACTCCAGGTATTGGAACTCAGGCTGAGCTGCCACGTGAGTGGCAGGGACCCAGATGGTTGAACTTTCACTTGCTGCCTCACAGGAGGCTGGAATTGAAACCAAAGCTGGCAATGGAACACAGTTATCCATGAAGGCTGCATAAAGAAAGTGAGCCAGCCCCAAAGTTTGGGATAGGTAGAAAGAAGGAAAAAAGCAATTCCTTGTGAGAAATCCACATATGCAAATCCTGAAAGCAGGAATGAGCAGACCATTTGGAAATGTGAGGACACATGGTCTGGAGCTAGATTTAAGGTTAGAGAACAGCAGATGATTAGGCAGAGACAAATGATGAAATGTTCTGCTGAAGCCTGTTGAAATCCTTGCTTAATATATACTAAGTTGATCTTCAGTATATGAAGGTAACTGAAAATGAAACTCGATGAAGGGCAGGATGGGAGAGGGAGTGGGAGAGGGGAGGGCCACGGGAGGGAGGGAGGTTGGGGGGGGGGCCACAACAATACAAAAGTTGCACTTTGTAAATTCACATTTATTAAATAAAAAATATATATATAACAAAAAAGAGAAAAAGAAAAAAAAGAACTTAATACTTTACCCTTTTAGTATTTTTTATGTTCTACTTAAAACTATTGGTTGAACTCTGTAATTAATACACAATTACTCTTAGGTGTTTAATTAATGCTATAACTAGTACTCAAATAGTATTTTATACTTTGTGTTTCTGTGTGGGTGCAAACTGTTGAAATCTTTACTTAATATATGCTAAATTGATCTTCTGTATATAAAGATAATTGAAAATGAATCTTGATGTGAATGGAAGGGGAGAGGGAGTGGGAGAGGGGAGTGTTGTGGGTGGGAGGGAAGTTATGGGGGGGGGAAGCTATTGTAATCCATAAGCTGTACTTTGGAAATTTATGTTCATTAAATAAAATAAAATATAAATATAAAAAAATTTGGTTCTAAAAAAAAAAAAAAGAAAGAAATGTGCTGCTGAGATGTCAGAATGATTTGATTTGATCACATATACCAGGTAAGCAAGCCAAATCAGGCCCATGTTGTTTTTCTGTTAGTAAAGGAGCACAACCGGGCCACTCCTTTATATATATATATTATATATATGTATATATATATATATAATATATATAATATGTATATATAAATTTTAAAATTTATTTTCATTTTAAAATTTATTTTCACTTTAATCTGAAAGGCAAAGAGACAAATGGAGCAGTATCTTCTATTCACTCAGTCACTCCCCGAATGTCTGCAACGGGCAGGGCTGGGCCAGGCCCAAGCCAAGAGCCCAGAACTCAATCAGGGTTCCCCACATGATTGGTGGGGATCCAAGTACCTGCTGCTTTCTGAGGTATGCATAAACAGGAAGCTGGATCAGAAGCAGAGTAGCCAGGCCTGGAACCAAGCACTCCCAAATGGGATGTGGGTATCCCAAGAAGCAACTTAACCACTGTGCCAAATGCCTGTCCCTGTTTACATTTCTTTGTGTCTGCTTGCCTGTAAGTACAATTACTGAGTAGTTACCACACAAACCTTACAACCCACAAAATCTTTATAGAAAATTTGTCTTTTATAGAAAAAAGTCTTTACTGACACAGACAGTGAAGACTTGAGGAAAGTGGGAGTTTAAAGGAAGATTAATCTAAGGTTGAATTTAGACGGATTAAGGCTTAACATTTTTATTCAGTATTTATCTACCTACCTACCTACCTACCTATCTATCTATTTGAAAGGCAAAGTTACAGAGGAGAGATGGAGAGAGAGAGATCCTCTCTCCGCTGGTTCACTTCCTGAATAGCTGCAATGGCCAGGTCCCGGCCAGTCTGAAACCACGAGCCTGGATTTCCATTTGGGTCTCCCTTAGTGGTATTAGCAGGGAGCTGGATTGGAAGTGGAACAGCTGAGACTCAAACTGGCACTTATATGGGACACTAGTGTTGCAGGTGGTGGGTTAACCCACCAAGCCACAAGACTTAACACTTTTAGAAGCTTTCACATCTAAGTGAGCAGAATCTTAGAATAAAGAACAGGGAAATATAAAAATCATCTAGTAAGGAACAAAATTAAATTTTATTGGAGATCATTTTAAGAAATCCAATTTATTTATAGCTTCTTAAATATGAGTAAAGCTCCAAGGCAGGTTTAGAAAACATTAATTGAAATATTTTCCTAGTTTACAGATAATTGCCTTAAGGGAAAATTTAGGTTGAAACTGATCTCATTATCTTGCTTTAGAAGTTCTTGAATCATTATATGTTTTTCCCTGGTGTTCTTTTGTTTCCAAATCTTTCATAGCCCCATTAGAGCCAGTTATCTCCCACACAATTAAAATCAAATAGTGTGTGCCAAGCAGCTTTGTAAGGCAGCTGTTTCTCCTTAACTTTGAGCATTTTACATGATGCTATTTTCCCTTATAACTAAAGCTCTCTAATTCAATAGTGAGAGTACTTGCAAATCAGCATTCTCAGCAACTTTTGCAGGGTTTAAACTTCGCTGAGCAGTGTCTTCTCCCCTGTAAGGACAGCTCAGGAGTACCCTCAGGTTTCATAAAGTATAATTTTTTATACTCATTCCTTGTTTCCCATGAACATGCTGTAGAAAAAGTAGGCAAGATTATTAAACCTAGGGATGTGTACCATAGAAAGGAAAAAAAATGTAATGACGACGACAAAATGTTCCCCCATAAGGAAATAGGAGCAGGACAGAGAGGAAGCAAGAGACAAATTCACAGCCAGAGCAAGATTATTCAAAAAGGAAAATAAACCCGAGAGGGGCTAACTGCCAGTGTATACACAGGGCAAACACATGGCAGAAAGCAAGAATTCAGTTACAGACTGGGTTTATATAGTATAGGCCACCTGAGGGCCATGATGGGGAGGGCGTTGGTTGAGCTGGCTTGTGTGGGCATTTTTCTCTGGGGATCAACAGTGAGGGGAAAAGTCGGGGCAGAGGGTAGGAAGCTAGGTTGAGTTTAAGATATTTGAAGAGAATAGCAGAAGAAGAATATCTCCATGAGATGAGGGACTGAAGTCTGCTTCTTCAGTCACATAGGCTGGTGTTTGAAGAAGATAGTAGTAAGAACATCTCCAAGGGAACAGAGATCTGTTCCTCAGTCCTGTAGACTAGAAGTCAAAACAGATCTAAGACTTTTGTTCTTGCTCCATCACCCCCTAAGATTATTCACTTACTGACATTTATGCCCACATATTCATAATCAATATTTATTCAAAAATTACAATGTGTATGCCAGTGGGGACACAAAGAGGTATAATAAATGCTTCCTGCCCTACTATAGTTTAGAACAGCTGTTCTTATCCTTTTTGGCCTCTGGACTATAATGGGTGAGAGAGGTGTTTATTTTTATTCCAAAGGAGCAGCCGGGACTAGAACCGGTGGCCCTATGGGATGCTGGCGCTTCAGGCCACTGCACCACAGCACCGGCCCCTTTATTTTTATTCCATGTCCTTGTCATGCACAAAGATAAACCTTTTAAGTGCTGACATAAATAAGGTAAACTTGATTCAAAAGATGAGAAAGTGAACACACACACACATGCACACACATACACATTGCCCTCACAAATACCTGTCATGAGTGGGCAGTAGGCCAGAAAATTTGCCCACAAGGAAAAAAGGGTGGAGGAGAGGATGCAGAGCGAGAGCACCCTAGCACATCCTACAGTCCTTTCTGTGGCAGAAGAGAGAGACCTCTCTCCAGTTGTTGGCTTCTTTTGTGAGGTAGGGAGTTATTCTATATACATGAAACCACCTGGGAGTTTTATGGTACCTCCATAAATGCTACTTTCAGCTCAATATCCCTATTTTCTTTTTAAAAGATTTATTTATTTACTTGAAAGAGTTACAGAGAGGCCGGCGCCGCGGCTCACTAGGCTAATCCTCCGCCTAGCGGCGCCGGCACACCGGGTTCTAGTCCCGGTCAGGGCGCCGGATTCTGTCCCGGTTGCCCCTCTTCCAGGCCAGCCCTCTGCTGTGGCCAGGGAGTGCAGTGGAGGATGGCCCAGGTGCTTGGGCCCTGCACCCCATGGGAGACCAGGAAAAGCACCTGGCTCCTGGCTCCTGCCATCGGATCAGCGCGGTGCGCCGGCCGCAGCGCGCCGGCCGCGGCGGCCATTGGAGGGTGAACCAACGGCAAAAGGAAGACCTTTCTCTCTGTCTCTCTCTCTCTGTCCACTCTGCCTGTCAAAAAAAAAAAAAAAAAAAAAAAAAAGAGTTACAGAGAGAGGAGAGAGAGAAAGATATCTTCCATCCGCTGGTTCACTCCCCAAGTGGCTGCAATGGCCAGGGCTGGGCTAGGCCAAAGCCAGGAGCCAGGAGCGTCGAGTGCAGGGACCCAAGCACCTGGGCCATCCTCCACTGCTTTCCCAGGTGCACCAGCAAGGAGCTGGATTGGAAGTGGAACAGCTGAAACTCAAACTGGCACCCACATGGGATGCCAGCACCATAGATGGTGGCTTCACCCACTATGTCATATTGCCAGCTCCAATACCCATATTTTCATGGCATTATTCCCCCAGGTCCCAGATGAAGCAGATACATCCTGGGAAAGGTGGCATTTTGATTGACAATTAAAATGATAGAATTACATGAAGTGGTGTGAAGGAGGTGATTTGCAGATACCTGCAGCTCAGTGATCCTAGACTAGCTGCCTAACACAAATCAGTACCTCTTTACACCTGGCAAAATTTGAAGATTCTAAAGAGCTCTTGTTTATATGAATTTTATCTATTAATATTTACCGTATTAGAAATTGATAATGAGAAATTAATTATTCATTCATTCATTAAAAAGTAACACCAGGGCGGCGTCACTGCTCACTAGGCTAATCCTCCGCCTGCGGCGCCGGCACCCCAGGTTCTAGTCCCGGTTGGGGCACCGGATTCTGTCCTGGTTGCTCCTCTTCCAGTCCAGCTCTCTGCTGTGGCCCGGGAAGGCAGTGGAGGATGGCCCAAGTGCTTGGCCCTGCACCTGCATGGGAGACCAGGAGGAAGCACCTGGCTCCTGGCTTCGGATCAGCGTGCTAGCCATGGCAACCATTTGGGGGGTGAACCAACGGAAAAGGAAGACCTTTCTCTCTGTCTCTCTATCTCTCTCTCTCTCACTGTCTAACTCTGCCTGTCAAAAAAAAAAAAAAAAAAGTAACACTAGTATGTTCTGATACAAAACATTTATTGAACTATTAAGAATTCACCAAGTTTGCAAGATATAAAAAATCAGTTGTATTTCATGTATAGGTCAGATCCATGAATACCAAAATTTAAAATACCTTTTTTTAAAAAAAGATTTTATTTATTCATTTGAGAAGTAGAGTTACAGACAGCGAGAGGGAGAGACAGAGAGAAGGGTCTTCCTTCCGTTGGTTCACTCCTCAAATGGCCTCAACAGCTGGAGCTGTGCCGATCCGAAGTCAGGAGCCAGCTTCCTCTTCCCGGTCTCCCACGCGGGTGCAGGGGCCCAAGGACCTGGGCCATCTTCTATTGCTTTCCCAGGCCATAGCAGAGAGCTGGACTGGAAGAGGAACAGCTGGGACTAGAACCGGCACCCATATGGGATGCCGGCACCACAGGCGGAGGATTAACCTACTGTGCCACGGCGCCAGCCTCTAAAATACTTTTATAATACCTTTTGTAAGTGCTCAAGAAAAAAAGGAACATCTTAAATGTAAATCTAGCAAATTATGCTCAAGATTTGTGTACTGAAAAGTAGAAACATTGGTGAAAGAATTCGAAGATCTAAATAAATCGAAAGACAACTGTATTCATGGATTAGAAGACTCAGCATAGTGAAGATGTTGCTTCTCCTTAAATTAATGTATACTTTAGTTCAATTCTCATGAAAACATCACAAGTTTTTTATTATATAGAATGACAAGATTACTCTAAAATTTGTCTTAGAAAGATAAATAAACTAGAATATCTGAAACCATATGAAAATGAAATAAACTTAGAGGAATAAATTTACCCATTTTCTAGACTTACTATCTGTAAGGAAAAGAGTGCAGATTGGTGCCCCCTCACACAGGGCACCAAAATGTAAGGAAAAGAGGCACAGAGAAGGCAGGGTATGAATTTATAGCTAGACTGAATTTATTCAGAGAAAATAAATCTGCAGAGGTGGGTGACCACCCACTGGTGTGCACATTTGACAGAACATGTCGCAGGAGGCTCAGACCCCAGCAGGCTGGGCTTTTTAATATCTTAGCAGGACTGAGGTGGGAATGAGGGTAGGGGCAGCAGGCAGAGGCAAATTCCTCCATACTGGTCTTTCAAGTGGCCACCTGGGAGAAATGTGGGGGTGGGGTATAAAGACAATAGGATGTGAGACCGAATTGAGATTCAGGGACAAGGAATAAATTTCGATTTTTATCTATCTGTTGGGCAATGAGCAATAATGACTGAGGCTTATGTCTTTGTTCCATCACTAGCCAAAGTAATCAATACGGTAAATATCTGAAATTAAAAATGACAAGAAAATCTTAAGATCCATTATATATAGGGAAATGATAGTATGAGAATTATTACTGGGGCCAGCGCTGTGGAGGGTTAAGCCACTGTCTGCAGCACTGCTATCCCTTATGGGCCCTGGTTCCAGTCCTGGCTGCTCCACTTCTGATCTAGTTCCCTGCTAATGTGCCTGGGAAAGCAGCAGAGGATGGTCCAAGTGCTTGGGCCCTGCACCCATGTGGGAGACCCAGAAGAAGCTCCAAGTGCCTGGCTTTGACCTGGTCCAGCCTTGGCCCTTGAGGCCATTTAGAGGGTGAACCAATGGATAGAAGATTCTCTCTCTCTCTCTCTCTCTCTCTCTCTCTGTAACTCTGCCTTTCAAACAAATAAATCAATATTCAAAGAAGAAAAACCACTACACAGCCATTTAAATTGGATACAGACTCCAGCATTACAGTTCTTCCTGGTTTCTTCCCAATCTGAGTAAATCTTCCCGTCCAACTGAAGCCAGTTTTCGCTCAACTCACAATATATTCCTTTGTGTGCACTTTCCCTCTGAATTGAATTCTTTCTTATCTCAGTCAAGGATAATGCCCTGCCCTCACTGTCTCCCAGACATCTGATCCTTTTGGTTGCCGTGTTCTCTGTTTGTGCTCTAAGAACTCTTCTCCTTCTTTGACAAGAGTTCGGGCTCTGCTTCCTCCCCTCTTTCACCCAACTCTGAACACTTGGCTCCTCTGCTTCCCCATGCCAGACTGCAAAGGCATCTTGCCTGAATGCTTAGCCACACGCGCAAGTGATTGCAAGACAGAACACTCATGGTGTAAGCAATTTTGGCTTCACATTTCTTTTTTTTTTTTTTTTTTTTTTTTTTTTTTTGACAGGCAGAGTGGACAGTGAGAGAGAGAGACAGAGAGAAAGGTCTTCCTTTTGCCGTTGGTTCACCCTCCAATGGCCGCCGCTGCAGCCGGCGCACCGCGCTGATCCTGGCAGGAGCCAGGAGCCAGGTGCTTTTCCTGGTCTCCCATGGGGTGCAGGGCCCAAGCACCTGGGCCATCCTCCACTGCACTCCCTGGCCATAGCAGAGAGCTGGCCTGGAAGAGGGGCGACCGGGACAGAATCCGGCGCCCCGACCGGGACTAGAACCCGGTGTGCCGGCGCCGCAAGGTGGAGGATTAGCCTATTGAGCCACGGCGCCGGCCCGGCTTCACATTTCTTTATGCCTTTGAATTTACAGGAGCTCTGAAGCAACAGAATCCAGTATTGGGTTTCCTGGACATACAAAATCTGTTTTTCAGAGTTTCAACCTGACTGCAGCTGAAACCAAATCCCTCTACCTGTAATTTACTTCTTCTGAGGTAATGGTCTGTCTCCTTTCTTCATCTGTCTGACAGGATACTGGAGTGACCATATCAAAAGGCTATAATGGGGCCCCAATCCTGGTAATTACCTTCGCCTGGAGCTTTCCTGCTGTAAGCTGTGCCCAAAGTGAAGCCATCAGTGTTGACGCCCCTGATCCTTAGAGATCCTTGTGGCTCAAAGAGACGAGACACAACCATACCCCTAACCTTCATGAATCAGATTCTTCCTTTTTTATTTTCACAAAGCAGTTTGACCATGTAACCATCTCATTCTTAGGACCTGGCTCTGCTGAGAGGTTTGTTTCTTTTTAAATTTTATTTTATATTTTTTTAAAGATTTATTTATTTATTTGAAAGTCAGAGTTACATGGAGAGAGGAGAGACAGAGAGGGAGAGAGGTCTTCCTTCTGATGGTTCACTCCCCAGATGGCTGCAACAGCCAGAGCTGTGCCGATCTGAAGCCAGGAATCAGGAGCTTCCTCTACGTCTCCCAAGTGGGTGCAGGGGCCCAAGCACTTGGGCCATCTTTTACTGCTTTCCCAGGCCACAGCAGAGAGCTGGATTGGAAGAGGAGCAGCTGGGACTAGAACCGATGCCCATATGAGATGCCGGCACTTCAGGCCAAGGTGTTAACCCGCTGAGCCACAGCACTGGCCCCTCTTTTTAAATTTTAAAATTTTAAAGGTAGAAAGAGAAAGAGGCATGGATCTCCCATCTGCTAGTGACTGTTCAAATACCTGGAACAGCTGTGGTTGGTCCAGACTAAAGGCAGGAGCCAGAATCTCAATCCAGGTCTTCTGGGTGGGTGGTAGGGACCTAATTACCTGTGTCATCACTTTCTACCTCCCAAAGTATGCATTCAGGGGTGGGGAATGTCCAATCTGCAGACCATATTATGCCCAGCCAAGGGGATTGCAGGCAAGACTCAAAATTCGATAAATGTACAGCAAGGCTAATTTTTAAGTTGATAATTGGATATGGCCCTTGAAATATGTTATAAATGTCTAAATGAAACCTTGGCTGCAAAAAGGTTCCCCACCCCTGCAAGGAATCTGGAATTAGGAGCAGAGCCAAGACTTTATCTGAGGTATTCCAATATGGGAAGGGAGCATCCCAGAGGTATCTGAACCATATGGTTAAACCTCTACCTCTGGCTGGGAGATTTCTAAGGACATGTTTCTATGGCATGGTTCCATTACTCCCTGGCTTTGCTTCTGATTGTCCATGTTTTCTGCTCAGTGGGACATGGCTGGCCCTTCCTTAAGGGATTTTTTTTTTTTTTTTGACAGGCAGAGTGGACAGTGAGAGAGACAGACAGACAGAAAGGTCTTCCTTTTGCTGTTGGTTCACCCTCCAATGGCCGTCACGGCCGCCGCATTGCGCTGGTCCTAAGGCAGGAGCCAGCTGCTTCTCCTGGTCTCCCATGCGGGTGTAGGGCCCAAGCACTTGGGCCATCCTCCACTGCACTCCCTGGCCATAGCAGAGAGCTGGCCTGGAAGAGGGGCAACCGGGACAGAATCCGGTGCCCTGACCGGGACTAGAACCCGGTATGCCGGCGCTGCAAGGCAGAGGATTAGCCTATTGAGCCACGGCACCGGCCCGGGATCTTCTTTCTTACACATAACTCTGGAGGGCTCATTTGGTATAGTGAAGATCTATAGCCTTCTCTTTTCTGATGCCATCTCAACTACCTATGTACCAAGCTTGGGCAGTGGCCTACTACTTTTAAAATAATTTAGATGCTTGAAGATACAGAAAAATTTGTACTCCAGTACTAAACTATGATTCTGAAACCCAAACTAGCAAAATTTCTGGCAAAATCATCTAGGTACCCTGGTTTAGGGAAAATATTACTATCGAAGAAACAAAGCAGTTAAATAAGAGGACGATGAGGAAGGAGTGGAAAGGAGAAATGAGGGAAGGGGAATCAAAAGAAAAAATTTAGCCCAAAGATACACTTACATAGCATATCTATCATACTATACCAGACAACACAATGACAAACAGAATGAAATTTCTTCTTCACCCACTAGGTGGGACTCGCCTCTCACTATATATAAAGCCCTGTCCCAAAAGTCCTCGGTAGGTGCTCTCTGTAGTTAATGTCGGTAAATCCGATCTAAAGAAGGGTTCTGAAATCCAGATGTTGTTTTTAGATCAATGATTCTCCAAATGAAATCCAAGGACCTCTGGTGGGTCTGTAAAGTCTTCCAATCATTCCGTGGGCTGGGTCAAAATGTAAGGCACACAAGAGTATTGTTGGGTAGTTTTGTTTTCTTTCTTTTTTTCAGGAAAACACATTTTCCACTGCGGATTTGAATCAAAATTTAAAAGCATCGAAACAAACGTCTTTCAGAGGAGCTACCAATACTCACAAGCGATTCAGCAAAAACACTGCAAAAATGTTTTCTGTTTCAGCTTGTTTAGTTTTTTAGTAAGTAGTAAATTTGTAATTTTCTAGTAAATAGGTGATACTCTTGTCTCACACAATGTAGGGACTAAATATTTTGACTCACCGATGCAGATCAAAGATGAACTTTGCAAAGTGCCTTTATGAGGGGGAGAAAATAAGATTCTCTCCTCCCTGGACTTCCATGTCTCGGTATCATTTATTCCTGCTCCTCTCAGCACCGCTTCCTAGCTCAATGCCCACAGCTTGGAGTCAGAAGCAGCCACTGCCTCAAAGAATCCCTCTCAGCTGCCCGGCTGTCTTTCCTCAGGTTTCTCTTGTGGAGAGGCGGCAGGAACTCAGGTGTGGGGTGAAGGGGGCTTCAAATGCGGCTGCGGCTTGGGAAGATCTGTTTTTCCACATCCTAGCCCCACAGCAAGAGTTAACCCTAGGAGAGCTTGGGCTGCCGGAGGAGACTTTGTGAGTTATCAGATGACCCCGCTGTCAGCCATAAAGCACATCCAGGCTGCTCCAATGCCAGGAGATTTGCACTCACGGCTAGGTCTGGCTTTCCTTGTCTAACGGAGCAAGGTGCACGTTTGGCCATTTGTGGAATCAATTTGCACAGCCATAGTTTTCTTGAAGGATTTCAAAACATTTGGTCTGCCTACAGAGCATGGAAATAGTTCAGAAGCTGTAAAACTGAGTGCACTTGGAGGCCTCTAATTGGATTTTGCTGAAGTGCTGGCAGCACCATCCACCTATCCGGTAATTCTGCCATGCAAACTAAGTGCCCTCTGATCATCAGACGCCGCCCAGTGTCACCCAGGTGCTGTTGGCCCCCGCGATTCTTTGGTGCAGACCTACCCAGGAATGGAGGAAGTAATATTCTTTCTCTTTTGCTTGGTAAGGTGAAATAGCTTGTTGGCTCTTTGAATGTGATGGGAAAAGAAGAGAAGAAGAAATAGCAAACAACCCCAGCATCTGGATGGAATTTATTACGTACCTCTGTGGGACCCCTGGTTCCTGAATGTTTCAGCTAATGACTCCCTCTTCCAAGTCTGCAGAGGCTCAAGGCTCAGCCTGTCAGGGAATGATACTTTGCTGCCAGTTACTGCAAGTTGGTTTAAATAGATTTGGAGATGCTGTAGCTGTGACCAAAGCCCTGGCAGGGGGAGGTGGGGCAGCACAAGCCACTTAAACTCACTCACATGTTTCTGTGTGGATACCCCGTGGGAAGGGTATTTGTCACTTGTGGAGAAACTGGACATTCCCTATTGTACTTTTTTAAAAAAATGTTTTCTTTATTTGAAAGGCAGAGTTACAGTGAGAGAAAGAGATCTCTTTCACTGATTCATTCCCAAAATGGTCAAACAGCCCCACACTGCCAGGCCAAAGCCAGGAGTCAGCAGCCAGGAAGCCCATCCAGATCTCCTATGTGGGTGGCAGAGTTCCAAGCACTTGAACCATCCTCTGCTACGTTCTCAGGCACATTAGAAGGAAGCTGGTCAGAAGTGGAGCAGCCAGGACTTGAACCAGTGCTCATTTAGGATGCTGGTTTCACAGGTAGTAGCTTAACCTACTGTGCCACAGCATTAATCCATCCCTGCTGTATTACATGGTTTCTCAGTCCTAGAACCTGCCTCATGCAAGTAAAACCTATGAACTTGCTCAAGTCTTTGGGAGAAGATTTGAGTCCTATTATGGCTAACATTTTTGGACACCTAAGGTATAGAAGAAAGAGGATCAAAACACCTAGTTTGATATTCTACTGATACTTATAAACTGTGATTTTGAGCCAGTTAGCCTACTTCTTTGAATTTCAGTTTCTTTTTTTTTTAAAAAGACTTTATTTATTTATTCGAGAGGTAGAGTTACAGACAGTGAGAGGGAGAAATAGAGAGAAAGGTCTGCCATCCGATGGTTCATTCCCCAGTTGGCCGCAACAGCTGGAGCTGCGCCATTCCAAAGGCAGGAGCCAGGTGCTTCTTCCTGGTCTCCCATGTGGGTGCAGGGTCCCAAGGACTTTGGCCATCCTCTACTGCTTTCCCAGGCCATAGCAGAGAGCTGGAGTGGAAGAGGAGCAGCTGGGACTAGAACTGGCGCCCATATGGGATGCGGGTGCCGCGGGTGGAGGATTAACCTACTGCGC
This sequence comes from Oryctolagus cuniculus, assembly GCF_964237555.1. Lineage (NCBI taxonomy): Eukaryota > Metazoa > Chordata > Mammalia > Lagomorpha > Leporidae > Oryctolagus > Oryctolagus cuniculus. The sequence goes on along the minus strand of NC_091442.1, from coordinate 23,948,107 downwards.
CACAGCACCAGCCCCTGAGTTTCAGTTTCTTTATCAATAAGGTGGTAAATAATATCCAGCATAGAAATACTTGGAATGAGTTGAGCTAGTGGTATGTAAAGTATGTGGTGGGGCTCAATGCATATGAACTGCATCTGAATTTCGACAAGCATTTTGTGACAAAGGAAGATTCTGCCTGGAAAAAAGAAAACCCTCAATTAAAATGTGAGCACAGGGAAGGAGGTCAGTGATGGCCACACACACCTACCTATACCACTACAACTTTCTGGAAGACTTTTTTTCAATAGATTGTGCCTGATTTTCTTTTTTTTTTTTTTTTAAACTTGAAAGGCAGAGTTACAGAGAGAGAGAAAAAGAGAGGTCTTTCATCCACTGGTTCACTCCCCAGTTGGCCGCAATGGCTGGAGCTGCGCTGATCCGAAGCCAAGAGCCAGGAGCTTCCTCCAGGTCTCCCATGCTGGTTGAGGGGCCCAAGGACTTGGGCCTTCTACTGTTTTCCCAGGCCATAGCAGAGAGCTGGATCGGAAGCAGAGCAGCTGGGACTCGAACTGGCATCCATATGTGATGACTGCACTGCAGGTGGTAACTTTACCCACTATGCCACAGTGCCAGTCCTCCTAACCTCCAGGAAGACTTGATGTCAGGGTGGAATGAGGGAAAATTTACTGAGCTGGAAATTAGAAAAACTATGTTCTATTTCTGATTCTGGATATAACAGAGCTAGGCTAAGTTTGGACCAACTGTTTTATGTCCTTATGGTTGTTACCATATGATATGATTGTTACCCATATGATAGCAGTAATCATATTCTCACTCCCCAAAATATCATAGTATTGTGAACTTTTAAGAAGATGAGATCTAGGCCGGCGCCGCGGCTCACTAGGCTAATCCTCTAGTCCCAGTCGGGTCGCCAGATTCTGTCCCGGTTGCCCTTCCTCCAGGCCAGCTCTCTGCTGTGGCCAGGGAGTGCAGTGGAGGATGGCCCAAGTTCTTGGGCCCTGCACCCCATGGGAGACCAGGAGAAGTACCTGGCTCCTGCTATAGGATCAGTGCGGTGCGCCGGCTGCAGTGCGCCGGCCGCGGTGGCCGTTGGAGGGTGAACCAACAGCAAAGGAAGACCTTTCTCTCTCTGTCTCTCTCTCTCACTGTCCACTCTGCCTGTCAAAAAATGAAAAAATAAAAAAAGAGATGATATCTATAAAAATATAATACATTGGTAATTTGCTGAAACTTCAAACAATCCTAAACCAGCTGCACCCATAAAACTCTGGGAAGCCATCTTATCCATTTTTGGTTGCTATCATAGAATACCTGGGCATGGATAATTTATCAAAAAAAGTTTTATTTTAGCTAACAGTTCTGGAAGTCTAAGAGGATGGCAGCAGCATCTGCACAGTTTCTGGTGATGGCCTCTTGGCTGAAAATTGAAAGGGGAAGCAGGCACTTTTGGAAAGAGAGTGAGTGAGGTGCTGGACTCATTTTACAGTAACCCACTCCTGTGATAACTAACCCAATCTTGTATCAACAAGAGTGGATCCATCATGACCTAAAATATCTCTTTTAAAGGCCCTTCCAGATGTGAGTTTTGGTGGGAACAAACCACATTCAAACTGAAGGTTATGGGAAATTACATTTAATTCTGTTGCAGTGGCTAACAAGAATGGACTGTAACTCACAATGTTCCATTGGAGTTACTAGAAAAACTAGCCCCTAGGTTCAGTATGTAGTCCTTAAAGGGTAGTGAGAAACAACATAAAGGGATAAAGTAACTCTAGCTTTTTTAAATCTCATGAGTGAGTTCGTGGTTGAAGCTTCTAAATCCAGAACCTTGTGGATAGAGTTGAGGGAACTGGTCAGAGCCAAAGAGCTTTAGGAGTTTATGTACTACTCTGATCTGAGCATCTTGGGACTTGCAACTTTGGGAAGCTTTTTTAAAAAGGCTCTGGGGGCACATATTTGGCTTAGTAGTCAACATGCTGGTTAAGATGCGGCCATCTACATTGGAAAGCCTGGGTTCAATACCTACCTCCAGCTCCTGATTCCAGCTTCCTGGCAATGCAGACCCTGGGAGGCATCAATAAGTTGGGTCCCGCCACTCACACAGGAGATCTAGATTGAGTGCCCAGCTCCTGGCTCTGGCTTCTGCTCAGCCCCAGCCATTGCAGGCATTTGGGGAGTGAACCAGCAGATGGCTACTCTGTCTATTTCTGTTTCTGTGTCTCTCTCTAACTCTCAGGTAAATAAGTAAATAAATAATGCCACCTACAACCACAAGCTTATAAACATTTATTTTCAACAACTGCCAAGAAGGGGAATCATTCTCTTTATCAGACTTTTTATTTCCCTTTCCTTCCAAGAAAACTTGTAAAAGAAAGTTAGAGAAACCATGTTTAATTGTTTCTTTTACTTCCATGACCCAACATATTACAGACCTACTCTGAGTGAAAAGGATGTGGGAAAGGCTTATGGGACAGGCAAACTCTCATCTTTAAGCCCTGAGGCTTAAGTACCTCCTGATCACAAAGGACTGCCTGGAATGTTTCTCCCATTTATGGGTTGGTGTGGGCTCTAAATCAAAGGCATTTGTTCCAAGAGCTTCTGCATGAACATGGGGATGTGGGCATTTTCCCGCAAATGCTGTCTCCTGCATAGAGCCACTGAAGCAATACACTGGGGTAGAGGGAGCAGGGAGGCAGCAGGAGGGCAGTGAGAATTAAGATTCAACCTTTCTTCAGTTGCCTTGGTCTTGCTCTACAGAAATGAAGACATTGCTGGCTATCCCAGTCACAGGCATGTAGTACACCTCCCCAACTTGCCAATAAATAATCCCTGCTCATATATCAGTGAGTATAGGAACTCACTGGAACTACATAAGTCCAGCATTTAAAGTTCCCATGAAAATCCAAATCTAGGCTCACATAGTCTATTCTTTAGAAGGAGTCATTAGAATTAAATTTTTTAAAAGATTTTATTTATTTGGCCGGTGCCACGGCTCACTAGGCTAACCCTCCGCCTTGCGGCACCGGCACAGCGGGTTCTGGTCCCTGTCAGGGCGCCGTATTCTGTCCCGGTTGCCCCTCTTCCAGGCCAGCTCTCTGCTGTGGCCAGGGAGTGCAGTGGAGGATGGCCCAGGTACTTGGGCCCTGCACCCCATGGGAGACCAGGGCTCCTGCCATCAGATCGGCGCGGCACGCCGGCCACAGCGCACCAGCCGCGGCGGCCATTGGAGGGTGAACCAACGGCAAAAGAAGACCTTCCTCTCTGTCTCTCTGTCTCTCACTGTCCACTCTGCCTGTCAAAAAAATTAATTAAAAAAAGATTTTATTTGAGAGGTAGACAGAGAGAGGGAGAGATAGAGAAAAAGGTCTTCCATCCACTGGTTCACTCTCCAAATGGCCAGAATGGCTGGAGCTGGGCTGATCTGAAGCTAGGAGCCAGGAGCTTCTTCAGGGTCTCCCATGTGGGTGCAGGGATCCAAGCACTTGGGCCATCTTCTGCTTTCCCACGCTATAGCAGAGAGCTGGATCGGAAGAGGAGCAGCTGGGACTAGAACTGGTGCCCACATGGGATGCCGGCACCACAGGTGGAAGCTTAGCCCACTACACCACAGTGCCAGCCCGTAGAATGAATTTCTTTCTAATGCTTGTGAATTCTACCTCAGGAAGACCTTGGAAAATGCTGAGATGCCCTCATAGAAAACCTTTATCTATTTAGATCCACAGTAAATAAGCATATGATGACTGTTTGCTTAGTATTTCTAAGGTATGGATATGTCAATTTGTTAGAGAAAGAAATAAATAGGATAGTTCTTGTTTTGGGAGCATTTGATCAGGAGATTTTTAGGGGGAACCTGGCATTTCAGGTAGTAGGCAATCTCATTTTTTCAGCTTTTGTTATTGAAACCTTCCATTGGTCTGTGTCTGAGAAAAGTCCAAATGGACCAGAAGTCCAATAGGAGGAGTCCAAGGGCAGGTGGCAGGAGGGCTGGCCCACTTGTGAGTACAGGGATTCTAGGAGTGGGGTAGGGGTACCCCCATACCCCAAAGAGCTTGTCCCCTAGCTGGCCCTTCTTTCTCACATTTTTAAGGCCCTGTGATCTTTACTGCCAAGAAAATCATATGGTTTTGATTCGGGCTTCTGGCTTACTGAGAGCTTTTCATGTCTCTGGTGACAGGAAGCCCTCCAGTCACTTTAAGCAGCTGCTCTGGCATCTAAAACAGGAGGCCAGCTCTTTTGGAATTCCTCACCTGTTGGGCAGTGGAGCCCCATGGAAAGCAATATTCAATGCACAGAAAAGGCAATAATAGCTATGGAGGTGGGGAGATTTTTCTGGGATTCACAGAGGTAGACTAGGCTTAGGTACCTGTAGGAGTCAGTTCAATCCAGAGAACTGGGTTTTTCTCATTATGTTCCCCTGAATTTTTTTATTTTTATTTATTTTTTTATTTTTTTGACAGGCAGAGTGGACAGTGAGAGAGAGAGAGACAGAGAGAAAGGTCTTCCTTTGCCGTTGGTTCACCCTCCAATGGCCGCCGCGGCCAGTGCGCTGTGGCCGGCGTGCTGCGCCGATCTGATGGCAGGAGCCAGGTACTTCTGGTCTCCCATGGGGTGCAGGGCCCAAGCACTTGGGCCATCCTCCACTGCACTCCCTGGCCACAGCAGAGAGCTAGCCTGGAAGAGGGGCAACCAGGACAGAATCCGGCACCCCGACCAGGACTAGAACCCGGTGTGCCAGCGCCTCAAGGCAGAGGATTAGCCTAGTGAGCCGCGGAGCCAGCCTCCCTGAATTTTCATATGGATCTTCCTATGAGATGGTTCTTTCCTGGAAATGGGATGGCATCTCTGGAAGAGATAAAAGAAGGAAGTATCATCTGAATAAGGAACTACACAAAACTACTCCTTTACATTGATGTGTCAGTTGCCAAAGTGTCAGATGAGCTTCAGTAGAATTTTTGGAAGAAAATTCTGTGTTTTAGGGGCCGGCGCAGTGGTGCAGCGGGTTAACTCCCTGGCCTGAAGTGCCGGCATCCCATATGGGTGCCGGTTTGAGACCCGGCTGCTCTACTTCCAATCCAGCTCTCTGCTATGGCCTAGGAAAGCAGTAGAAGATGGCCCAGGTCCTTGAGTCCCTTTCACCCACTTGGGAGACCTGGAAGAAGCTCCTGCCATTGCGGCCAATTGGGGAGTGAACCATTGGCTGGAAGACCTCTCTCTCTCTCTCTCTCACACTCTCTCTCTCCCTCTCCTCTCTCTGTGTTAACTCTGACTTTCAAATAAATAAATAAATCTTTTAAAAAAATTCTGTGTTTTAGTGGTCAGGAAGTTTAAGACTAGGGGAAATCAGTCACTTCCCAGAAAGGAGCTATTCTTAGATGAAAGAGGTGATGGGATGGAAATAAACTAAGGAAAACCTTAAAACAATCATTTTATTTATATAATGCTTTATAATTTTCAGTCACTTATTCTCTCAAGGCCTGTGCACTTGCTGACATCATTGCTTGGAAGACTTCTTCAGCGCATCCCCATTTGGCTGACTCCTTCTCGTCCTCCAGATTTCAAATGTCTCCTCCTCAGGAAAGACTTGCCTGGCCAACCTCTCAACTTCACTCCTTATCTCGTAACCTCATATTCTTCCTAGCATTCATCACTTTTTAAAGTTATTTTTGTTTACTTTGGTCTAGTTTTCCAGCCATAATATAAGATACATGAAATAGTATCTGCTCTTACTCATTGCTGTATCCTTAATGCCTAAAATAGTGTCTTCAGAACAACAAGTGCTCAATAAAAATATGCTGAATGAGGGCAGGGTTGGGAGAACTAGCCCAGGAAAGCTAGGTAAAATTGGAATGGGATGCACATGGCCAGAGAGAATAGAAATGATCAAGAGAGGAAATTGGGGGCAGCAGCTAAAATCTCCTGAGATGAGGAAATAGAAAGTGAAAATAAAAGAACCACATTTTGCCTGTTTGTTTTCCACTTTCATTATTTACAACAAGTGTTTTAAGTCCTTCTGATGTTTTGGAATTATGTTAAGAGTGATGGATTCACCGGCGCCACGGCTCACGAGGCTAATCCTCTGCCTTGCGGCACCGGCACACCGGGTTCTAGTCCCGGTCAGGGCACCGGATTCTGTCCCGGTTGCCCCTCTTCCAGGCCAGCTCTCTGCTGTGGCCAGGGAGTGCAGTGGAGGATGGCCCAAGTGCTTGGGCCCTGCACCCCATGGGAGACCAGGAGAAGTACCTGGCTCCTGCCATCGGATCAGCGTGGTGCGCCGACCTCAGCGCGCCTGCTGCGGCGGCCATTGGAGGGTGAACCAACGGCAAAGGAAGACCTTTCTCTCTGTCTCTCTCTCTCCCTGTCCACTCTGCCTGTCAAAAAAAAAAAAAAAAATTAAAAAAAAAGAGTGATGGATTTAAAGATGAATGAAGTCATAGTTTCAAGAGGATGGGGAGAGGAAGCAAACTCAGGAGATTCTCTCTTCTGAACTGTTAAACCATTCTCTGAATTCATCATCTTATAAGGAGACACATGAAAAACATAGGTACATGAAAATGGGATAGGGGCTATCAGGGTTATTACTGACTTCAGTAAGGGGAACATGTCAGGGAAGTGTCAAGATGTTAACATTAGATTTGGGCTTTGAAGATCAGTAAAGAGTTCATCAGAAAGAGAGGAAAAAGAGGTGTACTTCAGGTAAAATAACAGCATGAAAAAAGCCATGGAAGCATGGAAGTACTTGTTATCCCTGGAAAATGCAAGCAGACCAAATTATTCCCTATGGCCAGATTAGGTTGTGCGTGGAGGAATGGCTAGACATAAGGCTAGAAATATGGATGGAATGATGTGGTGAGGGGCTGGCCTTATTATGGGTCATTCTAAAGAATATGGACTTAGTCAAATCAGGACAATATACATTTGTGAAGTTCTTGGATCTTCATGTGACCGATAATGAATGGTGGTATGTGAGCAATTCTTCCCATTTATGACAAAAAAATCAGCTTTATGCCAGTCGTATCTGTTTACTTATAGGTGTGGCCTCAGTATAGCTGAGTCTGGGAACAGTGCTGGCCTGAGAAGCTAGGCCCCAACCCATACTCAGGGCCAGGCTAAATGTGTGCATCCTATTAGGGATTTCACAAAGCCAAGTCCAGATCACTTGCCACATCTCACAAAGTACAAAGGCATCAGGTAGCCCTGTTAGGGGCAGTTGTCCCTGGATTGACTAGAATGAAATGAATGGGGCATGCATCTTCTGTGCAAATTTAAGAGGGTGCCAAAAATCTCAAAAGTTGAAATAAATTATCTTTTAATGAAATATTTTAAAATAACAAAATATGCAAAAGAAATCAGTCATTGTGGAGCTGTATTGAGTTCCTGGTTCCTGGCTTCAACCTCACTCAGCCTGGGCCATTTCAGGCATTTGAGAAGTGAACTAGGAGCTGACATTGTGGGTATAGCAGTTTAAGCTGCCGCCTATATGGGATTATAGGTGCTGGTTCAAGACCTGGCTGCTCCATTTCCTATCCAACTCCCTGCTAATGTGCCTGGGAAAGCAGTGGAAGATGGCCAAGTGCTTGGGTCCCTGCACTCACATTAGAGACCCAGAAGAAGCTCCTGGCTCCTGGCTTCAGTCTTGCACAGTCCTGCCGTTGTGGCCATTTTGAAGGTAAACCAGTGGAGGTTCTCTCTGTGTTTCTCTGTCTCTGTCTCTCTCTCTCTCTCTCTTTCAAATAAAAAAAAAATCTAAAGAATATTCTAGGTTTCCTGGCTCAAAGAAACCTCCAGCTTGATCTTAATTTTTTTTCAAAGATTTATATATTTGGAAGGTAAAGTGAAAGAGAGAGAGAAACAAAAAGAGATATTCCATCCTCTGGTTCACTTCCTAAATGACCTGTGCTGGGCCAAGCCATAGCCAGGAGCCTGGAGCTCCATCTGGGTATCTCACATGGGTGGCAGAGGCCCTAGCATTTGGGCCATCTTTTGCTATTTCCCCAGGTGCATTAACAGTGAGCTGGATCAGAAGCAGAGCAGTTGGGACTTGAACTACTACTCCAGTATGATATGCCCACATTACAAGCTACAGCTTAACCTGCTATACCACAACAGCAGTCCTAGCTTGATTTAACACTGCCTCTCCAGAGTTGAAGGAAGGACACGTTCCAGGGTTTGTACACATGGGTGTGCATGCTACTGTGGGTGTTAGCCTCCCTCCTGGGCACCCATTCCAGTTCCTCTCATAGAGCAGGAGCCTGAGGATATCTCCTGGAAGAGAGAGAAGGGGAACTCTGCAAAGTGGCACACACAGGTTACGTTGTTGTGGCACAACGTATTCAGCAGATGCTTATGATGCCAGCATCCCATATCCCATATTCGAGTCCCAGCTACTCTGTTTCCAATCCAGCTTCCTGCCAATGTGCCTGAGAAGGCAGTGGGATATGATCTAAGTACCATGTGGGAGACTAGGTTGGAGTTCCTGGCTCCTGACTTTGGGCCTAGCCCTGGTTGGTGTGGTCATTTAAATGAACCAGCAGATGGAAGATCTCTCTCTGTGTCTCTCTCTCTCTCACTCTGCTTTTCAAATAAATACTTTTTAAGTGGTACACAGGACAGGGATTGCGGTGCCTCCTCACTGTGAAACCCATTTGCGAGTCTGCACTGCCCCCAGGTGGCCACACCAGAGCTCTGCTCTGCTTATGGTTTTGGGAGAAGGCTGTATGAGATACTTGCCTTCTAGCTGGAGCTCTTTGAAGATCCAGTAGTGAGGAAACAAGGGGAGAAACCAAGACCAATACCATCAAATTGGGCACTGGAATGCTTCAGGAATGTCTTTTTACAATGTCTACATTTAATTGTTGTCATTAACTTAAAATAGGTTCAGAGAAACAGATTGAATTCACTAAAATGTTTAGGGAATTGGGGCAGGGAAATGCTATGTAATTGAGGTTTAGCTAAATAATTGTTCAATTTTTTACCATTAAAGACATTTTTAAAAACCAAGACTACTTCTCTGAAGCTCATTAATTTAAACAATTATTGTAGGCTTAGTTTATGCCATACACTAAGAAACAGGATATAAAAACATTGTTCCTGCTTAAAAAGAATTTGTAGTCCCAGAGAGAAGACATTTAATGAAATTATAAGAAATAAAAATAATAAAAACAAGGTCCGTATGTTGATTAAGAGGCAGTAAGCTATGCAAGCACCTAATGGGCTAGAGAAGGGGACAGTTCAAGCAAAGCTTCTTGGAAGAAGTTATGTCTGAGCTGATCTTAGATGATGAATAGGGTTAAGCTATGTGGGGGCCAAGGATTGATTTCAGGAGATGACCACATTTCAGACAGAAGGGCCACTGCTATCAAAGGTATGGAGGAAAACAAGAGTGAGGGCAGAGGGGCCCAGAGTCAGAAGAGGGAGACAGGTTAAGGAGCCTGGATCCTATGTTGTGGTGTCCCTGAAAGATTTGAAGCAGGAGTGACATAGGGGCAGGATGAATTTTACAAATATTGTGACAGCAGAGGTGTGGGAAGGTACATTTAAATGACATCTAGATACAAGGAGATCAGAAAAAATAGGTAAAAGCAGAATTCAAGGACAAAACAAAAAGAATGCCTGAATTCGTGAGTTTGAGGCAAAAGCAGGTCTAAGAGCACTGGATGCAAGAGGATGAGAGTGAAGGGGGGCCAGTGCTGTGGCATAGGGGTAAAACTGCTGTCTGTAGTGCTGGCATCTCATGTGGGAACCGGTTCAAGTCCCGGCTGCTCCACTTCCAATCCAGCTCTCTGCTATGACTGACTTTCAAATAAAATAAATAAATCTAAAAAAAAAAAAAAAAAAAAAAAAGAGCGAGAGAGAGAAATGCTGTTGAGGGGCAGTGGCAGAGCTGACAAGGACTCTGCTTGGGGCTTATCTTCAAAGCAGGTACAGCCAGCTTGTCTCTGCTGTCCTGAAGGCAACAGTCTGCCAGACTCACCTGAGGAAGGGGACTACTTATTTCAGGCTTGGAGATCCGGCTTTTGATAAATGAGTAAATTTACTCAGATAATGATCCTGTCCTATTTTCAAGTGTGAGAACAACTTCAAAGTAGCTTGCGCTCTTAAAGATCATTTAGAGTAAGTAATGTTCTCCAGATGTGTTTTTTGTCTGTTTTTGTTTTGTTTTAGCAGTGAGCATGCTAGCCAAGTTTAATGAAGAGAAATAATGAAGAGTATGCCTGACAGACCATGCAAGAATCTCAGGGAAGAATTGAGAGCCCAGGTATGCCTTACACTGCTATCTAAGAGACTGTTACTCAGGGCTTGTTTATAACCATTAAATTATATTTTCTTGATTTTGTTTAAATAACATTAATGATGGACACATAAAGCCTGTAACTACTATATATATATATATATATTTATATATTTAAAAAATCTAAGGGCCATCATTCTGGCATAGTGGATAAAGCCACGGCCTGCAATACCAGCATCCCATATGGGCACTTATTCATGTCCCAGCTGCTTCACTTTGTTGTGTCCGAATTTCCCAATCAATGCACAAGGCACAGTTGCAGATGCAAAAGCAGAGGTTTATTTGTCACCAGTGGGCTGGGACCCCCTACCTGCACACAGCCCTTTGGCAGTGCACAGGCAAAAGGCCCTCTGTTTGCATAAGAGAGGTTTTTATAGCCTCACACTTACAAGGGTGCAGGTCATCTCCTATGTAGGTTACCTTTTTATTCTCTATATGGCAAGGTATTGGGACCTAACATGTTCATTGGTTCATTTAAACGTAAAGACTATATATGTTATGTGGCAGGAAGGCCACACAAAGGAGATGGCATGGGGAAGAACTGGCGGAACCATCGGGCCATAAATCCCAGGGGAGCTGGTGGGGGGCAGGAGGTCATAAAGTCCAGGGGAGCATAGCAGGCAAGCAAGCAGCCAGAGTACAGAAGACTCCAACTCCCACAACTTCTGATCCAGCTCTCTGCTAATGGCCTGGGGAAAGCAGCAGCAGATGGCCCAGGTGCGTGGGTCCCTGCTACCCATGTGGGAGACCTGGAAGAAGCTCCCAGCTCCTGGCTTTGGCCTGGCCCAGACTCGGCTATTGCAGCCATTTGGGGAGTGAACCAGCAGATAGAAGATCTCTCTCTGTTTTTCCCTCTCTCTCCCAGTAACTCTTTCAAATAAATAAATAAATATAAAAAACAAACAAACTAACTCTCTTAAAAGCAGTCCAGGAAATTCATGGCCATCCTAAAAGAAAGATGAAAATTCCCTCAGTAGATCTTCAGCCTCAAGAATTCTATTTTAAAGTGACTAGGTGTGTGGATGGAGATAAGACCAGCAAACCTTAGGTATTTACTGCCGCTGGGAATTGACTTTTTCTTTGAGGAAAACTTCAGAGGCTAAAGGAAAACACAGGTTGAGGCCAGCGCTAGGCTAATCCTCCGCCTTACAGCGCCGGCACACCGGGTTCTAGTCCCGGTCGGGGTGCTGAATTCTGTCCCGGTTGCCCCTCTTCCAGGCCAGCTCTCTGTTGTGGCCAGGGAGGGCAGTGGAGGATGGCCCAAGTCCTTGGGCCCTGCACCCCATGGCAGACCAGGAGAAGTACCTGGCTCCTGCCATCGGATCAGCGCAGTGCGCTGGCCGCAGCACACCGGCCGCGGAGGCCATTGGAGGGTGAACCAACGGCAAAAAGGAAGACCTTTCTCTCTCTCTCTCTCACTGTCCACTCTGCCTGTCAAAAATAAATTAATTAATTTAAAAAAAGAAAAGAAAACACAGGTTGAAAAGAAATTGCTTTCTGCAAGTGTATACAACTTCCAGAGAGGTTTTTGAAGTCTCTTGGCCAATGAGCCTCTGTGCTTCTGTGCCCAAATATTAAAAGGAACCAGCTTTTGACTGTTGCTAGAATTATTCATTTATGACTCCTTTCCCCTATGTGGATCATTGATCCATCAATTTCTAAATGGCCAATTGGTTCCCTTTTGTGCCTCATTCATCTATCAATACATTCCCAAATGATATTAATTATTTTGATTTTCAACCCAAGTTAAACACAATCAAGAAATTAAAATCCTGTTGTTGCCAATGCCACCCTAAATTCCAAAGTAAAATATAAATTGAGTGTTGTCTATTTTAGTATAGACTCCCTATGGAAAAAATAAAGATTAACCTCATTATTAAATCACATCATGATTAGTGGCTCATTTCCTCTCCAGCTTTAGAGAGGACATTCTTATACCAGAAGATCATAGTTTTGGTTTTGTTTTTGTTTTTGTTTTTTTGACAGGCAGAGTGGACAGTGAGAGAGAGAGAGAGAGACAGAGAGAAAGGTCTTCCTTTGCCGTTGGTTCACCCTCCAATGGCCGCCGGCACGCTGTGGCCGGCGCACCACGCTGATCCAGTGGCAGGCGCCAAGTACTTCTGGCCTCCCATGGGGTGCAGGGCCCAAGCACTTGGGCCATCCTCCACTGCACTCCCTGGCCACAGCAGAGAGCTGGCCTGGAAGAGGGGCAACCGGGACAGAATCCAGCACCCCGACCGGGACTAGAACCTGGTGTGCCGGCGCTGCAAGGCGGAGGATTAGCCTAGTGAGCCGCGGCGCCGGCAAGAGCGTAGTTCAATTGTCAGATTCCTTGAGAAATTCCTCCAGTGGAAAGTACTGAGTAGTAAGGTTGGTGAACCCAGGACCCAGGTTTTGGTTCAGTGACTTTGGCAGCCTGACCAAAACTGTTCCCTGCTTTTACACTGCTTGTTGTGCAACTATTTGCTGTTAATGACTTCCAGCTGTGGGGCAACAATGCACTTAGACCGCTTGGTCAGATCTCCCTGATCTTCAGTGGTTTCAGGGCTAACAGGCCTCTGTATTCTCCTCCTCAATGTCTCCTCTGCCTCAAGGATTACCACCTTCCAGGGTGCTGCCAGCTTGGTAGGGGTTTCTTCTAATCAACAGCCTAAAATCAAGGTGCAAAAATGGAAAGGTGGAAACCAAAGGCATTTGGTGCAATTGAATTTTCAGGCAATGTCTGGGTCTCCCTAGAGTCTCCCTACCATGTAAGGGCTTCCTTCCCATCATTTTGGAGCAGTTTAGTAATATGAAATATCACGTAGCCCTGATGGAGCCTGGTGGATCTAGGATCCAACAGATTTCAGAATGACTCCATCTACTGCCACTCAACGCATCTGAATTATGACTTTACCATTTGATAGTTATGTGACCTCAAGTTATTTAACCTCACTGGGTCTCACTTTCCTCAGATGTAAAATGGGGGCAGTGATACTCCACAGTGCTATTGTGAGCAAACCACCTGCAAGCCCTGCTTTGGTGGTATCTTTGCCATATTTCTCCATGATGATTTAATTCAGGTTGTGATAAACCTCAGCTTCAGTGCGCCCCTTAAGTTGGCTGCACTGACCAAGAGGATCATGAACTTCTACATGGCTAGCTCGTTGCTAGCTGATGACATTGAAAGCGAGGACTGGGAGGATGACTTTGGAGCTGCTGATGTTGGCAATGTGGTAGTTACATACCTTCTTTGTGGTGTCAGCTTTGCAGACAGCTAGGGACAAAGAACATTTGCAGCAAACTTAAATTTATTTTCTGTTCTAGGCATGCTTACTATCAGTTTGTCAATCTCCTGTTCTATGATGTTCAGTTTCTTGCTAACCAGGGCAGGCACAGCAGCCTTTGAGACACCCTCTCCCATATATTGAGTCTTGTCATTGTCCTGGAGCTCTACAGCCTCAAAGATAACAGTTGAGGGACCACTGGGCATAGCAGCTTGGAAGAGACTTTTTGCAGTATAGAGATCAACTTCCACAGTATGATATCCACGAGAGTCAAAGATCTCTCTGACTTGGCTCTTGAGAGCAGACATAATGAAATTTCAGGTCAGTGCCTCTTCTTGCCCAGGAAAGAAAAAGTGCTGCAGGCACTTTTTTTAAGCTGGTGAAGTCTGAAAGCCCCAAGTCCTCTGAGCTCATCCTACATGGTGTTTATATATGGCTTTTAAAAGCATAAATGCTTGTCACAAGAACATGATATTTTCAGGTCCACATTATGGATTATAAAAAGCACGATTTAACTTTTGAAGCAGGGATCCTCTCTTATTCATGTTTATTCTCTTAAGTGTCTACCATATTGCTTTGTACATTAAAGTTGTTCATTAAACTGGATAACTAGATTGAATTGGTTCAGAATCCTAGAGCATGAAACTTAACAAAAAAAAAAAAAAAAGGAACTTAAAATTGCTGGTGAGCAAGATCCAGACTGAATAAGAGAACCAAAAAGAAACAAAAACTTGAGTGTCTTTTCTGTGCACCAGACTTTACTTTCATAATTTCTATCTATGGATTTCCATTATGTGCTAGCAAATTATCACTGCACTGAGGCAGACTATCTTGTGAATATGTTTTTGATGGGATAACTAAACAGAAACTGGGATACTCTTTTTAAAAAAAATATTTATTTGAAATTCAGAGTTACAGAGAAAGAGAGAGAGGGAGAGATAGATCTTCCATCTGCTAATTCACTCTCCAGATGGCTGCAGTGGCTGGAGCTTGGCCAAACTGAATCCAGGAGCCAAGAGCTTCTTCCAGGTATCCCACATGGGTGCACGGGCCCAAGAACTTGTGGTATCTTCTGCTGCTTTCCCAGGTTGTTAAAAGGGAGCTGGATAGGAAGTGGAGCAGCCGGGATTCAAACTGGCTCCTATATGGGATGCCAGCACTACAGATAGTGGCTTTACCTCCTATGCCACAGCACCAGGCCTGGAATAGATAATCTTAAAATCATACCTAGTCACCAAGAAGTGAGCCTCTTGCCTCCACCATGCAGGAATTCAGACTACATTCTGCCACCAGGAATTCTGTACTGCCAAAGGGCCAGGAGTTTGACCCCAACCTCTTGAGCCAGGAAAGATTGCTCTTCCTTGGGAGAATTTTAAGTCAGTTGTTACCTCAGCTGTGTTTTGTACTTGAGTTTACATGTATGTGCAGCTGTAGTTCATTAGTTAAAATTCTCCTTTCCTTAAGGCTGGTTGGACTACTTTCAGGCCAATTGATTTGATATTTTCCCCTTGAGAACTGAAACACGCATGATCTAAATTGAGGGAGCTAGAAGTAGAGAAGGCAATTTTGTCTTAGAATGCTTTGGGATGTGTACAAATTGCTGCTAGGGTTGTTTTCTCCATTAGCTTTTAACTCCTGAGTACAGGGGCTATTTCTTACTGATTTGTGTATTCTCATTGCCTGGGGAGTGGGGGTGGTGTCCATGGGGGCTGTTCAATAAATGCTGAGAAATAATAAGTCATATACAACACTGCAAATAGAGGTGTGAAATTGTTGGTGTGGATGATGAGTACTAGAGGAACTCAGAAGAAGAAATCACTGTAGACCAAGATGATTAGGGAAGGTTCCATTCCATAGAACTGAACTCTCTGGACAGAGAAGGGAATAGGAAGGGTTTCCGAGTTACTTAAACATCATGAGCCTCAATTTTTCATTCGTGCAAACATCTTTAAAGAATAGTAAACCTACATTGCTGAGGGCAAATGTGGCAACTGTAGAAAGAAATTAACTGGGAGGGGCCAGTGCCGTGTTGCAGGGGGGTATT
Organism: Oryctolagus cuniculus; assembly: GCF_964237555.1. Taxonomy (NCBI): domain Eukaryota; kingdom Metazoa; phylum Chordata; class Mammalia; order Lagomorpha; family Leporidae; genus Oryctolagus; species Oryctolagus cuniculus. The sequence continues at coordinate 23,932,509 of NC_091442.1, read as the reverse complement.
CCTCCCCCTGCAGCACAGGCATCCCATATGGGCGCCAGTTTTAGTCCCGACTGCTTCTCTTCCAATCCAGCTCTCTGCTATCATTTGGGAAAGCAGTAGAGGATAGCCCAAGTCCTTGGGCCCCTGCACCCACATGGGAGAATGGGAAGAAGTGCCTGGCTCCTGGCTTCAGATCTGCCCAGACCCGGCCTTTGCAGCCATTTGGGGAGTGAACAAACAGAAAGAAGAACTTTCTCTCTGTCTCTCCCTCTCACTGTAATTATCTCTCAAATAAAATAAATAAAAATCTTTTAAAAAATTTAAAAGAAAGAAGTTAGCAGGGCTGGCTTTGCAGTGCTGCTGGCATCCTGTTTTGGAATGCCTGTTTGAGTCCCAGCTGCTCCACTTTCCTGCTGATGTACCTGAGAAGGCAAAGGAAAATGGCCCAAGTACTTGACCCCTTGCCAACTGCATGGGAGATCTGGATGGAGCTCCTGGCTTTGGCCTGGTCTAGTCTTGGCCATTTGGGGGCCATCTGTGGAGTGATCAGTAGAGGGAAGATTCTTCTTCTTTTCTCTCTCCCTCCCTTTTGAATAAATAAATCTTTTTTTTTCTTTTTAAAAAGATTTAGCAAAGACTGTGACACACACTAAGAATTTTTGTATCATCTGTAATCTTTCACTGACATGTATACCCATCCCACTGAATTTGAAAGGTGTCCTGGAGCTGGTGTTGTGCAGCTGGTTAAGCTGCTGCCTTTGATGCCTGCATCCCACATGGGCACCAGTTCAAGTCCTGGCTGCTCCACTCAGTTTCAGGCCACTTCCTACTAATACACCTGGGAAAGCAGCAGAAGATAGGCCAAGTACTTGAGCCTCTGCCACCCACATGTGAGACCTGAAAGAAGCTCCTGGTTTCAATCTGGTCCAGCCTTGGCTGTTGTGGCCATCTGCGGAGTGAACCAGTGGGGATGGAAGATATTCTGTCTCTCTCCTCTCTCTTCTTCCTTCCCTTCTCTCTCCCTCTCTCTGTAATTCTGCCTTTAAAATAAAATACATAAATCTTTTTTTTTTTTTTTTTTTTTTTTTTTTTTGACAGGCAGAGTGGACAGTGAGAGAGAGAGACAGAGAGAAAGGTCTTCCTTTGCCGTTGGTTCACCCTCCAATGGCCGCCGCGGCCAGCGCGATGCGGCCGGCGCACCGCGCTGATCCGATGGCAGGAGCCAGGAGCCAGGTGCTTTTCCTGGTCTCCCATGGGGTGCAGGGCCCAAGCACCTGGGCCATCCTCCACTGCACTCCCGGGCCACAGCAGAGGGCTGGCCTGGAAGAGGGGCAACCGGGACAGAATCCGGCGCCCCAACCGGGACTAGAACCCGGTGTGCCGGCGCCGCTAGGCGGAGGATTAGCCTAGTGAGCCGCGGCGCCGGCTAAATACATAAATCTTAAAAAAAAAAAGGTGTCTTACCAATGTTCACATTTCCAGTTCACTGCCTTTCCCATCGTTCCACCTAAAGATCAAGCATCCTCCAGAAACTTGCGGTGAAAAAGGAATATGTGGCAAACATTAAACACTGAGCTTATTCCTGAACACACATTTTAATTGTGGGTCTTTAGGTGGAAGACTCCTTTGCCACAACATGCTTGTCCATGTTCAGATACAGCTCATGCGCACTGAGTACCACCAGATACTTCCCATATACCATTAGCTCAAGTCGTTCCCCAGTATCTCCATGCAGGATATTATTTACTATGTTAATGATAAAGACACTGAGGATCAAAGAGAGCCGGTAAATAGGCTCAAAATCACAGAGCTTAAATATGGCAGCAAGATATCAAACCAGGTTCTCTTTGATCCTCTGATCCTCTATCTTCTATACATGTCCAGAAATGTTAGCCATGCAGGACCCTTCTCCCAAAGACATGAGCAAGTTCATGGACTTTACCTGCATGAGCCAGGCTCTGGGGCTGAACTACTGAGTAATACAGTAGGGAATGTCCAGTTTCTCCACAAGTGACAAATACCCTTCCCACGGGGTATCCACACAGAAACATGTGAGTGAGTTTAAGTGGCTTGTGCTGCCCCACCTCCCCCTGCCAGGGCTTTGGTCACAGCTACAGCATCTCCAAATCTATTTAAACCAACTTGCAGTAACTGGCAGCAAAGTATCATTCCCTGACAGGCTGAGCCTTGAGCCTCTGCAGACTTGGAAGAGGGAGTCATTAGCTGAAACATTCAGGAACCAGGGGTCCCACAGAGGTACGTAATAAATTCCATCCAGATGCTGGGGTTGTTTGCTATTTCTTCTTCTCTTCTTTTCCCATCACATTCAAAGAGCCAACAAGCTATTTCACCTTACCAAGCAAAAGAGAAAGAATATTACTTCCTCCATTCCTGGGTAGGTCTGCACCAAAGAATCGCGGGGGCCAACAGCACCTGGGTGACACTGGGCGGCGTCTGATGATCAGAGGGCACTTAGTTTGCATGGCAGAATTACCGGATAGGTGGATGGTGCTGCCAGCACTTCAGCAAAATCCAATTAGAGGCCTCCAAGTGCACTCAGTTTTACAGCTTCTGAACTATTTCCATGCTCTGTAGGCAGACCAAATGTTTTGAAATCCTTCAAGAAAACTATGGCTGTGCAAATTGATTCCACAAATGGCCAAACGTGCACCTTGCTCCGTTAGACAAGGAAAGCCAGACCTAGCCGTGAGTGCAAATCTCCTGGCATTGGAGCAGCCTGGATGTGCTTTATGGCTGACAGCGGGGTCATCTGATAACTCACAAAGTCTCCTCCGGCAGCCCAAGCTCTCCTAGGGTTAACTCTTGCTGTGGGGCTAGGATGTGGAAAAACAGATCTTCCCAAGCCGCAGCCGCATTTGAAGCCCCCTTCACCCCACACCTGAGTTCCTGCCTCCTCTCCACAAGAGAAACCTGAGGAAAGACAGCCGGGCAGCTGAGAGGGATTCTTTGAGGCAGTGGCTGCTTCTGACTCCAAGCTGTGGGCATTGAGCTAGGAAGCGGTGCTGAGAGGAGCAGGAATAAATGATACCGAGACATGGAAGTCCAGGGAGGAGAGAATCTTATTTTCTCCCCCTCATAAAGGCGCTTTGCAAAGTTCGTCTTTGATCTGCATCGGTGAGTCAAAATATTTAGTCCCTACATTGTGTGAGAGACAAGAGTATCACCCATTTACTAGAAAATTACAAATTTACTACTTACTAAAAAACTAAACAAGCTGAAACAGAAAACATTTTTGCAGTGTTTTTGCTGAATCGCTTGTGAGTATTTGTAGCTCCCCTGAAAGACGTTTGTTTCGATGCTTTTAAATTTTGATTCAAATCCGCAGTGGAAAATGTGTTTTCCTGAAAAAAAGAAAGAAAACAAAACTACCCAACAATACTCTTGTGTGCTTTACATTTTGACCCAGCCCACGGAATGACTGGAAGACTTTACAGACCCAGCAAAGGTCCTTGGATTTCATTTGGAGAATCATTGATCTAAAAACAACATCTGGATTTCAGAACCCTTCTTTGAATCTAGATTTACCTGATATTGACAACAGAGAGAAGCTACTGACGATTCTTGAGACAGGGCCCTCTTTAGTGAGAGGTGAGACATAGTAAGAGAAGAAACTTCTTTCTCAGCTGGTATTAGTACAGTACAATATAAATGCAATAGTAATATTTCTTTGGGCTCAATTTTTTCTTCTCCCCATACTCCCTCTCCCTTCCCCTACTCCTTTCTCATCATCTTAGTTTGTTTTTGTTTGTATGTTTCTTCTGTAATAAAGCTTTTCCTAAGCCAAGGGGCCTAAATGATTTTTGTGTAGTAAATTTCTCTAATTGTAATTTTAGGATTTTTAGTTTCTGATTAAGGTGCAGAATTTTTCTAAACATTTAAGCACCTATAGTGTTGTTAGAGGAGCTGGCCACTAACCATACTTTGTAGACAGGCAGCTGAGATGATACCCAAAAAGAGAAGGCTGCAGGTCTGTACCCTTTACTACATGTAAAGCCCTGTAATGTGATGTGCACAAAAGATCCCTCAAGAAAGGAACAGCCATATTGCACCAAGCCGAAAACATGGACAATCAGCAGAACAAAGCCAGAGTAATGAAGCCATATCCTGGAAGTTTGTACTTAGAAATCTCCCAGCCAAACTGAGTCCTGAGAATGAAGATGATTCGTGGGTCAAACTGCTTTGTGAAAATAAAAAGGAAGAATCTGACTCACGAAAAAGGTAGGAAATATGCCTGTGTCTCCTATCCTTTTGCCACCAGGATCTCATTAAAGAATGGGGGCAGCAACACTGATGGCTTCACTTTGGGCACAGCTTACAGCAGGAAAGCTCCAGGCGAAGGTAATTACCAGGATTGGGGCCCCATTATAGCCTTTTGATATGGTCACTCCAGTATCCTGTCAGACAGATGAAGAAAGGAGACAGACCATTACCTCAGAAGAAGTAAATTACAGGTAGAGGGATTTGGTTTCAGCTGCAGTCAGGTTGAAACTCTGAAAAACAGATTTTGTATGTCCAGGAAACCCAATACTGGATTCTGTTGCTTCAGAGCTCCTGTAAATTCAAAGGCATAAAGAAATGTGAAGCCAAAATTGAGATAGTTACTTTTAATGAGATAGTCTACCACAGAGTACAGTAAACCACATCTTGTATAAGTAGCTCTGGATCACATACAGTTTGGGAAAGGGGTTGTTTCTGGTTCTTCAAGGCATTCTGGAGGAATCTCAAAAGTCAAAATAACACCGGACTTGCCCGTCTCACTTACACCATGAGTATTCTGTCTTGCAATCACTTGCGCGTGTGGCTAAGCATTCAGGCAAGATGCCTTTGCAGTCTGGCATGGGGAAGCAGAGGAGCCAAGTGTTCAGAGTTGGGTGAAAGAGGGGAGGAAGCAGAGCCCGAACTCTTGTCAAAGAAGGAGAAGAGTTCTTAGAGCACAAACAGAGAACACGGCAACCAAAAGATCAGATGTCTGGGAGACAGTGAGGGCAGGGCATTATCCTTGACTGAGATAAGAAAGAATTCAATTCAGAGGGAAAGTGCACACAAAGGAATATATTGTGAGTTGAGCGAAAACTGGCTTCAGTTGGACGGGAAGATTTACTCAGATTGGGAAGAAACCAGGAAGAACTGTAATGCTAGAGTCTGTATCCAATTTAAATACCTGTGAAGTGGTTCTGAAGGCAAAGTAGTCCCTAGGGCCCTCAGAGGCTTGCATTTTGCTCCCAGCACAGCTATCTTGAGGAAAAGGCAGAGAGAAGGGGCTGTTGCAGGGTCAGGGGAGTTCCATTAGCTCCACTGATGGCCCCCACAAGGGCAGAAAGAAGCCATAAATTGTCTGCTAAGCAGCCCGAGTTCCTTCTCCATCTGTTCTCCAAACCTGTGCTTATAAATTTTATATTCAGGTGTTTTAAAGGAGAAACAGCTTGGAATAAAAGTACTGAATTCAAAACATTCTAAACGACAACTTGAATTTTGTTTAAAGGATAGGAGGTTGATGAATGTGACACTGTAGAGACAGTTGTTGCCAACGGCACCCCAAGTTTTATGCCCTTGCACCCTGAGCTTGGGTTATTTTGCTCTCAAGTGTCATCAGGAGTCATTGAATATGAACAATCAGTAATTGGGCTTATAGAAGGGGAGAAAGTAGTTATTTAACATTGCCTTCTAATGTTATTAGCTGCACTCATTGACATTTTGCTTCCAGGGGAGTATATGTAGTGCTGACAGATTGGGTATATGTTCATTTATCTCAACCTTGAAATAAATTAGGAAGCCATCTTTGCTGAATCCTGATGAAGACATTCATGTCTTGGAGCCTAGGCTCAGCATAGTCAGGTGGCCAGGGCTCACAGCAACAGCTGGCTCCAACGCCCAAAGCTCAGCACGGCGGTGCTGCGGCTATGGGGCATGGGGTGGGGGTGGGGGGGCAGCGCGGTGAAGACCAGGTGCAGTCTATGTCTAATTGCCTGTGAGGCTTTAATCTTTTCACTGACCTGCTCAGAGTTTCCAATTTCCTATGAATCAGTTGGAAAAACAAAGACCAACCTCCTATACCGGCAAGAAATCTTATGGATAAAATGACAGCCTAAAGGCCTGCCTTAGCTGAGAATAGGGAGCGAGGCCAAGCCCCTTGCATATTATGATAGCTGTTTTACTTGACTGCTTAATTTTTAAATCCTTAACTCCTTTTCCCTTTGACTTCTAAATGTTCTGGACACACTTTTCTTTTATGTAAAGTTGTTACTGAGATAAAATACATAGGGAGCCTGGATGAACTCAATAAGTTTTCATCCTTTGAACACACTCAGAAAACGAGAACCTACATCTAGAACTAGGATATCACCGGCCCTCTGTCTCCTTCAGAACTCTTTTCCTCCCTAAGATAACCACTAAGTTGACTTTTAACAGCATGGATTAGAAGTTTTGCCTGCTTTGACTTTTAGAAATGTTTTTATGTATTTTTATATGTGGTTTCTTTTGCTCTTTTCCATGTATCAGGCTATTTTATATTTGTATATGTTGGAAAGTCCCATTTACTTTTCCCAATTTATCAACATTGGCAACCAGATTTTTGGGAGATTCAGAGGCGTATTATATGGGAGCTTTGACCTGTTCACCCAGTGGGTAAAATATTCTTGCTCATTTATGATTCCTGATTTCTGCAATCTTGTTAATTCCAGATGGCTTCTTGGCTTTAAAGATTATCTCTGGAGCAAGATAACATTTTTTTTTTAATTTACCATGATACTCACTTTTTTGAGTCTGACCACACTGTTAACATCTTCTACTTTATATATTTTTATAAAAATTCCAAATTTCTAGCAATTTTATCTGAATGTAATTTCTGTTATAAAATTAGTATAAACTTTAGCACTTTACAACCATGGTTGTTTTCCTTAATTCCCCAATGTATGTACTCAATTCTTCTAAGAAATTCTGGGACACTTCTTCAGGTGAATTAGATAAAAGGTCTGTTTCTCAACTACATTTTCTGAAGAATTACCTTTTCCCTTCTTTCACCTGCAGAGGACAGTTTATTCTTTCAATCAACAAATTTTTATTAAATTCCTGCTATATGCCAGGCTGTATGTGAGAGAATGGGAATATGGTACTGAGAACGGTAACACTGAAAATGGAGAGAGGTGAAAAATAAAGGATAGACAACAAAAATAAAACCAAAATCAAAATTGTAACAGATAATGAGAGTGCTGGAAAATAATTCAATAGGGCAGTGCCAAAGAATGACTAGAAGGGGGCTTATGTTACGGTGGTCAGGAAAGTGTTCTCTGAGAAGGTGATGGTAGAGGTAAGACTTAGAGTGAGAATGAGCCAGTTATGCAAAGAGCTAGAGAAAGACTGTATAAACAGAGGAAAGGACAAGCTTCAAGGTCTTGAGGCAGGGAAGAGCTTGACTGGTGTGGCCATGCACAGTAAATGAGACAATGTGAGATCAAGGTGGAAAGACAGGTAAAGGTCAAAGCACATTTTGGATCTTTAGTAATATAGGGAAAAGAGGTTTAAATAGGATAATTACACTCTCATTTTTCTCTTTTTAAGCAAAAATATAATTTACATGCATTGAAATATATAGACTCTTCGTGTTTAGTGTGAGTTTTAACAACGAAAATGTCAGACTGGTTTCTGAACTGCTCATAGCATTTCATGCTCCCATCAGCAACATAGGAGAGCTCTATTTGCTCCACATCCTTAGCAACATTTGCTAATGACAGTTTTTTAATTTGTCTTTTTTTAGGTGTTCTACTGAATGCAAAATAATCAGGGTTCAATTTGTATTTCTTGGTGTAATGATGTTTAAGATATTTTATACCTTTTTTCACCATTTGTGTATCTTCCTTAATGAATTTCTTGTCTCAAGTTTGGGCCCACTTTTTAATTAGGCTTGATTTATTTTAATTGAGGAGTTGTTTGTATTTATATCCTTCATCAGATATGTATATTGTGAATATTTTCTCCTAGGCTAAAGTTGGTTCATTTTCTTAACAGTTTCTTTTGAAGGATGAAATTTTAAAAAGTACTTCAATTTGCAAAATATTTTCAAATTTGTGAAAAAATAAGTTAAATTCTTGTTGAATTGACCCTTTTATCATTAAGCAATGTCCCTATCTAACTCTAATCATTCTTTCCTCTGAAATCTACTTTGACATTTAGCTACTCGGTATTGTTTTGATGTTTTCACATTATATCTTTCTCCATCCTTTTGTTTTTAACCTAACTATATCAGTATATTTTAATAAGATTTTTTATAGACTGAATCTAGTTTGTTCTTTAGTCTATTTTGATAATCTGTATTAAATTCTGTTAGACCATCTCAGTTTAATGTAACAATATGTTTGGATTTAGGTTTACTATTTTATTTTCATTTTCTATTTGTTTCTCTTTTTGTTCCTTTGTTTCCCCTTCTCCTCATTCTGAGTTATTTGATCTTTTTTTGGTGTTCTGTTTTATTGAATAGGTTTTCATAATTTTTTTGCATAGGTTTTTCTTTTTAGTGAATGCTATAGGGATTACAATATATATATATATATACTTTTTCATCGTCTGCTTATGTTCTGTTTTGTCGATCTCAGTGGAATATAGACATCACACTACTGTCTTAGTCTCTTTACCATCCCTTTTAGGATATAGTCATCTCATCTGTTAATCTACATGTATTGAAAGTCCTATTAGATATAGTATAACTTTTGTTTTTTAATATTTCAGTTCAGAAGAAGCAGAATAGTCTGTTGTATTTATCTAGATCCCACTTCCTCATTCCTGACGATCTCATTTTACTTTTGGTATTATTTCTTCTTTCTGAAGAACTTTTTTTAATATTTATTTATTTGAAAGGCAGAGTTACAGATAGAGGAGGAGATACATACACAGACACACAGGGAGAGAGAGAGAGAGAGAATGAAATCTTCCATTCACTGGTTCACTTCACAAATGATCACAATGGCCAGGGCTGGGCCAGGCCGAAGCCAGAAGCCAGGAGCCAGAATCTTCATTCGGGTCTCCCATGTGGGTCAGGGGCCCAAATACTTGGGCCATCTTCCACTGTTTGCCCAGGTGCATTAGCAGGGCTCTGGATCAGAAGTGGAACAGCTCGAACTCGAACTGGCACCCATGTGGTTTGCTGGCACTGCAGACAGCAGCTTAACCTGCTGCACTACAATGCCAGCACTTCTTGGTTCCTTTCATCTGAGAATATCTCTGTTTCATCTTCATTTCTCAAGGATATTTTACTGCCTATGGAATTCTAGGTCAGCAGTTGGTTAACCTGTTAAAAATGTTTCACTTGTTTTTTGCTATCATGGTTTCAGTTCTTTTGGCCATTTTTTAAAAAGATTTATTTATTTGACAGAGTTACACAAAGAGAAAGAGAGGCACAGAGAGTGGGAGCAAGGTCTTCCATCTTACTGTTCACCCCCCAAATGGCCACAACAGCTGGAGATATACTATTCCAGAGGCAGGAGCCAGGAGCTTCTTCTGGGTCTCCCACATGGGTGCAGGGGCCCAAGGACTTGGGCCATCTTCTATTGCTTTCCCCGGCCATAGCAGAGAGCTGGATTGGAAGTGGAGCAGCAAGGACTTGAACCAGTGCCCATATGGGATGCTGGCACTATAGGCCATGGCTTTACCCGCTAGGCCACAGTGCTGGCCCCTGGCCATTATGTTTTCAAATGAGAAATCCATTGCCAGTCAAATCATTGTTTTCCTATAACTACTATACCATTTTTACTTTTTTTTTTTTTTTTTTTTTGGTCTTTACATGTCAGCAGCCTGATGGTGAAATCTCATATCTTTCCATTCAGTTTGTTTGTTTTAGGTTTGCTGAGCTTCTTGAACTTGTAGACTAATGTCTTTCGTGAAATTTAAGTTTTTTTTTTTAAAGATTTTTATTTATTTATTTGACAGAGTTACAGACAGTGAGAGAGAGAGAGAGAGAGAGAGAGAGAGAGAAAGGTCTTCCTTCCGTTGGTTCACCCCCCAAATGGCCGCCATGGCCGCAGCTGTGCCAATCCGAAGCCAGGAGCCAGGTGCTTCCTCATAGTCTCCCGTGCAGTTACAGGGGCCCAGGCACTTGGGCCATCCTCCACTGCCCTCCCGGGCCACAGCAGAGAGCTGGACTGGAAGAGGAGCATCTGGGACTAGAACCTGGCACCCATATGGGATGCTGGTGCCGCAGGCAGAGGATTAACCCAATGAGCCACGGCACCAGGCCCTTGTTAAATTTTTATCTCTTAGTTCTTCAAAAGACTTTCTGTACTAACCTTCTCTTTTCCATATTAAACTCCTAGGACACAAAACTCCTAGTACTTTCTGGTATTGTTGCCTGAGATTCTGGTTTTTTTTTTTTTTTTTTTTTTTTTTTTTTTTTTTTTTTTGACAGGCAGAGTTAGAAAGTGAGAGACAGAGAGAAAGGTCTTCCTTTTCCATTGGTTCACCCTCCAATGGCTGCTGCAGCCAGCATACTGCACCGATCCGAAGCCAGGAGCCAGGTGCTTCTCCTGGTCTCCCATGGGGTGCAGGGTCCAAGGACTTGGGCCATCCTCCACTGCACTCCCGGGCCACAGCAGAGAGCTGGACTGGAAGAGGAGCAACTGGGACAGAATCTGGTGCCCAGACCGGGACTAGAACCCAGGGTGCGGGCACCATAGGCGAAGGATTAGCCTATTGAGCTGCGGCACTGGCCTGATTCTGGTCATTTTTAAGATCATTTTCCCTTTGTTGTTAAGGTTGATTAATTTCTATTTTGCCTTCAAGTTCACAATTTCTTCTGTTATCCCCATTTTTTAAAAAAATTTTAAAGATTTATTTATTTTATTTGAAAGGCAGAGTTATAGAAATGGAGAGTCATAGGGAGAAGGAGATCTTCCATCTGCTGATTCACTCCCCAAATGACCACAACAGTTGGGGCTGGGCCAGGCTGAAGCCATGAGTTGGGAGCTTCTTATGGGTCTCCCACATGGGTGCAGGGGCCCAGAGACTTGGGTCATCTTCTGCTGCTTTCCCAGGTGTATTAGTAGGGAACTGAATTGGCAGTGAGGCAGCTGGGACTTGCACCTGTGCTGATATGAGATGTCAGCACCACAGGCCATGATTTAACCTGCTATGCCACAGTGCTGGCCCCTCCATTCTGCTTTTGAATTTGCCACTGAAATTTTTTTGGTTATTATAGTTTTCAGTGGCATCAATAGTGATATTTTCTCACTCTAGTATTAGTAATATAAGTTTTTTTTTTATCAGACTAGTTGGGGCTATAGATTTATTAACTTTTTTCTCTTTTTTAAAATATTTATTTATTTATTTGAAAGAATTATACAGAGAGAGGAGAGGCAGAGAGAGAGAGAAAGTTCCTCCATCCGATTTTTCACTCCCCAGATGGCCATAATGGCCAGAGCTGTGCCTATTCGAAGCCAGGAGTCAGGAGCTTCCTCTAGGTCTCCCATGTGGGTGCAGGGGCCCAAGCACTTGGGCCATCCTCTACTGCTTTCCCAGGCCATAGCAGAGAGCTGGATTTCTCTAACTGACACCCATATGGGATGCCAGCGCTTCAGGCCAGGGCGTTAACCCACTGCACCACAGCACCGGCCCCAATTTATTAACTTTTTCAAAGAACTAATGTTTTATTTTGCTGATGTTCCCAACCTTTTTTTGGTACTTATTCTATTTCATTGATTTCTATTCTTAGATTTGCAATGCTATTCATTTTGCTAACTCTGCATTTAATTTTTTTAAGATTTATTCATTTATTTGAAAGAGTTACACAGAGAGAGGGAAGGAGAGGGAAGGAGGGAGGGGGAGGGAGAGGTGTGTTTCCATCTGCTGGTTCACTCCAAATGGCAGCAAAGTCCAGGGCCAGGCCAAAGCCAGGAGTTGGGAGCTTCTTCCAGGTCTCCCATGTGAGTGCAGGGACCCAAGCACTTGGGCCATCTTCCACTGCTTTCCCAAGTACATTAGCAGGGAGCTGGACAGAAGTGGAGCAGCCGGGGCTGGAACAGTGCCCCTATGAGATGCTGGCATTGTCACCGTGCTTTGTTCACCATGCCACACGCTGGTTCCTAACGTACTATTTTTTCTTAGATGCTTAATGTGAAAACTTAGATCATTTGATATAAAATCTCTTCTTTTCTAATATTTATTTAGAGGTATCAGTTTCCCTCTAACACTGCTGTAATTGCACCCCACAAATGTTGATATGTTTTTAATTATTATGTCTTTCAAACTATTTTCCAATTTCTTTTGTGATTTTTCTTTGACTCATGAAGAAATAAAAAGCATGTTTGCTTAATTTCAAAATAAGCATTGAAGATTCTTCCAGAACTTTTCATTATTGGTTTCTAATCTAATTCTATTGTAGCTATACTCATATAATAGATAATGTAGCATATTCCATGTTATTTCAATTTTTAAAAATGTGGTAAATCATATTTTATGGCTGAGCATATGGTCTGTATTAACGACTATTCCAGATGTGCTTGAGAAGTATGTATATTCTCCAGTTTGGGGCGGAAAGTTAACAAATGGCAGTTAGATTCAGTTGGTTTCAGTGTATTATTTAAGACCTCTTTACTGACCTGGTGACTATGTGTTCAATTAAATAAAGAAAGGTGCTGAGATCTCCAAGTATAATCATGTATTTATCTTGTTTTCCCTTTCATCTGCCAGTTTTCACTTCACTTTTTTTTTTTTTTTTTTTTTTTGACAGTCAGACAGTGAGAGAGAGAGACAGAAAGGTCTTCCTTTTCCGTTGGTTCACCCCCCAAGTGGCCACTACGGCTGGTGTGTTGCGGCCGGCGCACTGCGCTGATCCGAAGCCAGGAGCCAGGTGCTTCCTCCTGGTCTCCCATGCGGGTGCAGGGTCCAAGGACCTGGGCCATCCTCCACTGCACTCCCGGGGCACAACAGAGAGCTGGCCTGGAAGAGGAGCAACCGGGACCGAATCCGATGCCCCAACCGGGACTAGAACTGGGGTGCTGGCGCCGCAGGCAGAGGATTAGCCTAGTGAGCTGCGGCGCCAGCCCACTTCACTTATTTTGAAACCTTATTATGATGTGCATAACATTCACAACCATTCTGGCTTTCTCATGAATAGACTCTGTTATCGATAAGAAGTATTTCTCTTTACTTCTGGTAATGCTCTGTTTTATGAAACTTGGTTGTTTTTTTTTTTTAAGATTTATTTTATTTATTTGAAAGGCAGAGTTACAGAGAGAGGTCTTCCATCCACTGGTTTACTCCCCATATGGCCACAATGGCCAGAGCTGCGCTGATCTAAAGCCAGGAGCCAGGAGCCAGGAGCTTCTGCTGGGTCTCTGAGCCATCTTCTACTGCTTTCCCAGGCCATAGCAGAGAGCTAGAATGGAAGAGGAGCAGCCAGGACTAGAACTGGTGCTCATATGGGATGACGGCACTTAAGACCAGGTTTTTTTTGTTTTTAATTTTAATTTTTTTTATTTTTTGACAGGCAGAGTTGAACAGAGAGAGAGAGACAGAAAGGTCTTCCTTCCATTGGTTCACCCCCTAAATGGCCGCCACGGCCAGCGCGCTGCGTTGATCTGAAGCCAGGAGCCAGGCACTTCCTCCTGGCCTCCCTCCCAAGCACTTGGGCCATCCAGCACTGCCTTGCCGGGCCACAGCAGAGAGCTGGACTGGAAGAGGAGCAACTGGGACAGAATCTAGCGCCCCAACCAGGACTAGAACCAGGCGTACTGGCGCCACAATGCGGAGGATTAGCCTAGTGAGCCACGGTGCTGGCCAAGGCCAGGGTTTTAATCTGCTGTGCCACAGCACTGGGCCCATGAAACCTGTTTTACCAGATATTAATAGAGACGCTTCAGCTTTCCTATGGTTACTGTTAGATGGGAACACTCTGTATCTCTCTTTCTCTCAAATAATAATTAAAATAAAGATAGGTTTACCTTGGTATAAAATAATTTTTCGATCTATACAATGTTTTTCATAGTATTCACTTTCCAAGAACTTTGTTAAAAGATTTATTTTATTTATTTATTTATTTGAAAGACAGAATTACAGAGAGAGGTAGAGACAGAGAGAGGTCTTCCATCTGCTGGTTCACTACCAGATGGCTGCAATGGCCGGAGTTGCACTGATCCAAAGCCAGGAGCCAGGAGTTTCTTCTGGGTCTCCCATGTGGGTGCAGGGGCCCAAGGATTTGGACCATCTTCCACTGCTTTCCCAGGCCACAGCAGAGAGCTGGAATGGAAGAGGAGTAGCTGGGTCTAGAACTGGCGCCCATATGGGATGCCGGCACTGCAGGTAGAGGATTAACCTACTGTTCCACAGTGCTGGCCCTTTAAAGCCACTTTATTGGGCCTAAGGCTGCTCCTGTGAGGTGAGCAGATAACATTGAGAAATGTTTCAATCCTGCAAATTACTAAGAATGTCAATTTGTAAATGCCTCACTATATAATGAGAGAGCTTTAGTTAGAAGGAAAATAACTTCATGTGAAATGCCCAAGATTAAGGAGAAATGGCTGCATTAAAGAACAACTTTGGCACAAAATATTTGATTTTAATTGCAAGGAAGATAATTGTCTCCAAGTGGTTTGTGTAAGATTATGAAACAAAAGAACACCAGGGAAAAACAAATAGTGACCCAAGAACTGCTGAAGCAAGAAAATGAGATTCAATTTAACTTAAATTATGCCTTAAAGCACATTCTCAAACTAGGAAAATATTTTATTTGTTTTAAAAGAAATTCATCTATTAATTTGAAAGAGTTACAGAGAAAGAGAGAAAATCTTCCATCCACTGTTCCACTCTGTGGGGGACCATACTGTACTAGGACAGGCTGAAGCCAGGAGCCTGGAACCTCACCTGGGTCAGGCACATGGGTAAAGGGGCCCAAGCACCTGGGTCATCCTCTGCTGCCTTTCCCAGGCCTCCAGCAGGGAGCTGAATAGGAAGTAGAGCAGCTGGACCAGAAATAGTGCCCATTTGGGATGCTGGTGTTACAGGTGATGGCTCTACCCGTTTTGCCACAAAATTGGCCCCTCAGTGTTTTCCAAACCTGCCTTGAAGCTTTACTCATATTTAAGAGGCTGTAAATATATCATGTTTTTAAAAAATATATATTTATTTGTAAATCAGAATTACAGAGAGGGGAGAGAGAGAGGGAAAGAGAGCAAGAGCGAGCTTCCAATCGCTGATTCACTCCCCAGATGGCTGCAACAGCAGGGACTGGGCCAGGCTGAAGTCAGGAGCCTCTTCCAGGTCTCCCATGTGGGTACAGGGTCTCAAATACTTGGGCCAGCCTCCTCTGCTTTCCCAGGTATATTAACAGGGAGCTGGATGGGAAGTGGAGCAGCCAGGACTCAAACCGGTGCCCATATGGGATGCTGGTGCTGCAGATGGCGGCTTAACCCACTGCACCACAGTGCTGGCCCAAAAAATATCAGGCCTCCAATAAAACTTAAATTCTATTCATTTATGTTTTCCTATTTTTTGACTTAAGAGTCTTATTTTAGGTGTGAAATCTTTTTTATTTTTAAAATATTTATTTTTTTTTATTTGAAAGGCAGAGTTACAGAGATAGAGAGAGACAGATCTTCCATCTGCTGATTCACTCCCCGAAATGGTCACAGTGGCTGGGGCTGGGCCAGGCCTAAGCCAGGAACTTCCTCCAGGTCTTCCATGTGGGTAGCAGGGACCCAAGCACTTAGACCGTCTTCTGCTGCTTTTCCCAGGCCATGAGCAGGGAGCTGGATCAGAACTAGAGCAACCAGAACACAAACACACCCACATGGGATGCCCGCATTGCATATGACAGCTGAACCCACTATGCCAAAATGCTAGCCCCCCAGATGTGAAAGCTTTTAAAAACGTGAGGTCTTGGATCAGTCTCCGCTCACAGTCTTAGATTTAGCTGATAGTCTTTCTTTTAAAATCTCACTCTCGGCTGGCGCCGCGGCTCAACAGGCTAATCCTCCGCCTAGCGGCGCTGGCACACCAGGTTCTAGTCCTGGTCGAGGTGGCGGATTCTGTCCCGGTTGCCCCTCTTCCAGGCCAGCTCTCTGCTGTGGCCAGGGAGTGCAGTGGAGGATGGCCCAAGTGCTTGGGCCCTGCACCCCATGGGAGACCAGGATAAGTACCTGGCTCCTGCCATCGGATCAGCGCAGTGCGCCAGCCGCAGCGCGCTGGCCGTAGCGGCCATTGGAGGGTGAACCAACATGGCAAAGGAAGACCTTTCTCTCTGTCTCTCTCTCACTGTCCACTCTGCCTGTCAAAAAAAAAAAAAAAAAAAAAAAAAAATCTCACTCTCCTCAAGTCTTTATTGTCCATGTCAAAGATCAACAAACTTTCTGTAAAGGCTGTGGAAACTACTGTACTTGCAGGCAAACAGCCAACAGAGAAATGTGAATGAGCGGCATGACTGTGCTCCTTTATTAACAGAAACAGGACATGGGCCTGATTTGGCCTGCTTGCTGTTGTAGTTTGCTGACCCCTGTTCTATGTGATCAAATCCAAATGCCTCACTCTGACATCTCAGCAGCACATTTCATCATGCATCTCATCCTTAAGTCTAGTTGCAGACTACATGCCCTCACATTTCCTAAGTGTTCTGCTCATTCCTGCTTTCAGTACTTTGCATGTATGGATTTCTCAGCAGGAATGACTTCTTTCCCTTCTTTGTATCCATCCCATCCTTGAGGGCCTTCTCTGTGAAGACTTTCTGGGTAACTCCAACTAACATTCCTCCCTTTCTTTTCTCAACCTTCATGAAAATCTGTAGCCCTTGGTGTGGCAAAATATTTTGAACTTAGTTCAGACCACTTAGGCAATTACAGTCTGACAGTACACCAGCTTATATAGGTCTCTAATTGTCTTTATTACCCAGTTTTGCCTGAAGGCAGGAGCCTGCTCAGAATTGCATTTACTGTGAAGCTAATTAAACTTTCACTTTAAGATCTTCACTTGCTCAGACCCTGTATTTAATTTTGCACTTAAAATTCTATATTTTCCCACTTAAAGAGGACCTCACAATTGGTGTAGTGTTCAGGATCCTTACACTCAGCTCTTCCTCCTGAGTTTACCACAAAGCCTGGTACAAAGTTGGTATAGCAGAGATTGCTAATTGTCTCTCAATATCCATTGTTCATGCCAGAAGCCTCCTCCAGATGGTTGCAAGTGTGGAAAATACACATCTATCTAGTTGAAGTCACTGTTTTTTGAGTCTTTCTTTCTTTTTAAAGATTTATTTATTTGAAAGGTGGAGTTATAAAAAGGGAGAATTTTTGCTACATTTTTAAGAATACAAAGTAATAGGATATACTTGCATAGTAAAAGTATATATGTGTAGGGGTATACTTTTAGCCTAGTATTTAAAACACTGCATCTGACATCAGAGTTCCTAGATTCCATTACCAGCTTTGGATTCCAATTCGAGCTTCCTGCTTGCTGCAGACTCTGGGAGGTAGCAAGTGATGATTCAAGTAGCTGGGTCCCTACCATCCATTTAGGAGACCTAGATTGAGTTCTTGGCATGCAGTCTTTTTTTTGACAGGCAGAGTGGACAGTGAGAGAGAGAGAGAGAAAGGTCTTCCTTTGCCGTTGGTTCACCCTCCAATGGCCGCCGCGGCCGGCGCACCGTGCTGATCCGATGGCAGGAGCCAGGTACTTATCCTGGTCTCCCATGGGGTGCAGGGCCCAAGCACTTGGGCCATCCTCCACTGCCCTCCCTGGCCACAGCAGAGAGCTGGCCTGGAAGAGGGGCAACCGGGACAGAATCCAGCGCCCCGACCAGGACTAGAACCTGGTGTGCCGGCGGCGCAAGGCGGAGGATTAGCCTAGTGAGCCGCAGCGCCGGCCTGCATGCAGTCTTGATCTGGCTGAGCCCAGGCAATCTGTTGGACTAGATGAAAGCTCTCTCTGCTCCTTAAATTAAAAAAAAAAAAAAAAAAAAAAAAAAAAAAAAAAAAAACAGATGTGGAATGGTTTCATCTTCATTTTTAGTAGAGGCAATTGACATTTGGAGCAGCTATATAAATTAGAGCAGTGATTTGCATAGGTGCCATCATTAAAAAAGGTAAATTACCTCACTGGGGCAAAACCTAGAAATACTTTGCTTACTAACTCCCATATAACTCCTGGCTCCCAATTATGTGATGGATACAATGAGATTCATCATACTATCTTCTGTATTTTTATATGGGACAAAACTATTCCATGATAAAATGTTTTCAAGGGGTGTACTTTGTGGTACTGTGGATTACACTGCCACTTGGGACACCACATCACATGTCAGAGTGCCTGTTTGAGTTCTGGCTATTCTGTGCTTCTGATCCATCTTCCTGTTAATGCACCTGTGGGCAATAGTTGGTGGCTCAAGTACTTGGATTCCTGCAATCCATGTGGGAGATGCAGATGGAATACCTGACTCCTGTTTTCCACCTGGCTCAGCCCTGTCTGTTGTGAGCATTTGAGGAATGAACCAATGAATAGAAGATCTCTCTCTGTCCATCTCTCCCTTTCTCTGTCACTCTTTTATTTCCAACAAAAAAATAAACCTTTAAAAATTACCTGGAACATCTGTAAAGTATTTAGATTTTAGGCCTTTCTCTCATTTGGAGATGATAATAAATCCGACATGGGATCCAAAAAGTGCAGTGTATCCTTTCCTGTCCTCAAGCTCAACCCTAGCCCTCAGGCCTGCCCCACGAAGCATTTTTCAGATCACATTCTGAGAAACTGTAATAGCATTTCTGTTTCACTTCAAATCATACTTTGAAATAGAGATGTTCCTCCTTATATAGATAATTACTCATTCTGCTAGAAATTTTGTTTTGATTTTAAAATAACATTCCCCAGAGAGATGACCTCTGCTCTCTAAAAAAGACTGAATATGTTGCCTATAGAACTCTCCCACTGATCCAAAGGTTGTTAAATTTCTGAGAAATTTGTCAGTTGACACATTAGAATGCGTCCAGTATACAGTTCAGAAACTTTTGGGTTCAAAACAGATCTTTTTGGCCATTTTAATTACCTTTACTAGACTTAAAAAATATTACTTTAAAGGCAGAGTGACAGAGAGAGCTTCTATATCCATTAATTCACTCCCCAAATGTCCACAGAAGCCATGGCAGGACCAGGATGAAGCTAGGAGCCTGGAACTCCATATAAATCTCTCACCCATATTGGGGAATCAAGTACTTAAGCCGTCATCTACTGCCTTCCAGGTTGTGCACTAGATTCCAGGCACTTCATTATGGGATGCAAGAACCCCCAGCAGCACTTCTTCAGTGTTCAGGATCTGCTCCTAAGCACTCCTCACGTCTTGTTGTCTGCCTCTACTCTTCCATTCACCACCTTTGTGAATTCCTCCTCTCAGAAAAATCTCATACCCCAAATCTAAGGCAGTGATTTACCTAGAGAGTTGGGACACTTGAGTTTTTATAAAAGCAACCATGGTGACATATTTCAACTTTTCAACAATGACTTAAAGTCTGCAGCAGATAAAGTCTTCAGAAGAGCAGAATGCATTGAGTTGAATATGAGTACCTATATGTGCCTGTATGAGTACCTTTATGTGCCCTGTATCACAAACCTTCCTGTTCTGCTCAAGTCCCATGACAACCGACCATTCAGTAGATGACCTTGTCTTCCACTTTAAGAAACAACCCCCTAAGCTCCTACCTTCTCCTTAGTGCTCACTGAAAGAGGAGTCCCTCCTGTTCCAGAACCACCCTGCCTCTAGTCTTCTTGATGACGCCTCCTTCCCCATCTTTTCTGTCTTCTGTGCTTATCTTCTTTGTAGACACAGGAAACGTGGGCTAAGCTCTTCAGCCTCATCTTCTCTATCCTCCTTTTCATATTCGATGCTTTCTCCCTTTCCCTTCTCCCTCCCTTAATTCCATTCTATTTCCTCTTATAGCCCACCCTTTCCCACCCCCAGTAGCTTCTCCTCTGCCTATCCCATCCTGACCTCAACCTCTGCATTATATCCCTCACCCATCTGTTCAAAATGCTTTCCATATGTCCCCTTCAACTTCTGAAACACAAAAAACAGTGGCTCCTTCACACTTCTCATTTCTCTTCACATCTCTGCTTCGTGGCACTGCCCGCCTTCCCTTCCCACTCTCCTGCCTTGCTTTCTAGGACATCACTTCCTCCTCCTTCTCTTTGTCTGATGACCTCCTTTCA
Organism: Oryctolagus cuniculus; assembly: GCF_964237555.1. NCBI lineage: Eukaryota > Metazoa > Chordata > Mammalia > Lagomorpha > Leporidae > Oryctolagus > Oryctolagus cuniculus. The sequence goes on along the minus strand of NC_091442.1, from coordinate 23,912,343 downwards.
GACTCTCTGGGAGAGCACCCTCACCTGCCAGCGCCCCAAGTGTCAGTGTTGCCAAAGATTCCATAGCACCTAACCTTGTAAAGATTTTGCAAAGATGTGATGAGATGACACATAGAAAGTACTTTGCAGGCCGGCGCCGCGGCTCACTAGGCTAATCCTCTGCCTAGCGGCGCCGGCACACCGGGTTCTAGTCCCGGTCGGGGCGCCGGATTCTGTCCCGGTTGCCCCTCTTCCAGGCCAGCTCTCTGCTGTGGCCAGGGAGTGCAGTGGAGGATGGCCCGGGTGCTTGGGCCCTGCACCCCATGGGAGACCAGGAAAAGCACCTGGCTCCTGGCTCCTGCCATCGGATCAGCGCGGTGCGCCGGCCGCAGCGCGCCAGCCGCGGCGGCCATTGGAGGGTGAATCAACGGCAAAAGGAAGACCTTTCTCTCTGTCTCTCTCTCTCACTGTCCACTCTGCCTGTCAAAAAAAAAAAAAAAAAAAAAAAAAAAAAAAAAAAAAAAAGAAGAAAGTACTTTGCACTGTGTCTTGCACACAGTAAAGATCCTTCAGTGCGTGGCTTCAGTGCATTGATGATGATCATGATAACAATGACAACCATGTGCCTCTAACTTCAAATATTCTCTTCAGGTGGTCTCACCCACTCCTAGTACTTCAATATATCATTCAAATCAATTCAGTGTATAAATTGATGAGTCTTAAATCCACATCTCCAGAGACTGGGACCATTTTTCAATGTACAGTATTTCCACTGCCTATCATACAAATCCTGACTACTATGAGGTAAAACTTGATACTCTTGTGGAACCCTGTATGTGCCTGTTAAAGTGCTTACTGTGTTATGATTCTGGGTTAAACCTGATGAACTTTCCCACCAAGTGAGGGCCTCCTCATTTTTCCTTAATTCCAGTTTATGTGTGTAGCATAATCCTATCAGAAGCAAAAAAAAAAAAAGATTTATTTATTTATTTGAAAGAGTTACACAGAGAGAGAAGGAGAGGCAGAGAGAGAGAGAGAGAGAGAGGTCTTCTATCCGCTGTTTCACTCCCCAGTTGGCTGCAACAGCCGGAGCTGCACTGATCCGAAGCCAGGAGCTTCTTCTGGGTCTCCCACATGGGTGCAGGGGCCCAAGGACTTGGGCCATCTTCCACTGTTTTCCCAGGCCATAACAGAGAGCTGGATCAGAAGTGGAGCAGTCGGGACTCGAATCGGTGCCCATATGGGATGCCCGCACTGCAGGCAGTGGCTCTTTACCTGCTATGCCACAGTGCTGGCCCCTAAGGCAGCACTTTGATACTGACTACTGAAAACTACAGTGAGTCTTCATTAGGCCCTGTGCTTCCCTGGCCCCACTTCAGAATCACTGCTTCACTGGGAGCTCTCTAAGGGCAGTGATGATTTTACTCATGTCTGTATCTGTAGCCCTGGCATGGGATCAATACTTAATGAATGTTTCTGAATTAATGAATGAGTGAAATTAGTACTAGCTTGCATAAATTATTTGACTCTTTTCTGGATTCAGGGTCTTTATTTTTATTTTTTATGAAATATTTATCGCTGGCACCGTGGCTCAATAGGCTAATCCTCCGCCTGTAGCGCAGGCACCCTGGGTTCTAGTCCCGGTCAGGGCACCAGTTCTGTCCTGGTTGCCCCACTTCCAGTCCAGCTTTCTGTTGTGGCCTGGGAGTGTAGTGGAGGATGGCCTAAGTCCTTGGGCCCTGCACCCACATGGGAGACCAGGAGAAGCACCTGGCTCCTGGCTTTGAATCAGTGCGGTGCGCCAACTGCAGCGTGCCAACTGCAGCGGCCATTGGAGGGTGAACCAACGGCAAAGGAAGACCTTTCTCTCTCTGTCTCTCTCTCTCACTGTCCACTCTGCCTGTCAAAAAAAAAATAAAAAAAAATTATTTATTTGAAAGAGCTGCAGAGAGACAGAGAGGGACAGACAGAGATCTTCCATCAGCTAGTTTACTCCCCAAATGGCCACAATGGCCAGAGCTGGGCCAGACTGAAGCCTGGAGCCAAGAGCTTTCTCCTTGTCTCCTGTGTGGGTACAGGGGCTTAAGCACTTGGGCCATCTTCTGCTGCTTTCCCAGGCACATTAGCAGGGAGTTGGATCAAAAGTGAAGCAGCTGTACTTTTCTGGTGCCCATATGGATTGCCAGCGTTTCAGGTGGCAGCTTAACCTGTTATGCCACAGCACCAGCCCAGAAAAGATTTTTTTCCCTAAGTTTCCCTAGGTTTGCCATAGATTTCACACATCTCAAAAGTTATTTGCAATTAAAATATTCTTCCTAACCTCATACTTTGGGTAACCTTCCAAGGATAGTTTCATCTGATAAATATGAATTTGTGATTCCTTAAGTTTGGCACATTTTATTTGGTGATGAGAATACGATAAAATGTAAGCTGTCCCTGGATTATGCAGAATAGACCTTTGAAAGTAGACATTTTCTATGCCCTTTCAGAAACATTTTTCTATGCCAAAAGGTAAAGAACAACTAGTCAACCCCAGCACATATTACAGGAGATACAATAGCAGATGCTGCAGGTTACAGTTTATTCCATCTGCATACCCCCAAAGTAGTCAGATTGCAGCAAGACTTAAAGCTGTGACAGTGGAGACAGCTATGAAAGCCAGAAAACCCTAGCTTTCTGTTGGCCCTTTTGTTACAGGATTGTGTCTGTCCTTTAATGCCTGTGTGGCTCAGCTGTAGGAAGAAGGAGGAAGTTGTCATCAGCTCAGAGTTACCCTGAAGAAGGCGCAAGAACATTTGACAAATGGTTTTCCTGCCCTGAAGACCAGCTGTTCTCTTCTCCAGTGTTTGACAAAGTAAAATTTCTATGTCCCTTTAAAGAGCTGCAGCTTTTCTATAAGGGAGGAAACTGTTACCAGCCTGCAGAGAGAAAAAAGTTTAAATCTTATAGCATCAAATACATCAGGAGAAAGGAAGATGGCCTGCACTTTGAAGTGTTCTGTCTCTAGCCTTTCCCCACTTGCTTGGAGACTGCTCCAACAAAGTCTCCCCTCCAAAGCAGATGTGTGGGAAGGGAGGGGGATAGCACAAAAATATTTTTTCAATGGGAATTCCCAGATGTGAGGCATCCAGAATGATGAAGCACAGCTCTGCTGTCATGTTCCAGGATGAATCTTTGTGGTGTGTGGCTTCATGGGGTGTTAGCAAAAGAAGCCTTCATTTAGGAATAGGTCACAGAATTCCATCCTTTCCACCACTGCCTTTCTTCTTCTGCTACAATGACCTTATTTCTCACAAATCAGGCATGGTTGTGTGTGAACAGGTCATGACTAATACTGGTCTGCCTAAGACCAGGATAATTAACCTACAACCTATGCCTGGGTTTGAGGGTTTTGTCGTAATGTTTTCTAATATTTCAATGGTGGTCATGATAGGAACCAGATAATATATGTAGTTCCGTGCTTCCTAGGAGATCTGAAAAGGTATTTTTGCAAAAAGTTGTGAGGAAGACTCAAAAAAGGACTGAGTGTGGTGTGAACAGATAGGCAAGTCACATGTCAGGGAAAGGAATGGCTTGTTTGAACATTTTTACAGGCAGATTTCAAACAGGTGCCCTAGTAGTTGGGGTTCAAGAGGGTTTAAAGTGAACTTTTTAAACCCCAAAGTGAGGAACATCCATTGAACACAGCTTGGGAAATTGCTATTTCTACCATGTCTGAAAAGGTATATATGGAAATTCTGATTTGACTGGGAGTACAAGGAACTTGTGTGGAAATAACTATAGAAGCATGATTTGTATACATTTATGCCAAGCTGATGTAATATGATTGTGTTCATAATAAATTGCCTATGGATTTAGTAACATTGCTATAAAGAAAATTATACAGTGGCTGGCATTGTGGCACAGTGGTTAAAGCCTCTACCTATGATACCAGCATCCCATGTGGGTGCTGGTTTATGTCCCAGCTGCTCCACTTCCCATCCAGCTCTCTGCTAAGGGCCTGGGAAAAGCAGCAAAGGATGGCCCAAATGTTTTGGCTCCTGCCTCCCATGTGGAAGACCCGGATAAATCTCCTGTTTCTGGCCAGGTCTAATGCTGACTATTGTGGCCATCTGAGGAATGAACCAGCAGATGGAAGATTCTCATTCTCTCTCTCTCTCTCTCTCTCTCTCTGTCTCTCTCTTTCTCTCTCTGTAACTTTCAAAATAAACAAATAAATCTTAAAAAAAAAAAAAAGAAAATTAAACATTCCAAAAAGGTTTTTAAAAAAATCTCTTTAGGTAATTTAGGTGGCACAGAGATGTTACTACAGGATGTCAGCTAAGAAGAGTTACGGTAGGAATGGTTATTACATGTCATTACATGGTTATTACATGTTATTACATGGTTATTACATGGGAGACTTGGGCAGAGGTAGGGAAAGGTTATGTAAAGGCAGAGGAAGGAGAGTTTTCCCAGGCTTTCCCTTCAGAGAATTGGCTATCTGTGGTCTAAGATGAATTCTCACACAAGAAAAAGCAGAGAAGCCCCAAAATATAGAGGAGATGGGGCACATGGGTTGTTATGATCCCAGTGGTCCTAGGGAACAGTTGGTTTCCAGTTTGGTCTGCATAGGAAGAAGATGAATAGTATGGTTTGACTTCTGATTTCTGATTTCTGACATTATTTAATCCTCTGATTCCACTATTAGTAGGGGGAGGGGGAGAGGGAAGTGTCAAGGTACAACAGCTAGGTAAATGAAAATGTTCAAGGGAGCAACTTCAAAGTTCATTAGTTGTCCACCAAATTAAGATTAATAAGCAATGCCTATTCTATTTTTTTTTTTTTTTTTTTTGGACAGGCAGAATGGACAGTCAGAGAGAAAGGTCTTCCTTTTTGCCGTTGGTTCACCCTCCAATGGCCGCCGTGGCCTGCGCGCTGCAGCTGGCGTACCGTGCTGATCCGAAGCCAGGAGCCAGGTGCCTCTCCTGGTCTCCCATGTGAATGCAGGGCCCAAGTACTTGGGCCATCCTCCACTGCACTCCCTGGCCATAGCAGAGAGCTGGCCTGGAAGAGGGGCAACCCGGACAGAATCCAGCGCCCCGACCGGGACTAGAACCCGGTGTGCCGGTGCCGCAGGCGGAGGATTAGCCTATTGAGCCACGGTGCCGGCCCTTCTATTTTTGTTTAAGAAAGCTGGATGTCAGAAAAGCTGTTGGTCCCTCAGAATCTGAATTTTAAAAAGGTATCACTGGGGCACAGGAGGTTAAACTGCCTCTTGGGATGTCTGCATTCCGTATTGGAATGCCTGGTTCAAGTCCTGGCTACTCTGTGCTTCTGATGCTAATGTACCTAGGAGGCAGGGAATGATGGCCAAGTTCTTGGGCTAGAGGCTTTGGCCTCTCTAGCTGTTGCAGGTATTTATTTGGGGAGTAAATCAGTGGGTGGGGGTGTCTACCCCTTCTCTCAAATAAGCAATTTTAAAAAGAAAAAACTATGGTGGAGTGTCACGAAAATCCAAACAATTGAATTTTAGCAACCTATTTCTGAGAAAATACTGAATAAAACTGAAATATGCTGGATCCTAAAATTCAACCTCACCCCATCCCAGTATCTGTCCTCAACAGGGTCATCATTAGGCCTACCCCTCTAGTTAATTGTATGTGTGGTATTTTATTTTATCTTATTTTATTTTATTTATTTCTTAGGTAGCATTACACAGAGAGAGGGAGAGACAGAGAGGTCTTCCATCCACTGGTTTACCCCCAAATGGCTGGAACAGCTGGAGGTGGGCCAATCCAAAGCCAGGAGCCAGGAGCTTCTTCTGGGTCTTCCGCATAGGTGCAGGGGCCCAAGCACTTGGACCATCTCCTACTACTTTCCCAGGCCATAAGCAGAGAGCTGGATTAGAAGTGGAGCAGCTGGGATATGAACCAATGGAGCCTTAGCCTACTATGCCACAGCGCCGGTTCCCTGGGTAGTTCTGTTTCAACTGTCGTTTCATCCTTGACTATATCCAAGACACGTAACCATTACCATGATCTACAAGGACATGAGAAACAAAAAAAGGACATTTTTTCCCTGAACTTTCCTGCATAAACTCGTGAATCTTCCATATGCCACCTGCTGTGATGGACTGCACAGTGAACTTTTCCTGTCTCAGGGCTACAAACATGTTCTCTCCTCCACCTAACTACTCTTCCACCATTCTTCTCATGGCTGTCTTACTAATACTGCAGGTTTTTGTTTCAAAGTCATTTCCTGTGCAATCCCACATCATCAGTCTCCACTTCAATTCTCATACACAGCAACTTGTTTTTTTTCTTCTAAATAGTTATCACTGTTTGTAATTATATGTTGATTATATGTTAATGTGTTTAATTACTAGCTAACACTCATGAAGAGGAAACTTGCCTCATTTTAAAAAATGATTTATTTATTCATTCACTTGAAAAAGAAAGCGACAGCAGAGAGAAAGAGATAGAGACAGCAGAGAGATTTTCCATCCTCTAGTTCACTCCCTAAATGGCCACAACAGCCAGGGCTGGGGCAAGCTGCAGCCAGGAGCCTGGAACTCCATCTGAGTCTCCCATGTGGAAGGCAGGGGCCTGAACATTTGTGCCATCTTCTGCTGCTTTCCCAGGCACGTTAGCGGGAGCTAGATCAGAAGTGGAGCATCTGAAACTCGAACCAGCACTCATATGAGATGCTGGAATCACCACTGCTGTACCACAACGCTGGCCCTGAACCTCGCCTCTTTCATTCACCCACTCTAAACACAGCCCCTGGTAAAAAGCTTCATATTTGGCATATGTATTTACTGAATGATAAGTTAAGAAAGAATGATCTCTGGTCTCATCTGGGGACTACTTCTTGCCATGTTTTCTAAGTTTCCTTATGAGAGAATTTTGTGGTTTATTAAGGAAAATTGTTAGTTTTGAGTTTAGGAAAAATTTTTCTCATTTGAAAACATGTCATACTTCTTTAAACATTTCTCTCTCAGGTATGGTTCTTAGAACATGTTTTGTAAACTACAACATCTTTTTCCAAAGAGTTAACTAAAATTTTATGAGAAGTGTATTATATTCTACGTTTGCACTTAGTCAAGTATGTAGTTCACATAAATCCTAATTATTATATGTAATAAAAAACCCAAATCAAAGTTTTCTGGAGCCATTTCTTGCAAACAACAGCATTCTTAACAATGAGTTGACATTGACCAGGCATAGACATAAATAAAATTTAAAGAAGAACAGCTCCTTCTCTCTCCTTTGAGGTTCTTATACTTAAGAAAAGGAGGCACGAATATGAAGTCTGAAATAAGAGACATTTGGGGAAAGTCTTTGTTTTTCCTTTTCTAGTCTGTTTTCTGCTTTTTCCTTTTGTGTTAATATTATCACTTGTGGTTCTCTCTCACCCCTTTTTTTCTCTACTTTTGTTTATTTTCTCCCTTTTCTTTGTCCAAGTGATATTAAACATGCCTTTTCCTAAATTCTATTTACTGAAGTCAAACTACATTTTTTTCTTTCCTGGTAATCAGATCTCAATATCCTAGAATGGAGTCTTGGCCCAGCCAACTTCTGTGACTTGGCGACTGCTTTGTAGAAGAAAGGGCCAGCGCTGCGGCTCAATAGGCTAATCTTCCACCTGTGGTGCCAGCACCCCGGGTTCTAGTCCTGGTTGGGGCGCCGGATTCTGTCCCAGTTGCCCCCCTTCTAGGCCAGCTCTCTGCTGTGGCCCGGGAGGGCAGTGGAGGATGGCCCAAGTGCTTGGGCCCTGCACCCCATGGGAGACCAGGAGAGGCACATGGCTCCTGGCTTCAGATGAGTGCGGTGCACCGGCCGCAGTGCCCACTTGAGGGGTGAATCAATGGAAAAGGAAGACCTTTCTCTCTCTGTCTCTCTCTCTCACTGTCCACTCTGCCTGTCAAAAAAAAAAAAAAAGAAGAAGAAGAAGAAGAAGAAGAAGAAGAAAGAGGAACCCTAAAACTCACAGGGCTCATAATAGGACACTCAATAAATCAAAGCCACTGGTATCCTCTATAGAGAAAAACTGCCTCCCACTCTCAGGTACATTCATAAAGTATCTTTTGGGGATACCAAGTATAATAAATAACATGTGTAGAGCTTCTGAAAGTACTTCTCATTCTTTGAACAAGCCCATGCAGTAGATATTATCGTCCTCATTCTATGTTTCAGGAAACAGGTCAGAGAAATAAAATGACTTTCCCGAGCATTCTCCTGCAATTTAGATGGAATTTGTCCCCTAAAGATTCATATACTTTAAGCTTGGTTTCCAGCATGGCAGGTAGAGTCTGTTACAAGGTAGGACCTAGTAAAGGGTGATTAGAGCATGGGGACTCCACTTTCATAAATAAAGGCCTGTGTTACCAGTGGGTTGGAGATTTTTATTTGTTGGTTTCTTTTTGTTTTTTACTATTTACTTACTTTTTTTTTTTTTTTTTTTTTGACAGGCAGAGTGGACAGTGAGAGAGAGACAGAGAGGACAGTGAGAGAGAGACAGAGAGAAAGGTCTTCCTTTTGCCATTGGTTCACCCTCCAATGGCTGCCGCCAGTGGCGCTGCGGCTTGCACACCACGCTGATCCAATGGCAGGAGCCAGGTACTTATCCTGGTCTCCCATGGGGTGCAGGGCCCAAGCACTTGGGCCATCCTCCACTGCACTCCCTGGCCACAGCAGAGAGCTGGCCTGGAAGAGGGGCAACCGGGACAGAATCCGGCACCCCGACCAGGACTAGAACCCGGTGTGCTGGCGCCGCTAGGCGGAGGATTAGCCTAGTGAGCCGCGGCGGCGGCTTTACTTACTTTTTTGAAAGTCAGAGTTGCCTCTTAGAGAGGAATCTTTTATCCACTGGTACACTCCTCAAGTGGCCACGAAAACCAGGGCTGAGCCAGCCCAAAGCCTGGAGCTTCACCTGGGTCTCCCACTTGAGTGGCAGGCGCCCAACCACTTGGGCCAGCTTCTCTGCTTTACTCAGGAAGTTGGATTAGAACTAGAGCAGCTGAGAAACAAACTGGCACGCATATGGAATGTCAGTGTTGCAGGCCACAGCTTCCCCACTACGCCTCAGTGCTGGCCCCTGGTTAGCTCTTACCAAAGCAGGTCTTTTAAAAGTTAGAGTAGGCATTGTGGCATGGCAGGTTAAACTGCCATATTGGAATGCTGGTTCACCCCAGTTACTCCTCTTCTAATCTAGCTCCCTGTTAATGCACCAGACATCAGAGGAGTGAACTGGTGTTTGGGAGATCTCTCTCTCTCTCTCTCTCTTTCTCTCTTTCTCTTTCTCTGCTTTTCAAATATCTTTTATTTATTTATTTATTTATTTAATGCATTTTTACATAGATACAACTTTAGGAATACAGTGGTTCTTTCCCCAATGCCCCCCACCCCACTCCCTTCCCGCCTCCCATTCCCTCTCCCATCTCCTTCTTCATTATGGATCATTTTAGTATGACTTTATATATAGAAGACCATCTCTATGCTAATCATAGATTTCAACAATTTTCCCCCATGCCCACACACAACATATAGAGTACAGTTTGGGGAGAAAATTTGCAGTCGATTTTCATATTGCAATTCATTAGGGACAGAGGTCCTGTCTGGGGAGTAAGTGCACAGTGACTACTGTTGTTCCTTTAACAATTAACACTCTTTATGTATGACATCCGTGATCATCTGAGGCTCTTGTCATGGGCTGCCAGGGCTATGGAGGCCTTTTGTGACCATAGACTCCATCGTTATTTGAACACGTTGTACCCTTAGAGGTAAGTCTATATGCCTATATGCAGAACTATACTGTTTTATAGTTTTAGACTACCTCCTCCATCTCTTATTCCCTCCCTTGTTTTTAACTGGTATCTTTTTCCAATTGCTTTAAAATACATGTAATTAACTCTATGTTACATATAGAGTTCAGCCTACAGTGTGAGTTAGAGAGATGAGAGAGAGAGAAAGAAAACAGGAAAAAGAAAAAAAAGTGACAAAACTGAAAGGATATACACAGTAAAAAGTAACAGTATTTAACTGTCTCTCAACAATTGGGTCAAGGATTCTTGAGGACATTAGTTCTGAAAGTGACTATTTCCCTTCTATAGCTTTCATGTTAGCTGCGCTGTTAATTCTTCTGGATCAGGGAGAACATATGGTGTTTGTCTCTTTGGGACTGGGTTATTTCACTGAGTATGAGGACTTCCAACTTGCTCCATTTTGTTGCAAAGGACCAGATTTCATCCCTTTTCACTGCTGTGTAGTATTCCATAGTGTGCATATCCCACAATTTCTTTATCCAGTCTTCGGTTGATGGACATTTAGGTTGCTTCCATGTCTTAGCTATTGTGAATTGAGCTGAGATAAACATGGAGGTGCAGATAGTTCTTTTGTTTACTGATTTCATTTCCCTTGGGTAAACTCCCAGTAGTGAAATGGCTGGGTCATATGATAGGTCTGACTTCAGGTTTTTGAGGTTATCTCCATACTGTTTTCCATAGTGGCTTTACCAGTTTACATTCCCACCAACAGTGGGTTAGGGTGTCCTTTTCCCCACATCCTCTCCAGTATTTGTTGTTTGTTGATTTCTGTATGAGGGCCATTCTGACTGGGGTGAGGTGAAACCTCATTGTGGTTTTGACTTGCATTTCCCTGATGGCTAGCGATCCTGAGCATTTTTTCATGTATCTGTTGGACATTTGGATTTCCTCTTTTGAAAAATGTCTATTAAGGTCCTTGGCCCATCTTTTTATTGGGTAAATATATCTTTAATGATAATAATTTTAAAAAGCAAGGCCCTGGCCCCAGTGCTATGGTATAGAAGATTAAGCTTCTGCCTGTGACATCAGTATCACATATGGGCACTGGTTCAAGTTCCAGCTGCTACATTTCCAATCCAGCTCCCTGCTAATGCACCTGGGAAAAGCACCCCATGTGGGAGACCTGGATGAAGCTTCTGGCTCCTGGCTTTAGCCTGGTACTGCCCCAGCAATTGCAGCCATTTGGGGAATGAAATAACATATGGAAGCTATCTCTCTTTCTCTCTTCCCTCTTCTCTCTGTCCTCCTTCTCTCTCTGTATTTCTGTCTTTCAAATAAATAAATATTAAAAAAGCAAGGCACCCCACATGCTGAGGCTCTTCTGCGCATGACCATTTCTCTTTCTTTTTCCCTCTGCATTGTTCTTATTCTCTCCTACCCTGAAAGCTTTCATCCTTGCAGCCAGTGTAGAAAGACCTGGCAGCTTCTATCTTACATTGTTCTATTTTAGTAACCTAAGTGACAAAAAAAAATATTTTCTTTCTACTGGAAAAATACTACAACTAACCTTCTTGGGTCATATGCCTGCTCTTTAGACCAATTACTGTTGCCAGAGGAATGAGGGACTGTGACTGTCCAGGCCTGACACAAATTCTTCAAGCTGCCCTCCCCCATGCCAGCTACACATTTTGGCTAGTGGTGGTAAAGTGGTAGGATTTCCCAGATTTATTAGCTGCAACACATGCTAAAGTGAGTGCTGACAAAGACTTGTACACAAATGTTCATAGCAGCTTTATAAAACCCGAGACTGGAAATGACTCAAATGTCCATCAGTAGGTGACTAGATAAACATTATGTTATGTAAATTTAATGAAACTTCAGCAGATTAAAAAATGAACTTCTAAAAACTTTTAAAAACCTCAAATTTTCTGAATTGAGAGCCAGAAATGAGTCTATCAGGGAACTTCAGAAAGTTCATGGATAATGTATATTATTGAAAAAACTATGCAGACTTCAAAATTTTTATTCACTAAAATAAACATCTTTTAATTTCATTTAAAACTACTTTTCTAAAGTGTATAATTCCATTTAATTTGAACTTTACAAAAGACAAATCTAGTGTATAGTGACAGAAGTCTATAATGGTTGTCTGGGTATTTTGTGTGGGATAGGGGATATTGACTAAAAGGGGCATAAGTTTTTGAGGTAATGGTAAAATTCTGTGGATTGAATAATGGTAGTTATACAGGTATATAAATTTTACAAAAGTTGATAAGATAATAAACTTAAAATGGAGATATTTTGTTTTTTATAAATCATGCCTTGATAAAATAAATTTATTTAAAACTAAATCTAGGCTGGCACCGCGGCTCACTAGGCTAATCCTCCTTTTGCGGCGCTGGCACACCGGGTTCTAGTCCCGGTCAGGGCGCCGGATTCTGTCCCGGTTGCCCCTCTTCCAGGCCAGCTCTCTGCTGTGGCCCGGGAGGGCAGTGGAGGATGGCCCAAGTGCTTGGGCCCTGCACCCCATGGGAGACTAGGAGAAGCATCTGGCTCCTGGCTTCGGATCAGCGTGGTGTGCCGGCCACAGCGCGCCAGCCGCAGCAGCCATTGGAGAGTGAACCAATGGCAAAGGAAGAGCTTTCTCTCTCACTGTCCACTCTGCCTGTCAAAAAAAAAAAAAAAAAAAAAAAAAAACTAAATCTATATAAAGTGAGTACAAAGATGCTGATAATCACAATATTGATCCTTCCCCTCTGTAGTTAGACTTTTTTTTTTTAAAGGATATTGATTTTTTTTAAAAGATCTATTTGAAAGGCAGAGTTACAGAGAGAGAGAAAGGGAGAGACACAGAGAGAGAAATCTTCTATCTGCTGGTTCATTCTCCAAATGACTGCAACAGCCTGGGCTGGGCCAGGCCAAATCTAGGAACCAGGAGCTTCTTCCAGGTGGGTGCGGGGGCCCAGGGACTTGGGCCATCTTCTGCTGCTATCCCAGGCACATTAACAGGGAACTGCATTGTGGAGCAGCTGGGACTGGAATCGGTGCCCATATGGGATGCCAGTGCCATAGGCAGCAGCTCTATCTGCTAATCCACAGCACTGACCCTGCAGTTAGACTTCTAGCTGGCCCTGCAGCCCCGTCTCTCACTGCACCCCTCTCCTAGACTATTCTTGGGCCCACATGGATTGCAGTTCTCTAAAAGCTCTAAGCTGGTGTCCCCTGAGTCTCTGCGCACATGTTGCTCCCTCTGCCCTGCAGAGCCCACCAAATGACTTTCAGTGCTTGGCTCAAGCACCGTCTGTGCTGCCTTTCTGGTTTCCTTCAGGTAGAATATTCTAACCCTTTCTTTGCTTTGCATCAGACCTTGAACATTCTATTGCCTTTATTTCCTTGCACATTGATTCCCTTACTATGCTCTATGTTCCTGAGGGCAAGGGTGAGAGAACTTTCTTCCACGGCGTGAATGTAGAGGTATTAGAAACACTTGGAAAATAAATACTAATTATGATTCCTTAATTGTTTCCTGTGTACGAGAAACTGTGCTAGAGTTGTTCACCTCCTGGTTGTGACTGTTCTGTGGCAGGGTCATTAGAATTTCAGAGAAAAGCTATAATCTGAGACAGTACAATACAGCAACATTTTGCATTTCTCAAGCATGATCAACATTATCCTAAAACATTTTTTTCTAATTATGAAGAGCTTTCCTTCTAATTATTAAACCCATATGTATTTCAAGGGAAATTTAATCCCTGTTTGCTTCATTCACACTTAATCCATCATATTTTTACTTTTAAGAGGTATTTGATGTTCAAGAAACCATTAGAACCCCCATAATGCCTATTTCTGAGAAAAGGGATGTGGGTAAAATTAAACAAAACCAAATGTTAACAAAATCCTCAAGGATTAAGCAGGAACTGAATGAAAAAAAAATGATGCTACATTGTTTTGACTTTTCTAAGTCTGTTGATTTGAGAGACCCTCACATCTTTATTCCATATTTTTTCCTAAGGGACTATGAGGAGATGAGAAAAGTAATAGTTTATGGTGACAGAAATGGTTCTGTTTCCAGCAATATCTCAGTCTAAATTTTCTGAAAACCCTTTGCTACAAACACCTAAAACTGCTGACTAAAGTATCATAAACATGATTGTAAATGAACAGTGAGATCCTAAGATAGAAAAAGTCCCAGGATATGTCTTCTTTCTTTCTATATCTCTGTCTCTGCCTCTACCTATATCTCCATTTTTTAAAAAACTTATTTGGAATGCAGAATTACAGAGGTTGGGGGGAGATACAGAGAGAGAGCGAGCTTCCATCCTTTGGCTCACCCCCTAAATGGTTGCAACAGGTGGAAGCCAGGAGACAGGAGCTTCATCCAGATCTCCCATGTGGGTACAAGGGCCCTTTTGGGATGCCAGCATTGTAGGCAGTGGCTTTACCTGCTATGTCCCAAAGCTGGCCCCATCTCTATTTTTAGCTCTAGCTCTCCCTCCCTTTCTGAACTCTCTTTAGGAATAGTATACAGAGATAATCCTATACAAGGGGGAATGTAGGAGATTGCTTATCTCTGTAATCAAGGAGCAGGTGTTTTGATGGGCATACAGGAACAGGAACAGAAACTGATCCAGGGATTTGGAACTTAAGTGCCCAGGAAATAACTTGGGCCATCAGTCACAGAATAACGACTTTTTCCACTATCAGAAATAAGATGGAAGTCTATTTATTTTAACTGCTCTGCATGAAAAAAACTCCTCAAAATTTGTAACCATAGTTCACCCTCAGGAGGATTTGAGGATCATATTTATACCAACCATATGTTTTTTATTTTTATTTTTTATTTTATTTTATTTTTTTATTTTTTTGACAGGCAGAGTGGACAGTGAGAGAGAGAGACAGAGAGAAAGGTCTTCCTTTTGCCGTCCAACCATATGTTTTTAAAACCTTCAAACCAAAAAATTAAAATATTTGTCCTATAGGGAAACATTTGATAAGAGCAAATACTAAACCTCTCTGGAAGGACATGACCTCAAATTATATCACACAACATTCACACAGATAAAAACCTACTAGAGATGAGCTTTTAAACCTTATAGAAATACAACAAAATGTTCAATGAAAATTCCATAGCAGATAAGAATCAACCCATGAGATATTCAGTATATATCAACAAGGAAGTAGAAGGGTAAGTTACCGAATAGGAGAAAATATTCACAACACATTCCTCAACCCATATATCTATCAAACCACAATTATCCAGATAATATAAACCTAAATATATATCCAAACATCACAGTGAAATTATTGAATATTAAAGAAAGATGCTAATACAACCAGAGATCTAGAAATAATGACCAATCAAAAAATAATAAGCATTCCTAATATCCAGATTATGATTGTGAATGACCATGTCCACTCAAAGAAACTAGGATGTTTTTAAAAATATATATCTAAAGATACTTTTTAAAAGTTTCTTGGGCAGGGCAGCACTGTGGCACAATGAATTGAACCACTACCTGCAACACTTGTATCCAATATCAGAGCACTGATTTGAGTTCATATTCTGCTTTCTTTTTTTTTTTTTTTTTTAAACTTATCTTTTTTTATTTATTTATTTATTTATTTTTTCCTTTTTTTTTTTTTGACAGGCAGAGTGGACAGTGAGAGAGAGAGATGGAGAGAAAGGTCTTCCTTTGCCGTTGGTTCACCCTCCAATGGCCGCCGCGGCCGGCGCGCTGCGGCCGGCGCACCGCGCTGATCCGATGGCAGGAGCCAGGAGCCAGGTGCTTCTCCTGGTCTCCCATGGGGTGCAGGGCCCAAGCACCTGGGCCATCCTCCACTGCACTCCCTGGCCACAGCAGAGGGCTGGCCTGGAAGAGGGGCAACCGGGACAGAATCCGGCGCCCCGACCGGGACTAGAACCCGGTGTGCCGGCGCCGCTAGGCGGAGGATTAGCCTAGTGAGCCGCGGCGCCGGCCCCATATTCTGCTTTCAATACACTTCCCTACTAACATGCCTGAGAAAGCAGCAGAAAATGGTACAAGTACGTGGGCCCCTGCTACCCACATGGGAGACCCTAATAGAATCCCTGGCTCCTGGATTCACCCTGGCCTAGCTCTGGCTGTTGTGACCACATGGGGAGTAAACCAGAGAATGGAAGATCTCTCTGTCTCTCCTGTTTCTATAACTCTGCCTTTCAAATAAAATAAGTATTTTTGAAAAACAGCTTCTGGGAAAATGGATTAAATGATAAGTTTATTTTGGTGCAAAAAAAAATTGAAATCTACTGTAGTAATTTCATAATGCACATTTTCTATGAACTTAAAAATTTTTTATTTGAGAGTAAGAGAGAGACAGAGTTCATATCCACTAGTTCAGTCTCCAGATGTCCTGAATAGCCAGGGCTGGGCCAGGCTGGAGCCGGGAGCTGAGAATCCAGGTCTCCAAACATGAGTGGTAAGAAGCTAATTACTTGAGCCATCACTACTGCCTCTGAGTCAGCTGTGGTGACAAGCTGGAGTCAGGAGCTAGGGCCAGGAATTGAACTCAGGCACTGTACAACATATGCTCCTATGCTCAAGGCTAAATACCCACATCCACCATGAACTTTTTGTTTTTTTACAAAACAGAGACAAAGAGCTCTCATCTGTGAATTCACTCCTCAGATCCCTCCGCATTCCATGGTTCAAAAATGGGAGCAAGGAATTCAATCACAATTTCCCACATGGTTGGCAGGGACCCAATTACTTGATGCACTACCACTGCCTCCCAGGATTTGCATTATCAGGAAGCTGGAATCAGGAGCCATAGCCAAGTATTGAACCTAGGCACTCCAATAAGGTATGCAGGCATCTTAACTGATGTCTTAACCACTATGGACTTAATACCATGAACTTTTTGAAGGTTCCTCATAATTGATTCTAGATCTGGAACAAGAAAAGTGCCAAACAAATCTGAACTTTTTAATATACTATTGAGTAAGGAAACAATCAAAGACTTCTAGGATCATGTGGAAAGGGCTCAGGAAACAAAGAATTTCTCACTGGGCAAAATTAGGACAATTAGAGCGTCAATGCAAATAATCTCAATGGGTTAAAATACACTAAATAGCCTTAAATCTTTCAGCTCATGATACCTATAAAAAACAAAAAACACCAATTGATCACATTTGGAGGGTAGTAGGGAATCAATTATCTTGAAAAGTGATAAATAGGGGTCAGTGCCATGGGCGCCGGTTGTAGTCCCAGCTGCTCCTCTTCCAGTCCAGCTCTCTGCTGTGGCCCGGGAGGGCAGTAGAAGATGGCCCAAGTGCTTAGGCCCCTGCACCCGCGTGGGATACCAGGAGGAAGCACCTGGCTCCTGGCTTCAGATCGGTGTAGCTCCGGCTGTGGTGGCCATTTGGGGAGTGAACCAGCAGAAGGAAGACCTTTCTCTCTCTCTCTCTCTCTCTCTCTCACTAACTCTGTAAAAAAAAAAAAAAAAAAAAGTGATAAAGGAAAAGAAGTATTTACCTTGCTTTACCTTTTAAATTCTACCACTGGGTAAACAAATAGTTGATAATAGGAAACATCGATTTGTAAAAATATGAAGGGATTTCAAAAAGTTTGTGAAAACTAGAGTTAAAAGATAAAAATATAAACTTTGTTTCTTAACCTAAGCTCCATCAAATTCAAAACATTTTTGTAAGCAATGAAACCAGCCATTTAGTTCATCCCTAAAAAACTGAGGGCCCTGAGAGTTTAACTATGCCAAGGCAATAATTTTTACATTATTAAATGGAGAAAAATTAGTGCCTTTGAAAGATTATTTTTAAAAATTTATTTATTTTAAAGGCAGAGTTATAGAGAGAAGAGATAGAGATCCTCCATCCACTGGTTCACTCCCCCAAATAGTTGGAACAGCTGGGACTGGATCATGCTGGAACCAGGAGCCAGGAACTTCATCCGGGTCTCCTATGTGGTTGGAAGGGACCCAAGCCCTTGGGCCATCTTCTACTGCTTTCCCAAGACCATCGTCAGGGAGCTGGATCAGAAGTAAAGCAGCTGAGACTCAACCAGCACCCATATGGAGTGTTGGCACTGCAGGCAGTAGCCCAACTCGTTATGCCACAGCACCAGCCCTGAAAGATTTTTTGAGATTGTGAAATGCAAAACAGTCAAATCAGCATTGTAAGGTGGATGCTGACTGGTTTTCTATTGAAATTCTTGTAAAACTGCCCCCTTGTTTGATGAGATGAAATGAGGAGGAGCATTGTCAGGGGGAGAAGGCCTCTCTAATCAAGCTATCCTAGACATTTTTCTGATGCTTTGGCTAACTTCTCAAAATGTGCTTATAATAAGCAGATGTTATCATTCTTTGACTTCCAGAAGGTCAACAAGCAAGATGTCTTGAGTGTCCCAAAACTCTGTTGCCATGACCTTTGCTACTGACTAATCTGGTTCTGCTTTAACTGAACTACTACTTCTTGGTAGCCCTTGCTTTGATTGTGCTTTATCTTCAAAATCATACTGGTAAAGCCAAGTTTTGTGTCCTGTTAAAGTTCTTGGGAAAGATACTTCAAGATCTGGATCCCATTTGTTTAAAATTTCCAAGAAAAGCTCTACTCCTTTCTGCAACTGATCTGGCATATCAGTCTTGGCACCCATCAAACAGAAAAATTGCTCAACTTTACTTTATCTGTCAGAACTGTGTAAGTTAAACCACTTAGAGAGATCTATGACGTTGACTATTTTTTCTGCTGTTAATCATTGGTCTTCTTCAGTTAGGGCACAAACAAGATTAATTTTTTCCTTGCAAATTGATGTAGATAGTCTGCTTCTGTGAGCTTTACCTTTAGCATCATCTCATCCCAGGACCAGGTACCAGGTAACTAGAAACCACAGCTTAGAGCCCCCAGAATTATCCAAACTAGCCAATTCTTTTTTTTTTTTAAAGATTTATTTATTTATTTGAAAGTCAGAGTTACACAGAGAGAGGAGAGCTCTTCCATCCGCTGGTTCACTCCCCAATTGGCCGCAATGGCTGGAGCTGCGCTGATCCGAAGCCAGGAGCTTCTTCCAGGTCTCCTACGTGGGTAAAAGGGGCCCAAAGACTTGGGCCATCTTCCACTGCTTTCCCAGGCTGGAGCAGAGAGCTGGATTGGAAGTGGAGCAGCCCGGTCTTGAACTGGCACCCACGTGGGATGCCGGTGCTTCAGGCCAGGGCATTAACCCACTACGCCACAGTGCCAGTCCCGAAACTAGCCAGTTCTAAACTGTGTACCCTGTCCTACCTTGCCTTTCCCACAGAAACCCCAATAAATGCTCTCTACTAATGCTTTCCACCTTGATCCTGTCTTCTGGATCCTGACTATTCTAGAGTTTTCCATATGATCCTGCATGGCCTTCTGTGCCTTGACTCCTGTCTCTGACCTGTGAGTATAATATTGGGGCTGGTGCTGTGGCATAGCGGGTAAAACGGCTGCCTGCAGTGCCGGCATCCCATATGGGCACCAGTTCAAGACCCAGCTGCTGCACTTCCGATCTTGCTATGGCCTGGGAAAGCAGTAGAAGATGGCTCAATTCCTTGGGCCCCTGTACCCACATGGGAGACCTGGAGGAAGCTCCCGGCTCCTGGCTTCAGATTGGCGCAGCTCCAGCTGTTGCAGCCCATTGGATAGTGAACCAGCGGGTGGAAGACCTCTCTCTCTGTCTCTCTCTCTGCCTCTCCTTTCTCTGTGTAACTCTGACTTTCAAATAAATAAATAAATCTTTAAAAAAAAATGCTTGTTTTCCTGAGCCTCTTCTGTGTCTCCTATTGTAGTTGCCTCTGATAAACCATCCCATAAAAGAGTACAAAACATGCATTCATGTACGATGTTCACTGTAAGTCTGAACAGCTTATTGAAGTATACATTGCTAACAAGAGACAACACATTGAACATATCATGCATTTCAATGTCATATCCATAAATCATTTGTAACATGTTTTCTCCTATTTTCCAGATTTTATGACCCCCCTGTATTGTACAGTTTTAATAATAGTAAGTTAAGTCTTTTGTTACTAACATAGAAGATGACTAAATTTATTAATTAAAAAATTATAGATGAGAATGTATTTTATGATACCAGTTAGGTTAAAAAAAAAGTGTATTTTTATAGGCATAGTAAAATTCTGGAGGACTTTTTTGAAATTTCTGTATGTTTTGCTTTTTATGAGCCTATATTTTCTTTACAACCAGAAAAACAATATAAATTCCCACTTGGAAAACCCTGAATAAGCAATAGCTAAGATCATGCTTGGGGTTGAATAAGGGTTTTTATTTTTTATTTATATATTTATGTATTTATTTTTCTTTCTTTCTCCCCAGAAACCTTTTATTTAAGGAATACAAACTTCATACATTTCATAATTACAACTTTAGGAGCAGGGTGATTCTTCCCATCATACCCAGCCTTCCACCCTTTCTCCCACCCCTCTTCTTCCTCTGAATGAAGGTTTTTAATGACTATCAACTGGTCAGTGCTTTGTCACAGGTTTCTCTGTGTGAATGCTCAAAATGAGGCAGGAGAAGAGAAACAGGTACTAGTGAAAACTTTAGAAAGTAAGAATGGAGGACTTTGGTCTTGGGGAAAAAGGAGAGAGCTGGGTGAGGGGGAGAATTCCTTTATCTGAGTAGTAGATTCAGAGGATAAAGAACTTAGATCTACTTGGAAAGAAGGTGAGGTTCCCAGGGTATTTCACATTTCTCTCTGACCTCTAATTGTGTATAACCCCAGCAGTGTGTGGGAAAAGACATGCTGGTTGAATCCTTCATTCTCCTTTCATTTTTGAGTCACAGACTCAGGACTTACTTATCAAGCATTATTCAGTGAGAGGAATGAGGAAGTGGGATATTTCTGCAGGGCTTATCCTGTGGTCATCTTAGCTTTGTCTGTATAGACCTCTAGGTTTTCATCCTGGAATCCATGACTATAAGAACTTTCTCAGCCTGAGAATGCATGTAGTTTACTGACCCAGACTATACTTTGTACAGGGATAGAATTTTTCTTTAGTTTTTTACTTTCATTCTCAAGCAGATCTTATTTGCAATTTTATGGCATAAGGGATTTAAAAAGTAACTTTCTATTTTCCTAACTTTTCTTTGTATCTTCTGTGTAACTTCCCCAGTATTTTTGGTCCTTTACTTGTCAGCAACAATATAGTCAATGTGAGCTTCATTATCTATATAGATATACATTCTGTGACAACATAATCAGTTTTCACATAAGAATATAATATATAAAATAGAAATTTTAAAATATTATTGATGCTTTCAATTAATACTGAAAACCATAGTCATATTAAAAGTACAATTAAGTATGTTAAAGGACCTGGTACATTACAGACCCAGGTAAAATTAGCTTCCTTCTAAAAGAGTTACATAATGCTAATTCTAGAAGAAAACACAGGAGAAAATCTTTGCAGTCTTGATATAGCCCAAGATTGCTTAGGACACAAACACACTGGCCATTAAAGAAAAAAAAAAGTAAATAAATTGGATTTCATTTTTAAAATCTACTTTTTTGATTTACAAAACGTTTTTTTTTTTAAATTTATTTATCCATTTGAAAGTCAGAGTTATACAGAGAAGGAGAGGCAGAGAGAGACAGAGAGAGGTCTTCCATCCACTGGTTCACTCCCCAGATAGCCACAACGGCCAGAGCTGCACCAATCCAAAGCCAGGAGTCAGGAACCTCTTCTGGGTCTCCCACAAGGTGCAGGGGCCTGCTTTCCCAGGCCACAGCAGAGAGCTGGATCGGAAGTGGAGCAGCCGGGTCTTGAACTGGCACCCACATGGGATACTGGCACTGCAGGTAGCGGCTTTACCCACTATGCCACAGTGCCGGCCCCAGAACACTTTTTTTTTTTTTTTAAGATTTATTTATTTATTTGAAAGTCAGAGTTACACAGAGAGAGAAGGAGAGACAGAGAGAGAAAGAGAGGTCTTCCATCTGCTGGTCCACTCCCCAGATGGCTACAACAGATGGAGCTTTGCCAATCCAAAGCCAGGAGCCAGGAACTTCCTCCAGGTCTTCCCACATGGGTGCAGGGACCCAAGGACTTGGGCCATCTTCTACTGCTTTGCCAGGCCACAGCAGAGAGCTGGGTTGGAAGTGAAACAGCCAGGACTTGAACTGGTACCTGTACAGCATGCCAGCACTGTAGGCAGCTTTCCCCACTACGCCATAGCGCTGGCCCCTCAAAACACTTTCTCATGAAAGTGAAAACATAGGGCCAGGGTTGTGGCATAGTGGTCACCACCTGCAGTTCATGTCCCAGCTGCTCCACTTCTGATTCAGCTCCCTGATAATGGCCTGTGACAAGTCGCAGAAGATGGCCCAAGTGCTTGGACCCCTGCTACCCACATATGAGACCTAGAAGAAGCTCTTGGCCCCTGGCTTCGGCCTTGCCCAGCCCTGGCCATTGAAGCCATCTGGGAAGTGAACCAGCAGATGGAAGATCTCTGTCTCTCCCTCTCTTTCTGTAACTCTGACTTTCAAATAAATAAATCTTAAAAAAAAAAAAAAAGTGAAAAAGCAAACCAACTACTGGAAGAAAAAGCTAACAACACATATGTCTAACAAAGATCCTGTAGGGAGAATACATAAAAAAAAAAAAAAAAACCTCTTATACTCTTAGAGCTAAAAAAATATAATTCAATTAAAATGTGATCAAAACAATGAACAGAACAGAAGCTGTGTGAATTGTCACAAGAACACAAGAAATGATACGCAATGTATTAGTTGTCAGGGAAATGTAAAGTAAAACCACAGTGAAGTAACATTTCACATACGTGAAATTAAAAATTCTAGCAATACTAACACAAACAAAGTGACAATAAATCAGTTGGACAGTAACACTATAAGAAAATCTTTGATGTAAAAGATGGAGAAAATGTAATGGTTTAGTTGAAGTCTAGAGACTACATGATTGGAATTACAGGATCTTTCCTGATAAATTTCAACTGATAAACAGAAAATTGGTTGATTTGGAACTAAGGAGGGATCAAAAAAAAATTATAGGCTAACAACCCTATAATTCTGGGAATTGGCAGATATTAGGGATTAGTAAGTGATACTAGATTGCAGACTTAAAATACTCCCTTTGGGTTGGATATTGTGGCACAATGGGTTATGTGACACTGGCATCCCATATTGGTGTGCTGGTTTGAGCCTCAGCTGCTCCACTTCCAAACCAGCTCCCTGCTAATGTGCCTGGGAAAGCAGTGGAAGATGGCCCAAGTGCTTGTGCCCCTGCTACACATATGAGAAACCAATGAGATGAAACGAATGAGATGGAGTTGAACTCCTGGCTTTGGCCTGGATCACACCTAGCCGTTGTGGCCATTTGGGAAGTGAACTAGTAGATGGAAGATATCTCTCGCTCTCGTGTTCTCATTTTGTATGTCAAATAAATAAATTTTTCAAAGAAAGGAAAGAGGGGAATACTCTTTTATTTGCTGATTATGGAACTAGCTGGACAACAGAGTAGGGGAAGGGGAGTTAATGTTTGTACTGAACTTTTATGATTTATTCCTTTTTTCAGATTTTTGTGTAATGAAAATGGGTAGAGGAATAACTTAAATATTTCACCTGCTCTAGTAGATTACTTTTTGCCAAATATTTCAACTTTTCTCCCTAATGTACCCCTTCTTGCAGGAGCCTTATACATTCTGCCCAGTTAAACTCTGGAGTAGCCAGGTGTATATTAGTCATTCATTGCTGTGTTACGTATTACTACAAAACTGAGCAGTTAAAAACAATATATATTTTTTATCTAACGACTCTGTGAGTCAAGAATTCTGGTGTAGTATAACGAGGTGGCTCTATCCAGGGTGTCTCATGAAGTGGCAGTCAAGAAATTGACTGGATCTCAGTCACCTGAAACCCTGGCAGAGCAACAGATCCTCTTCCAGGGAAGCTCATTCAGATCTCGGTGCCTGGCTGTTGGAGAAGGGCATAGGTTCCTCATTGCTTGGGTCCAATCATTGGGCTACTTGAGTGTCCAGGTGACATGGCAGCAGCTGGCTTCTTCCAGAGTGAGTGAAACAAGTCTGAGAGTGCAAGGACAAAGCAGGAATATCTTTTTCGGTGCTATGTTGGAAGTCACACACTGTATTAGTTAGCTTTTCCTTACTACAACAAAACACCTGAAGTAACTAATTTTATAAACAGGAAAGATTTAGTTCACTCACAGAAATTTTTTTTGAAATTTTTTATTTATTTAAAAGGGAGAAAGATTTTCAGTCTCCTGGTTCACTCCCCAAATGTTCGTAATGGCCAGGGCTGGGTCAGGCTGAAGCCGGGAGCTGAAAACCAATGCAGGTGTCCCATGTGTCCCAGCCACTTGAGCCATCAACTGCTGACTCCCATGGCATGTATTAGCAGAAAGCCAAAATTGGGAGCAGAGCTGAGACTAGAACCCAAACACTCCCATATTGGATGAGGACATACCAAGTAGTATCTTAACTGTGATGCCAAATGACCACCTCTAGTTCACAGTTCTGGAGGTTCAAGTCCAAAATCAGGTGGCCATGTTAGTTTGACCTCTTAGGAGGGTGACAGATGGTAACCATAGAGGGCAGTGGCAGAGTGAATGTGGAGAGAGGATTGCATGGTAAGTCAGGAAGCAGAGGGAATTGTTGGGCCCAACTCAGACTTTCATAGGAACTCTCATGAGAATTACTTTCCAAAGGCACTCTCCCAATGACCTAAGGACCACAAACTAAGTCCCAGCTCCTAAATATTCAGCTACCTTCTAATCATGCCACCCTGGGGATCAAGCCTTTAACACATGGATCTTTGGGAGACATTTAGCATTTAAATCATAACACACGTTGTCATTTCTGCTTTGCATTTACTAGAAACAAGTGCCTAAGTCCCAGGCACTTTCATGGGAAGCAGAATTAGACTCCTCTTTCTGAAGAGAAGAGTGTCAAAGAATTTATGGAGACATTTTGAAAATCACCACACCATATAGTTCGCTTTAACAATATAATTGACCACATGTGTGACTTTTGAGAAGTTTGAATAGCCTGTCTATGGCTTGCCTCCCTCTTCTTCCTCAGTTCAGGAGTGTTTCCAATAGAAGGCCTGAATCCTGGAGTAAAGATGATGTGGAAAAGAGCTATTGCCAGCCTGCAATTAGCAGGTAGTGTGAATGAGAAATAAAACATTATTGTTATAAGTTGTTGAGATTCAGGTGCTGTTTGTCACCAAAGCATAACCTAGGCTATTATAATTAATATAGTTACTTTTTATTGACCAACTCCAAGTGTGCTAGGATTAGTACAAAGTATTTAACAAGTAGTTATCTTACAAAATATTCACAAAGATGATAGGTATTATTATCCTTATTCTATGCAGAGGTACTGAGAGGCTAGAACAGCCTTTTCTTCACATTCCCCCCCCCCCCCTTTTTTTTTGACAGGCAGAGTGGACAGAGAGAGACAGAGAGAAAGGTCTTCCTTTGCCGTTGGTTCACCCTCCAATAGCCACTGCGGCCGGCGCATCGCGCTGATCCAAAGCCAGGAGCCAGGTGCTTCTCCTGGTCTCCCATGTGGGTGCAGAGCCCAAGCACTTGGGCCATCCTCCACTGCACTCCCGGGCCATAGCAGAGAGCTGGCCTGGAAGAGGGGCAACCGGGACAGAATCTGGCGCCCCGACCGGGACTAGAACCCGGTGTGCAGAGGATTAGCCTAGTGACCCGCGGTGCCGGCCCCACATTCCCTTTTATCTCTCCAAACCTTCAGTCTATATAGAACAGTGTCTTTGGGGTACAAAACAATCAAACTAACAAGCCAAATCAAAAATATTACTGAACCAGAGCATCCCAAGTTAGAAGAGAGCCTTAAAAAAAAAAATAAAATAAAAAGAGGGGCCGGTGCTGTGGTGCAATGGGTTAATGCCCTGGCCTGAAGCGCCAGCATCCCATGTAGGCGCCAGTTCGAGTCCCGGCTGTTCCACTTTCGATCCAGCTCTCTGCTGTGGCCTGGGAAAGCAGTGGAAGATGGCCCAAGTCCTTGGGCCCCTGCACCCACATGGGAGACCCAGAAGAAGCTCCTGTCTTCAGATTGGCACAGCTCCGGCCATTGCAGCCAATTGGGGAGTGAACCAACGGAGAGAAGACCCTTTCTCTCTCTCTCTCTCTGCCTCTCCTTCTCTCTCTGTGTAACTCTGGCTTTCAAGCAAATAAATGAATCTTTTAAAATAATAATAATAACTGGCTGTTTAAGGAGAAAAGTTCTGCTTTGTTGTGAAACAAAGCAATGGATTAATTACATGATCCTGGTCGGTTTTAAGCTACTGTTGTACCTGAGCGAGTGCAAACAAAGGAGCTCCACACATTGATAAAATTTGATGGTCCTTTATTGCTGGCGGTGGAGAGTGGGCTCATGCCCTAAAGAACACTCGACCCTGAAGCCCAAAGCAACAGGGTTTATAAAGGCAAAAACCACAAAATCGGGAGGCGAATTTATGGTTGCTAGGAACAGGGGGGAATACATGCTTACCGGGGTCAAGCTGACCTAAAATCTATGCGAAACCAGTATCAATTATAATCTTGACAACACCAGTTACAATCTTAACAATTTCAATTATAATCTTGACTTAATCCAGGTATTGGTTTTAATCATATGTAGGACATAGACAAATTACATTTTTATCATTAACCCAGGTGCAGCCTATCCACTTCCAAGCTTGAGTAATCATGCTAGGGGGTTTCTATGCCCTGCCAAGTGTGATGTAATGCACTGCTATTGTCCAACTGTTTCAGATCATAGTTTCAGACCAGAGCCTCACAGTGTGGGGGGGCACCTTCCCAGAATGGAGTCTCAAGTGCTCCAAAATGGAGTCCCTACTGTCAAGGTGTTACTTCACTACCAATAGTTTAACAGCCTACTAGAAAAATACCTAAAAATTTAAACATCAGCATTCAGAAGCCACTAAGAGCAGACTCTAGCAGACACTAAGTAGAATTCCATTTATTCTTTCTTTCTTTCATTCCCCAAACCTTCATTGAGCATTTCCTATGGGCAAGGAACCAAATTAAATGTAATATATCATGATGTGTAACATCTAGTTCTTATCCTTAGAGGAATCAGAGTCTAGTAAACAGAATGGTTACAGATAACTTTAATGCCAAAGAGAATAGGACAAAGAATATAAAGAAGGCATAAATGAGGTACTATAAGAGTTAAATGGAGAGAGAGAGACCATTTCCTATGGAATTTATGTGGGTGAAAGGGACCTTGGGAAAGTAAAAGTGAAAATTTCTCAAAAAAAAGTCTCTTTAAAGTAATTTTTGTCTTGAAGAGTTATCTAATAGAAGCCAGCGCCGCAGCTCACTAGGCTAATCCTCCGCCTTGCAGCGCCGGCACACTAGGTTCTAGTCCCTGTTGGGGCGCCAGATTCTATCCCGGTTGCCCCTCTTCCAGGCCAGCTCTCTGCTGTGGCCAGGGAGTGCAGTGGAGGATGGCCCAAGTGCTTGGGCCCTGCACCCCATGGGAGACCAGGATAAGTATCTGGCTCCTGCCACTGGATCAGCGCGGTGCGCCAGCCGCGGCGGCCATTGGAGGGTGAACCAACGGCAAAAAGGAAGACCTTTCTCTCTCTGTCTCTCTCTCTCACTGTCCACTCTGCCTGTCCAAAAAAAAAAAGTTATCTATAGAAACCTGGAACCTGAAAAGAAATACTTTGAGGAAGCTAGAAGAAGCCAAGACATGATTATACTTGACAGGGAATAATAATAATAATAATAATAAATAATTAAAGTTGCCACATGTATTACCAAGAACAGTCTTTTTTTTTTTTCTTTCTTTTTTTTTTTTTTTTTTTTTTTTTACAGGCAGAGTGGACAGTGAGAGAGAGAGAGAGAAAGGTCTTCCTTTGCTGTTGGTTCACCCTCCAATGGCCACCGCGGCAGGCGCGCTGTGGCCGGCGCACCACGCTGATCCAATGGCAGGAGCCAGGTGCTTCTCCTGGTCTCCCATGGGGTGCAGGGCCCAAGCACCTGGGCCATCCTCCACTGCACTCCCTGGCCATAGCAGAGAGCTGGCCTGGAAGAGGGGCAACTGGGACAGAATCCGGCGCCCCGACCGGGACTAGAACCCGGTGTGCCGGTGCTGCAAGGCAGAGGATTAGCCTATTGAGCCACGGCGCCGGCTAAGAACAGTCTTAAAGTGGACCAAATTTAACATCAGTAAAGGGGAATTGGAGTACTTCATTAGGAAAGAAGGTAATAAGAGAGACATTGGCCATTTTTTGAAATAAGCCCAATTTTGTGGTTTAGAATTTCATTTCAGAGTTCTTAAAGATTTTACCTGTGAGGTTGTATGGATTTAATGATAATAATTGCCAGGAAATCAAGAAGAATAAGGAGTCTGGAATTAAAATGGCCCACATATTTACAGGTAGGGAAAAGTGATTTCCAGAAACAGTAGCTCAGTCAGTGACTTTAATTTCTAACACTATTATAAAACTAAACAGGTGATTTGTGAACACTTGGAGAAATGTGAAATAGAGAAATGGGCATGATTAACTAAAACAAGTCACAGCAATGATTTATATTTTTTGTGGATATGGTTGACGAATAGGTAGGTAAAACACATCCTCCCTTAGGTAGAATGTAACTTGATTTCAGGTTCATATATAACAGATTGTCTTATGGTAACAGTGAGAAAGGAGAAATGGGTGCCAATTGGGAAGTGCAATTAGTTGAATTTGTAGTTGCATAGTTATTGATGGAATGATGAATTTGAACCAAAGGTCTACAAGAATGGGCCACACTTGACCTTGCCACTTCATCTTTATATATATATAATTTGAGAAACAGAGAATCCCCATCTGCTGGTTCATGCCCCAGATTCCCACACCATCCAGGCTGAGCCAAGCCAACCCAAAGTCAAACTGTGAACTGAGTTGAAGTCTACCCCATGAAGTGGCAGGAATCCACTTACTTGAGTCGTAACCACTGCTTCCCAGAGTCTATGTAAACAGGAAGCTGGAGGCCCACGCCGTGACTCACTTGGCTAATCCTCCGCGGCACCCTGGGTTCTAGTCCCAGTTGGGGCGCCAGATTCGGTCCCTGTTGCCTCTCTTCCAGTCCAGCTCTCTGCTGTGGCCCAGGAAGCCAGTGGAGGATGGCCCAAGTCCTTGGGCCCTGCACCTGCATGGGAGACCAGGAGAAGCACCTGGCTCCTGGCTTCGGATCTGCACAGCGCGCCAGCCATAGTGGCCATTTAGGGGGTGAACCAATGGAAGGAAGACCTTTCTCTCTCTCTCTCTGCCTCTCTCTCTCTCTCACTGTCTAACTCTGCCTGTCAAAACAAAACAAAACAAAAAACCAGGAAGCTGGAGTCAGGAATTGGGTATCAAACCCAAACACTCCAATATGAGAGGCAGTCTTAACTGCTACACTAAAAACCTGCCTGAATAAATGGTATTTTTGTTGTACTAAAATGTATTTTAAATTCTCAAGAGTGATTTGCAATTTTAGGCATTGCTGAAGAAATTACATCTCATTTTATTGATACTTTTCAAGACTATAGAAACCGTTTACGGGGCCAGCGCCATGGCACAGTGGGTTAAAGCCCCAGCCTGCAGCACCGGCATCCTATATGGGTGCCAGTTTGAGTTCTGGCTGCTCCACTTCTGATCCAGCTCCCTGCTTATGAGCCTGGGAAAGCAACAGAGGATGGTCCAAATCCTTGGACCCCTTCACCTGTGTAGGAACTCTGGAAGAAGCTCCTTGCTCCTGGCTTCAGATTGGCTTAGCTCCAGCCATTGCAGCCATTTGGGGAGTGAACCAGAAGAGGGAAGACCTCTCTCTCTGTCTCTACCTCTCTCTGTAACTCTGCCTTTCAAACAAGTAAAATAAATCTTTTTTAAAAACCCGTTTATATCTCCTCATCAGGTATATCTCTCCCTACTGTAGTTTTGTTTGTTTAAATGGGTCACAAATTCTACCATTAATACTCATAAGAACATGAATTAAAATAACATTTAAATTTACCAAACTAGGGGAGTGGATACTCTATATCCTAGATTCGTTTCATTTATGTTTTGAATAAACTCTTTGCTTTTTATAAAAATAAAAAGCATTAAGGAACTAATTCTTTGGGAAGAAAATATAATGTTTTGTTTTTACTTTATTGTTTAGCTCCAACTTAATTCTAAAATTAACAATGAAATGGAATCTTCCTGGACCATATGGAATTTTCTGACTTTTCTGAAAAGACTATTACAGAAACACTTAATTACATTCTCTTCACAATACCAGTCAATAAATCCCTGGAAACATTTATTTGGTGCCCATAGAAGCAGCAAAGAGTAATAACAGGTTATGAGGGAAATTTCAGAGTCAGAGATATAGTAGGTCCTTTTAATGTTCTTTCTGTTTAATAGAAGAGACCAAATCATCATTAATAAGTACCCTGGGGCATACTTACTATTGAAAGAGATTTAGCGTGAAATAGTTGATTTGGGACACTACTCTGCATTTTAGCTTCTGGAGTATACAGAAGAAATGGGAGGAACAGAAAATATTATAGCTGGAGGTCACAGAGCCAATAGTAAAAGAAAGGGGACTTAACTCTATATTTCCTAATTCAATAGCTAACACGGTCTCATGATATTAACCCTAAGGATAACATCTTATTGAGGTTCCACAGTATCCATGACATTCATTTAACTCACAACAAAACCAATCAGTCAGAAAGACTGATTAGAACTCAGAAGATAGCAATGTTCTAGCATTCTGCCTTATTTCTCTCCTTTGGGGAGATGGCAACATCTGTGACATCTTAAACTAAATGTGGTATCTGAATGAAAATGTCCTAGTTAGGGCTTTAGTCTTCCAAGATATCTGGGATTTTTGCCTTCTAATATTCCTCCAAAAGTTTACTGTCAAGAAAATTCTTATATCACTTCATTTTATAGTTCTGGGTGGACATTAAAGGTTCTCTTCTGTGTGTGTGCCTGTGTGTGCACATGCCTTTCTCTCTCTGATATTTTAAATGTTTATCAGGTAATATTTGTAAATACTTTAAAAACTCATACAATTTAAAAAAATCATGTGAACTACAGGTTCATAAAAATACCAGGAATATGTTTATTTTTAATAATTTATTTCTTTGAAAGGGAGACAGTGTGCAAAATCTTCCACCTAATGGTTCATTCCTCAAGTGCCCACAATAGCTGAGGCTGGGCCAGGCCAGAACTTGGAATTTGAAACTCTATCCAGAGCTCCCTTGTGGGTGGCAGGGACTCAAGTATTCGAACCATCATCTGCTGCCTTCCAAGGTGCATTGGCGGGGACCTGGATTGGAAGCAGAATAGCTGGGACTAGAACCAGACACTGATATGGGATGCAGGCATCCCAAGCGATGGCTTAATCCACTGCGCCACAACACCCACTCCAGCAGGAGTATATTTTAACACACACGCACACATATATAAAAAGCAGTGACCTTCCTAAAATACAAGACACTTTTCAGGACACTTCTCATGTTTACCAACATTTCTCCCAATAAATCATTCGTATTGCTATTATTTATACGTTTCAAACAGTACCTTGTATTTTCCCTTTCTCCAGTTTCCAATATTGTTGTATCACAATTTTTTTTATTTTTTTTTTATTTATTTTTTTTTTTTTTGACAGGCAGAGTGGACAGTGAGAGAGAGAGACAGAGAGAAAGGTCTTCCTTTTGCCGTTGGTTCACCCTCCAATGGCCGCCACGGCCGGCGCGCTGCGGCCGGCGCACCGCGCTGATCCGATGGCAGGAGCCAGGAGCCAGGTGCTTTTCCTGGTCTCCCATGGGGTGCAGGGCCCAAGCACCTGGGCCATCCTCCACTGCACTCCCTGGCCACAGCAGAGGGCTGGCCTGGAAGAGGGGCAACCGGGACAGAATCCGGCGCCCCGACCGGGACTAGAACCCGGTGTGCCGGCGCCGCTAGGCGGAGGATTAGCCTAGTGAGCCGCGGCGCCGGCCCTGTATCACAATTTTTAAATTAATATTTCATGTTAACCTTATAATGACTTTACAAGTATGGTTTATTTCTGGATCAAGTAGTCATTGTTACATTTTCCTCTGATGAAACTTTTTGTTCTTGGAGTTAATAGTTTCCTCAGTTTTTTGTTTGTTAAATTTTCTATAATCATTAATTCTTTCAGATTCTCCAACAGAAATATAATAATACCAAAACTGCTTTCAACACAAATATGTAAGGTACTCTATCAGGTTCATTGAAACCTTTGGAACCCTCTTTCTTCCGAACTGACTTCCCCTTGCTAGGTCAGATGTATAGTTGTCATCTTGAGACTTGGTTTTGCTTCATGCCTAGGTTGATACTGTTTTCCTAAAATCATATCTTTTTCTTTCTGGTTTTAGTAGAGTAAATCCTCTAGTAATTTCCTGAGAAGTTTATGTGTATATGGAGTAGGTAAACTTTTAATCCTTGCTTGCTTTATTTTTTACCTTTATTCGTCTCTCATGCTTAATTGATAATATGGCTTAGTATAGAGTTCTAGACTGAAAATAATTTCTTTCAGAATTTTGAAGGCCTTCACTGTTTTCTAGCCACCAGTGTTACTGCTGACAAATATGCTACTCTTCATTACTTACTCTTTTTTTTTTTTTTTTTTAAGATTTTCTTTATTTGAGAGGCAGAGTTACAGACAGAGAGGCAGAGACAGAGAGAGAGATCTTCCATCCTCTGGTTCACTCCCCACATGGCCACAAAGGCCTGAGCTGGGCCCATCTGAAGCCAGGAGCCAGGAGCTTCTTTCACGTGGGTGCAGGGGCCCAAGTACTTGGGCCACCTTCCACTAGTTTCCCAGTTGCCTACTCTTGTAAGTAATCCATTTCCTATTACCATTTCCTATTACCATTTCCATTACCTCCTGCCAGCAAGATTTTTAGAATGTGACATGCATTTATTGAATACCTACTGCATACTGAACGCTGATAACGCCATGGTGGAAAGGGCAGTTCTTTCAGAGAACAGACTCCCCTAAACAGACCTAGTTCCAAGAGAATTTGGACAGAAAGAACCTGGTTCCAGGAAAACTTAAAAGAAAAACATCTGTTCAAAGCAGGGAGAGAGGATAGGAGGCAGGACAGGGCCATGCACAGAGGCAAGCAAAGCAAGACTCATTTTACTAATACCACCAATTCAGCAAGAATTTTTGATCTCCTTATTACCAGTATTCAGAAATCTCATGGTGATATGTCACAGTGGTTTTGTTTTTGTCTTTTTCCTTTCGTTGTGCTGGGCTCTCAGCAGGCTCTCTGCCAGTTCGGGAACTCAGATTTTTAAGTCTTTAGACATTTTCTCATAGTTTCCTTGATAATTTCCTTCCCTCCTTTTCTTCTTTGTTTCTAGAACTCCTTTTAGTCTAATGTTTGATCCTATGGATTTATCACTTAATTATCTTTTCTTTCTTATTTTAAATTTCTATCTTTTTCTTATATTTTCTGGGATAGTTCCTCTACTTTATATGTTAAGACTTATTTTAAAAAAAATTTATTTATTTATTTGAAAGGCAGTTACAGAAAGAGAGGGAAAGACAGAGATAGAGAAAGATCTTCTGTCTGCTTATTCACTCCCCAAATGGCTGCAACAGCTGGGACAGGGTGAGGCTGATGCCAGGAGCTTCTTCTGGGTCTCCCATGTGGGTGCAAAGGCCCAAGCACTTGACCATCTTCCACAGCTTTCCCAAGCACATTAGCAGAGAGCTGGATTGGAAGTAGAGCAGCTCGGACTTGAATTGGCACCCTTATGGATTGCCAGCGTCACAGGTGGTATTACTTGCTATGCCACAACATTGGTGCCATATTTTAAGACTTCTATGAGGCCGGCGCCGCGGCTCACTAGGCTAATCCTCCGCCTAGCGGCGCCGGCATACCGGGTTCTAGTCCCAGTCGGGGCGCCGGATTCTGTCCCGGTTGCCCCTCTTCCAGGCCAGCTCTCTGCTGTGGCCAGGGAGTGCAGTGGAGGATGGCCCAGGTGCTTGGGCCCTGCACCCCATGGGAGACCAGGAGAAGCACCTGGCTCCTGGCTCCTGCCATCGGATCAGCGCAGTGTGCCGGCCGCAGCGCGCCGGCCGTGGTGGCCATTGGAGGGTGAACCAACGGCAAAGGAAGACCTTTCTCTCTGTCTCTCTCTCTCACTGTCCACTCTGCCTGTCAAAAAATAAAAAAAATAAAAATAAAAAATAAAAAAAATAAAAAAATAAAGTATTAAGACTTTTATGAATTACTTATTTTATTGTATTTTTTAATTCCCCAAAGTTGCTACTTATCCTCTGATTCTCTCTCTCTCTCTTTTTCTTTCTTTCTTTCTTTCTTGTTTTGACTTTATGGATGGGAGAACTATTTTTTTTTTTACTATCCACTGATATTTTCTACTAAAAGTGTTCCTTGTTTTGTTTTATTTTATTTATTTATTTTTCATTTATTTGAGAGAGAGCCATCCCATCCACTGCTTCACTCCACAAATGTGTGCAACAGCCAGAGCAAGGCCATGCCAAAGCAGGGAGTGGGAATTCAATTCAGGTCTCCCATATTGGTGGCAGGAACTCAACTACTTCAGCCATAATAATTGCCGCAAGGTCTGCATTAGCAGAAAGCAGAATCCAGAGCCAGAGCTGATCATTGAACCCATGTACTTTGTAAGATGTGGGAATCTTTATGGCTAGACCAAAATGCCTACCTCCTCTTTTTTTTTTTTTTTTTTTTTAACTATTCTTTTGCTTTCTACATTGTATCTGTTTCTTTGAGTTTCTTTTTTCTTTTCCATTTCTATTCCGTGGTGTCGTCTTAGTGAAAGTTCACCTTAAATATTTAGTGATCTTTTGCTGCCTTTTCAAATATAAGACTTAGTCACTAAATAGGTATTTGAAAGTTCTGTATTAACAAAAGAGTTTGCCAGCTAATGGGCTTCAGTATAGGATGATAAAGCAGAAATGTTGGTGTTTTGTTGGGAGACCCTCAAGTATCAATATCTACAATCTTTCCTCTGTGCTCATTCAGTCTTAACTCCTTCCAAAAATGAATTTTCTGATATTTTAACTGGAGAATATAAAACTTGCTGTCAGCATCCTTGAAACAAACTACAAGAAGGCTGAGTGAGTTTCATTATTGAGCATGTAGACAATTTGTCTAATCTATTTTCAATGCAGTATCTTCCTTCCTTAGCCTCTCCAGCTATTATCTTCCACTATGCTTGATGTCTCAGAGTCTGGAGCTTCCCTAGTTTGTCTTTTTTCACAGAATAAATGTCCAGGATTCTGCCAAGGAAGTGGAAGAGTAGTGCCTAGGTGAGCAGGATTTAGGAGGAAACCTGAGTTTAATTTCCCAGCCAATCCCTTCTTTTCAGTCCTTTACATCACCTCTGCTTCTGTAGTATCAGCTCCCTCCAGTTCCTGACATTCTGGTGTTCTGCAGTATGAACCTGCTTGACTCAATATATCTCTCTGCAAGCAGTTACAATTAATTTTTCTTCTAAAGATTCATTTATTATTTGAAAGTCAGAGTTACAGAAAGACAGGGAGAGGCAGAGGAAGAGAGAAAGAGCTATCCATTGATTCATTCCCCAAAATGGCCATAATGGCCAGGGCTGAGCCAAGTCAAAGCTATGAGCTAGGGGCTTCTTCCAGGTCCCGTACAAGGATGCAGGAGCCCAAGCGCTTGGGCCATCCTCCGCTGCTTTCCCAGGCACATTAGCAGGGAGCTAGAGCAGAAGTGAAGCAGCCAGGACTTGAACCAGTGTCTATATGGTATGCTGGCACCGCCTGCTGCACTGGTCCCACAACTCATTTTTCTCAGCTCAGTTATGACTTCCCATCTTCCAAAAATGTGTTGATACCTTTCATGTGTCACTGTTTTCTTTCTTATTCTCTGTCCTTGTAGGCTGGTAACTTTTTTTTTTTTAAGATATATTTATTTACCTGAAAGAGTTACACAGAGAGAGAGAGAGAGAAGAGAGATCTTCCATCCACTGGTTCACTCCCCAAATGATCACAATGGCCAGAACTGTGCCGATCTGAAACTAGGAGCTGGGAACTTCTTCTGGGCCTCTCAAGTGGGTGCAGGGGCCCAAGCACTTGGGCTATCTTCTATTGCTTTCTCAGGCCACAACAGAGAGCTGGATCAGAAGAGAAGCAGCCAGGACTTGAACTGGCACCCATATGGGATGCCGGCACTGCAAGCAGCAGCTTTACATGCTACGCCACAGCGCTGACCCTAGGCTGGTAATTTTAAAATAACAACTCACTGTGTCATTCTAGTGATTTGGGATTAAACATGTATGTGTAGTGTGTTCATGCATAATCAAAGTGCAAGACTCCCAAAATGCTCATTCTTATCTCCAATAAAGAAATATCATTGGAGTAGGTATTTAGTGCAGGAGTTAAGACTATGCTTAGGACACCCACATCCCATATTTGAGTGTCTAGGATAGGGTCCAAGATTTGATCCTGAGTAGATTCTCACTAATGCATGCCCTGGGAGGCAAGAAGCAGTAGCTTGGGGCTAGTGTTGTTGCATAGTAGGTTGGTCCTCTGCCTGCGGCACCGGCATCCCATGTGGACGCCGGTTTGAGTCCCAGCTGCTCCTCTTCTGATCCTGCTCTCTGCAATGGCCTGGGAAAGCAGTAGAAGATGGCCCAAGTGCTAGGGCCCTTGCACCTGCATGGGAGACTGGGAATAATCTCCTGGGTCCTGGCTTCAGATTGGCTCAGCTCTGGCTGTTGTGACTATTTGGGGAGTGAACCAGCAGATGGAAGACCTTTCTCTCTGTCTCTCCCTCTCACTGTCTGTAACTCTGCCTCTCAAATAAATAAATTTTAAAAATCTAAAAAAGTGGTGGCTCAAGTTCTTGGGTCCCTGCCACCGATGTGGGAGACCCAGATTGAGTTTAGGCCCTGACTTTGGCCTGGTCCAGCTCTAGCTATTTCAGGCATTTGGGGAGTGAACAGATGGGATATTGATATCTATTATCTCTGTCTCTTCCTTTCCAATAAATAAATATTTTTAAATGTCAGGATTTAAAAACCTGAGCTAAAGTCTTTCTTTCTTGAGGATGATGTGGAAAAAATAGGAACCTGAGAACTGTAGTACCTGTGTCCAAGTACTATTATCATTTGCTGGTAACTTGATGGTAGGTAAGTTAAATTTTCTGGCCAATTGTTTCCTCCTCTGTCAGTGGCAAAGTAAGTTAATTGATATAAATGTACAAATATGCATAAAATATATATAATGAACCAGTAGGTACAATCAAATGTTTTTGTTTTTGTTTTTTTGTTTTTGACAGGCAGAATTAGTGAGAGAGAAAGAGAGAAAGGTCTTCCTTCCGCTAGTTCACCCCACAAATGGCCACTATGGCTGGCACTACACCGATCCGAAGCCAGGAGCCAGGTGCTTCCTCCTGGTCTCCCATGCGGGTGCAGGGCCCAGGCATTTGGGCCATCCTCCACTGCCCTCCCAGGCCACAGCAGAGAGCTGGACTGGAAGAGGAGCAGCCGGGACAGAATCCGGCGCCCCAACCGGGACTCACTAGGCTAATCCTCCGCCTGTGGCCCAGGTACATTAGCCTAGTGAGTCATGGCGCTGGCAATCAAATGTATTTTTAAAGTTTTTTGTTTGTTTGTTTGTTTTTACTTTGAAAGGCAGAGTTACAGAGAGAGGAGGAGAGACAGAGATCTTCCATCTGCTAATTCACTCTCCAGATGGCTACAATGGCCAAGGCAAGGCCAGACAAAAGCCAGGAGCTGGGAGCCTCTTCCTGGTCTCCCAAGTGGGCACAGGGGCTCAACCACTTGATCCATCCTCTGTTGCTTTCCCAGGTGCATTAGCAGGGAGCTGGGTCAGAAGTGGAGCAGCCAGGACTGGAACAAGTGCCCATTTGGGATGCCAGCATTACAAGCAGAGGCTTAACCAGCTATGCTACAACTCTAGCTGCTATCAAATATATTTTGAAAAGTATTATACCTGTGGAAAAAGGACAGGTTTCAGACTCATATAGACTTCGACTCAAATTCCATCTCTGCCATTGATTGTGTGATCTTGGGTAAGTGGTTTAGCCTATCTGAGCTTTATTTTTTTCATCTATAAATATCAAGTCATATTAGAGCCTGAGTCAAAAGGAGAAGTCAAAATACTGATTCCTGTCTTTCAAATTTAAATTTTTGACATTTTGTTCATCATAGATTTTTTTCACACTAACTTTTAAAATATAGTATCGAAATCTTATTTGTTCTAATTACTGAGATTTTTGTCAACTCTTAATTTATGTCCAAGGTGAGTACCTCACTTGCCTCACCCTGTTCTTATCCCGTTTGGAGGCTTGCAATTTAATGTTCTCTGTAAGGTTTATTTAAAAGGAATTCCTGACTTGAAGGAGCTCCAGTTCTTCAAGCTCTTCTTTTATGGTTAATAACTTTTTTAATGTTTTATTTATTTATTTGGAAAGTAGAATTACAGACAGAGAGGTCTTCCGTCTGCTGGTTCACTCCCCAAATAGCCACAATGGCCGGAGCTTGGCCAATCCAAAGCCAGGAGCCAGGAGCTTCTCTCCGTCTCCCATATGGATGCAGGGGCCTAAGCACTTGGGCCATCTTCCACTGCTTTCCCAGGCCATAGCAGAGAGCTGGATCAGAAGAGGTATAGCTGGGACTTGAAGCGGCACCCATATGGGACGCCGGCACTGCAGGTGGAGGCTCAACCTACTATGCCACAGCACTGGCCCCAGTTAATGATTTTTTAAAAATCATGTTTAAGTAGTTTTTCCCTACCCAGAGTTGTGAAGATGTTCTTCTGTGATATCTTTTGGAACAGCACTATCCACTTGAACTTTCTGCAATGATGGAATTTTTCCTATATATGCTGGGCAGTATGTAACCATGGCCACATGGGTACCAAGCAATTGAAACAGTAGTAGCCACAGGTGGCTATTGTATAATTGAAATAGTACATATGATAAACTGAATTTTAAATTTTATTTAATTTTGATTAATTTAGATAAATTGTGGTTAGTGGCAATGTAGTTTTGGGAATGTGAATGTGAGGTCAAGTTTTCTTTCCTTCCTTCCTTCCTTTTTTTTTTTTTTTTTTTTTTTTTTGGATATTCAATTAATCCAGCACCATATACTGAAAGCATTGTTAATTTCCCACTTTCATAATCAATTGTTTGTTTAATACATTTGTGGTTCTGGAATATCCTTTTTTTTTTTTCAAGATTTATTTGAAAGACACAATTACAGAGAGAGAGGGAGAGGCAGAGAGAGAGATCTTCTATCTGTTGGTTCACTCCCCAAATGGCCTCAATGACTAGGGCTGGGCCAGACCAAAGCCAGGAGTCAGGAGTTTCTTCTGGATCTCTCACATGGGTGCAGAGGCCCAAGAATTTGGGCCATTCTCCCCTGCCTTCCCAGGCCATTAGCAGATAGCTGGATTGAAGTGGAGCTGCTGAGACTTGAATCAATGCCCATATGGGATGCTAGATGACAGTGGCTTTACCCACTGGGCGACAATGCTAGCCCCCTGGGATCTTTGTTCTTTTCTGTTTGGCTATTAGTTTTTCTTTCTGTCAACTGCAAACTGTTTTAATTACTATAGCTTTGTAATAAATCTTGATAAATGGTAGAAGTCCATGCTTCTGGTTTTCATCCTGATTGTCTTAGGGATTCTTACATTTCTGATTTCGACACAAATTTTAGAATAACCCTTCAAATTTCACCAGAAGAAAAACTCCCTTCTGGGATTTTTGTTGGTATTGAGACTACATTACCACTGTAGATCTGGGGCCAGCATTGTGGAAGTCTTACTAAAACTTTTTGATAATGTTTCACAGTTTTTGTGTAGTAGTCTGGCATGTCATTCATTGGATGTAGTCCTGATTTTTTATTTGTCTTATACTTATGTATGTGTCATATTTTAACATCTAATTTTAATTGTTTGATGCTTATATATTAAAATAATAATTAGGTTTGTATAGTAACCTAAAGAGTAACCTTAAGCAATTCTTTTTCTTTTTAAGATTCATTTATTTGGGAGGCAGAGTTACAGATAGTGAGAAGGATGGATAGATCTCCCATGTGGGTGCAGGACCCAAGTACTTGGACCAATCCTCCACTGCTTTCCCAGGCCATTACCAGGAAGCTGGATCAGAAGTAGAGCAGCTGGGACTCGAATCTGCACCCATATGGGATGCTGATGCCTCAGGCAGAGGCTTAACCTGCTACACCACAGTACCGGCCCCCTTAATCTACTTTTTAAATTCTCACAGTGTATATAATCACAATCAAGTGTATATAATTACAATCACAATCAAGTTAATGATAGGTTTTATCTTTTGAATCAATATTCTTTTTATTCTTTTGTTTGAGTTATTAGGCTTATTAGGACCCTAAGTACAATGCTGAATAAAAGTGAAGATAGCAGACATCCTTCTCTTGGTTCAGATACCAGAGAGAAAGCTTTCAACATTTCAGTTAAGTACAATGTTCACTGAAGTTTACATTTTGCAGATCTCCTTTATCAGACTGAAGAAGTTGTATTCCTATATATGATCTCTAAACATCAAAGGTGTTGAATTTTATTATGAACTACAGGGGTTGATTGTTTTGAATGATAACTTAATTTTGTATTTCCAGAATAAAACCAATTTGGTCATCCAGTATTACCCCTTTTATTTTATTTTATTTGTTTTTAAGATTTATTTTACTTATTTGAAAGACAGAGTTATAGAGAGAGGTAGATACAAAAAGAGAGAGGTCTTCTATCCACCAGTTCACTCCCCAAATGGCCACAATGACCAGGGCTGTGCCAGGCCTAAGCCAGGAGCCAGGAACTTCTTCCAGGTCTCTCACAAGGGTGTAGAGGCCCAACCAAGCACTTGGGCCATCCTCTGCTGCTTTCCCAGGTGCACTAGCAGGGAAGTGGGTTGGAAGTGGAGCAACTGGATTTGAAGCGGTGCCCCTTTGGGATGCTGGCACTGCAGGCTGGGACTTTAACCCATAGCGCCACAGCACTAGCCCCCAGCCCTTTTATGTATTGTTGGTTTGAGTACACTACTGTTTCTTTAGGATTTTTACATCTACATTTTTCATGAGAGAGTTTGACCTGTATTTTTTTTTGTAATTTCTTTATTAAGTTATGATATAGAACTCATGTTAGCAATATAAAATGAGTTGGGAAATCTTCAATCTTTCTTAAATTCCCTAGATGACTTTGAGTAATATTTGTATTTTTTTCTTTTTTGTATGTTTGGGTCAATCGTCTGGTGAACAACATCCAGGGCTAGAACTTTCTTGGTGTAGAAATTTTTGTTTATTGATTCAGTTTCTTTCATAGATAAGGATTATTCAGATTTTGTTTTCCTTCTTGTATTGGTCTAGGTAGTTTGCCTTTTTTCAGACATGTTTCCATTTCATCTAATTTATCAGATTTTCCCAAAATGTGTTCAGTCTTGTCTTTTTCATATCCATATAAAGATTTTTAAAATTACCTTTTGTCACTGCTTTCTATATTACTACCAATGGGAGCTTTTCTGTATGATTTCAATACTTTGTAATTTGTTTAAACTTTGCTTATGGCCCAGTGCATGGTCTATTTTAGTAAATAAATATTTCATGCAGAATTTAAGGAATGTATATTCTGCAGTTCCTAAGTAAACTGTTCAGTTAAGTCAGAAAGACCAAGTTGCAAATTGTGTTGTCTTTTACAGCATTAAAATTTACATTTTAAGAAGTGAAATCGGATCTCTCCATCTCTCTCACTTGTGCGCTCTCTTTTGATCTCTCTCTTATGCTATCCTTCTCCCTCTTGTCTTTCTTCACCCCTTTCCTCTGGTCCGTTGGGTTTCCCCCAGTAAACACTGTCCCTTAAAAAAACAAGTGAAATTGTCTATTTGTCGCTTAGTTCTGTAATTTTTTTCTTTATGTATTTTGATCCTATGTTTTTAGCTACAAACACATTTAGAATGGCTGGGTCTTTCTGTAGAACTGACCTTTTATTATGAGCAATCCTCTTTATCTTTAGTAATACTTTATACTTTCTTCTTTTAAGATCTACTTTGTCTGTTATTAGTATTTGTTTGAAAGACAGAGTTACAGAGAGAGGTAAAGACATCTTCCATCTGCTGGTTTACTCCCCAAATAGCTACAACAGCCAAAACTGAGCCAATCTGAAGCCAGGAGCCAGGAGCTTCCTCCTGGTCTCCTAATGTGGATGCAGGGGCCCAAGCACTTGGGCTACTCTCCACTGCCCTCCCAGGCACACCAGCAGGGAGCTGGATTAAGAGGAGCCCAGAAGAAGTTCCTGGCTCCTGGCTTTGGATTGGCTCAGCTCCAGCTGTTGTGGCCATTTGGAGAGTGAACCAGTGGATGGAAGACCTCTCTCTCTCTCTCTCTCTCTCTCTGCCTCTGCCTCTGCCTCTGCCTCTCTCTCTCTCTAACTCTGCCTTTCAAATAAATAAACAAATCTTAATTAAAAAAAAAAAAGAAGAAAGAAAGAAAGAAAGACAGACAGACTGGACAGGGCACATGGATAAAAGAATTTTAGCTATAAGATATAAATTTTACCTTAAGAAATACTCAGTATAGCTTGTAAAACCTACAAGAATTTGGATTGGTAATGATAGGCTAAAGGGAGAAAAATGAAAAAAAATAATTAGGCTGTAACTGCTATTATACAGAACTGTAAGTTGCTTAGACCTTAGGAATCCAGTGGGCTTAAGGGCTCAGGGCCTGTCAAGTATCCTTTTAAAAACTAGTACTAAGCGTGGGTATTTGGCCTATGGTTAAGATGCTAGATAGGGGACCAGCATTGTGGCCTAAGGAGTTAAGCTGCCACCTGCATTGCTAGCATCCCAAATGGGCACTGGTTCAATTCCCAGCTGCTTTGCTTCCATTACAGCTCCCTGCTAATGTACCCAGAAAAGCAGTAGATGATGGCCCAAGTGCTTGGGTTTCTGCACCCCTGGCTTCAACCTGACCCAGCCCTGACCCAGCACTGGCTGTTGTGGCCATTTGGGGAGTAAACTGGCAGATGAAGAGCTCTGTCTCTCCTTCTTTGTCTCTGTAACTCTGACTTTCAAATAAGCAGATCTTCAAAAAAAAAAAAAAAAAATGCTAGTTGGATGGCCTCATCTCATGTCAGAATGCTTGGGTTTGATTTTTTGCTGTGTTCCTAATTCTAGTTTTTACTAGTACACACCCTGGAAAGTGGCAAGTAATGGCCCAAGTGATTGGGTCCCCGCCACCTGCATGGGAAACTTGGATTGAGTTTCCTAGCCCTTACAAGCATTTGGGTAGTAAAATCAGCACATGGGAACTCTGTCTGCCTATTTCTGTCTTGCTGCCTCTCAAATAAAACACAATGTAAAAAATTAAAAAATAAGTTTCCTCACTCAGAATCATTGCTTAAAGAGCAGTATTTTATCAGATTAAGCAGCATCAGAGCTGAAGACGGAGCAGAGAACATGTTAGAAGGCCTAGAATGAAAAGAATCTTGTAAAAGATATTTTTTTTTAATTTTTTTATCTTTTGACAGGCAGAGTGGACAGTGAGAGAGAGAGACAGAGAGAAAGGTCTTCCTTTGCCCTTGGTTCACCCTCCAAAGGCCGGCACGGCCAGCGCGCTGCAGCCGCCGTACCGCGCTGATCTGAAGCCAGGAGCCAGGTGCTTCTCCTGGTCTCCCATGGGGTGCAGGGCCCAAGCACTTGGGCCATCCTCCACTGCACTCCCGGGCCACAACAGAGAGCTGGCCTGGAAGAGGGGCAACCGGGACAGAATCCAGCGCCCCGACCGGGACTAGAACCCGGTGTGCCGGCGCCACAAGGCGGAGGATTAGGCTAGTGAGCCGCAGCGCCGGCCTAAAAGATATATTTTTAGGACCTAGATCATGATGTCCTGATTTGTGTAGATGTGAACTGGGGCCCAAGAACCTTTAATAAGCTCGCAAGGTGATGACAATGTAAAAGGCATTCAGAAAACCCTTTGAGAAACATTTAGAAAAAGATGAGCTGCCCTTAGGGCATTGTTTGGCTAGTGCCTTCTCAGAATCCATGTGACTTCACCCTACCCAGCCTCCTGGCTGCTAGACTGTTTTCTCTGATCAAAGCCCCATTCTGCTCCATTGGCTGTGAAGGAGGAGATATTTAAGTTCCAGGAGATTGGCTGAGACAGGCCTATTGAGTGCTCTAAAAGCTTTTGGACGTCAAAAGGGTTTGTAAAAATAATCATCACAACATAGTAATGAATCAGAAACATGCATACATTTTCTTGAATGACTCTGTGGGGACCCGAATGAAAAAGGAAGGGGCTGTCCAATTCCGGAGTCTAGCAGAATGGACTCCCTTGAAAAACTCAAGCAAGACAAAAGAGGATTCCTGGGATGGTCCCACCAGGACTTCTGAGGTAATTCTAATGAAATTATTTAAAAGTGTGGTACAGTAGGTTTTGTGGCTCCCATACTAGCCTAATCCCAGTTGAAGTTAAACACCCTGGGTGGGCTGACAATCTTTGGGTCTGACACTCAAAACTTGGCAAACTTTTTTTTCTTCCTTTGAATTTTTATAATTCTGGGATTTCATGTCCCTTATGTCACT
This sequence comes from Oryctolagus cuniculus, assembly GCF_964237555.1. NCBI lineage: Eukaryota > Metazoa > Chordata > Mammalia > Lagomorpha > Leporidae > Oryctolagus > Oryctolagus cuniculus. The sequence continues at coordinate 23,867,992 of NC_091442.1, read as the reverse complement.
TACTCCTTTTTATTTTATATTAAAATTTGTGTTCTTATCTTAATCTTCCCTCTAGGTTGAACACTGTATCTTTTCCATCTCTATACCTTCTGTAGCCCTACCACTAGACTTCAAGAACTATAGTCATTTTTGTTACATAGAAAATTTATATTAATATTGTTGAGTCTTATAATATTATCGATTTTAGATTTTATTTTGTTCTGTTGACCTATTCTGGTTCTAATACCACGTAATTAAAATTACTGTAGCTTTAAAATACTTTTTAATACCAGGTAGGATGTGTTTTCCTTAGAACCTTTCTTCTTCAATATTTTATTGGTTATTCTGTTTTCTCAAATCAACTTTGGAAGCAACTTAAAAACTTAAAATTACATTGGTATTAAGGTAGACATTATATTAAATTTATGCATTAATCTGGGGAAATTTTGTTTTATAATAATTCTTACCATTAAGGAAAATAGTTTGTCTCTCTATTTGGTTCAAGGTTTTTCTTCTGTTTCTCAGTAGAGTTTGTATCTTTTTTAAAAAATAGGCTCTTATAATTTCATAAGTATATTCTTTTTTTTTTTTTTTTGACAGGCAGAGTGGACAGTGAGAGAGAGAGAGACAGAGAGACAGAGAAAGGTCTTCCTTTTTGCCGTTGGTTCACCCTCCAATGGCCGCCGTGGCCGGCGCACTGCAGCCGACGCACCGCGCTGATCCGAAGCCAGGAGCCAGGTGCTTCTCCTGGTCTCCCATGGGGTGCAGGGCCCAAGCACTTGGGCCATCCTCCACTGCACTCCCGGGCCACAGCAGAGAGCTGGCCTGGAAGAGGGGCAACCGGGACAGAATCTGGCGCCCCGACCGGGACTAGAACCCAGTGTGCCGGCACCGCAAGGCAGAGGATTAGCCTATTGAGCCACGGCGCCGGCCAGTATATTCTTAATTATATTTATTATTTCTGCTATAAATGAGATCTTTTTAATGGGTTATTGTTGGCATATTAAAAAAACTGATTTTTAAAATATTTGTTAACTAGATCAGCTATATATGAATGATCAGCTATATGAACTCTGCTTTCTCCCTCAGGGGAGAAAAAAACTTAAAAACATTTTACATGGGATTCATTTCTAATATTTTTATTTCTATTTCTATTTTTTTTAATTTAATTTATTTGACAGAGTTAGACAGTGAGAGACAGAGAGAAAGGTCTTCCTTCCATTGGTTCACCCCCCAAATGGCCGCTACGGCTGGAGCTACGCCAATCTGAAGCCAGGAGCCAGGTGCTTCCTCCTGGTCTCCCATGTAGGTGCAGGGGCCCAAGCACTTGGGCCATCCTCCACTACCCTCCTGGGCCACAGCAGAGAGCTGGACTGGAAGAGGAGCAACTGGGACTAGAATTGGCGCCCATATGGGATGCCGGTGCCACAGACAGAGGATTAACCAAGTGATCCATGGCGCTGGCCTCTTTTCTTATTTTTGTTTGACTTTGACACAATCCCAGAGAGTGTTCCCCTTTGACCTCTAGCAGATGTATAATAATCATGTATTCTGCAAGTAAAGTTTTACTGTTTAATTTCCAAACTGTGTGCCTATCATTTCTTTTTTTTTTTTTTTAAGATTTTTTATTCATTTATTTGACAGAGTTACACAGAGAGGAGAGGCAGAGAGAGAGGTCTGCCCTCTGATGGTTCACTCTCCAATTGCCTGCAACTGCCAGAGCTGTGCTGATCCGAAACCAAGAGTCATGAGCCAAGAGCTTCTTCCAGGTCTCTTCCACGGGTTCAGGGGCCTAAGGACTTGAGCCATCTTCTACTGCTTTCCCAGGCCATAGCAGAGAGCTGGATCGGAAGTGGAGCAGCTGGGTCTTGAACTGGCGCCCAAATGGGATGCCTGCGCTCCAGGCCAGGGCATTTTCCTGCTGTGCCACAGCGCCGGCCCCAGCAATACTTTTAATTTTGGTGTGAGATTAATCCTGGCATCACAGAATGAGTTACCATATATTCTCTTGTTTTCAATTTCTGGAAGAGTTTGTGAGAATTGGTATTATTTCTTCTTTATATGTTTGGCAGAATTTACCAATGAGGGCTGCTGCTGTGGCGTAAGTAGGCTAAGCCTCCACCTGTGGTGCCAGCATCCCATATGGCGCCAATTTGTGTCCTGGCTGCTCCTCTTCTGATCCAGCACTCTGCTAATGCACATGGGAAAGCAGTGGATGGCCCAAGTCCTTGGGCCCCTGCACCTGGTGTAGGAGACCCAGAAGCTCCTGGCTCCTGGTTTCAGACTGGCTCATCTCTGGCCGTTGCGGCCATCTGAGGAGCAAGCCAATGGATAGAACATCTTTCTCTCTTCCTCTCATTGTTTGTAACTCTGCCTCCCAAATAAATAAATAAGGTGGGGTTGTGGGGGAGGCAGCACTGTGGCATAGTAGGCTAAGCCTCTGCTTGCAGTGCCAGCATCTCATGTGGGTAACAGTTTGTGTCCCAGCTGCTCTTCTTCGAATCCAGCTCTCTGCTATGGCCTGAGAAAACAGTGTAGGATGCCCCAAGTTCTTGGGACCCTGCACCTGCGTGACAGACCCAAAAGAAGTTTCTGGTTCTTGGCTTCAGGTTGGCCCAGCATCAGCCACTGTGGTCATTTGGAAGAGTGAATCAGTGGAAGGAAGACCTTTCTCTCTGCCTTTCCCTTTCATTGTCTGTAACTCTACCTCTCAAAGAAATAAATCAAATCTTAAAAAAAAAAAAAAAGCAATTTACCAATGAAGTCATTTGTACTAGGAATATTCTTTGTGCTAAGATTTTTCACCACAAATCCAATTTCCTTAATAGATAGAGGGATTCTGATATGAATATATGACTTTTTTGTGTGTGAACTTTGGTAATTTTTGTCTCCCAAGGATTTTATTTCATCAAGCTTGCTAATTTATTTACTTAGTTTTTCTTAATATTTCCTTATTATTCTAATATCTGTAAAAATCTGTTTATATCTCCTCTCTCATCCCTACATTGACAATTTAAGTCTTCCTGCTTTTTTCTGATCAGTCTAGCTATAGGCTTATCAATTTTACTAATTTTTAAAATAACTCATTTTGTTTTCATTTATTGTCTCTATCATTTTTCTGTTTCTTGTTTCACTATTTTCTATTTTGATCTTATTCTATTTATTTTCTAATTTAATTGTTTTCTTTTATCTGTTTACTTTGGGTTTGATTCTTCTTTTTCTAGTTCCTAAAGGTAGAAGCTGAAGTCATCAGTTTGAGAATGTTCTCCTTTTCTAACATAATAATTTGTACTAAGTTTCTGAGTATTGATTTATTGGCATCTTTATTCAGTTTAAAATACTTCCTAACTTTACTTTTGGTTATTCATTCATGGTCTATTTAGAAGTGTGTTAGTTTCCAAATATTTGGGTATTTCAGAGATCTCTCTGTTGATTACTAACCTAACTACACTGTGGTCACAGGACATACTCATGTTACTTACATCCTTTAAATTTTACTGAGATTCATTTTATGGCCCAGTGTATTGTCAATCATGGTAAATGTTTTCTGCACACTTGAAAACAATGTGTATTTTGTGTTGTTGAGTGGAGTGGTCTTTATATGTCAGTTTGGTCAGGTTGGTTTTATATATCAGTTTGGTCAGGTTGGTTTGATGGTGTTATCAAATTTTCCATATACTCACTGGTTTATTTTTGTTGTGTGTGTCTATTTACTCTTTCTACTACTAAAATAAGAATATTGAAATCTCTTACTATTATTGTGGATTTGCCTCTTTGCTGGTCAGCTTTTGTTTCATGTATTTAAGCTTTATTTAGTTGAAAGGCAGGGTTACAGAGACACAGGGAGACACAGAGGGGGAGACACAGAGGGAGGGAGGGAGGGAGAGAGAGAGAGAATGAATGAATGAATGAATGAATGAGAATCTTCCACTCACTGGTTCACTCCTCAAAGGACCACAACTGCCAGGGCTGGGGCTAGGTTGAAGACAGGAGACTGGAACTCTATCCGGGTCTCTACATGGGTGGCAAGGGTGCAAGCACTTGAGCCATCTTCTGTTGCTTTCCCAGACCCCTTACAGGGAGTTAGATCAGAAGTAGAGTAGTGCAGCATGGTGCTGTGGCACAGCAGGTAAAGTGGCAGTGCTGGCATCCAATATGGACATCGGTTTGAGACTTGGCTGCCCATTTCTGATCCAGCTCTCTGCTATGACCTGGGAAAGCAGTAGAAGATGGCCCAAGTGCTTAGGACCCTGTACCTGTGTGGGAAACCTGGAATAAGCTCCTGGCTTCAGATCGGCCCAGCTCTGGCCATTGCGGCCATTCGGGGAGTGAACCAGTGGACAGATCTCTCTCTGTGCCGCTGCCTCTCTGTAACTCTATCTTTCAAATAAATAAATAAATCTTAAAAAAAAAAAAAAAGAAGTAGAGTAGCTGACACTTGAACCAGCTCTCATATGGGATGCTAGCATGGCAGCTACTTAACCTGCTATACCACATGTGGGCCCCTTGTTTTGTGTATTTTAAAGCTCTGTTGCCGGCGCCGCGGCTCACTAGGCTAATCCTCCGCCTAGCGGCGCCGGCACACCGGGTTCTAGTCCCGGTCGGGGCGCTGGATTCTGTCCCGGTTGCCCCTCTTCCAGGCCAGCCCTCTGCTGTGGCCAGGGAGTGCAGTGGAGGATGGCCCAGGTGCTTGGGCCCTGCACCCCATGGGAGACCAGGAAAAGCACCTTGTGGGGAGCAATCCGGACTAGACTAAGTTACTCGAATTAAGACTTATTCTATGCATCTGCTCTCCCACAATATGGCGCTGGGAGAGAAGTAAACAGCTTCTGCACAGCTGCCTCCAGTTCAACTAATAAACTGTAGGACTTGCTCCTGATTGGAGGAGAGCAGCGTACTCGGCGTGTGGGCAGCCGAGTTGGGATTGGCGGAGGAGGACTATAAAGGAGGAGAGAGACGGCATGCACCAGGAACATTTATGGGGAACATCTAAGGGAACCCGTGCAGCCCCCGAGAGAACCGGCCGGCGGTGTGCCGCTCCCCTGCGGAAGTGGGGAATGTGGCCAGGGGGAACTGCCCTTCCACGGAGGTGGAAGGGATAGTAGCCAACCCGGGAAGAACCAGCAGCGAACCCAGGGAGGGCCGAGCAGACGAAAGAACAGCGCAGGGTCCTGTGTCGTTCCTCCACGAAGAAGGGGAGCGACATAATGGTGCCGTGACTCGGATAGGAAACCTAGCTCGGATAGGAAACCTGACTCGGATAGGAAACGTGACTCGGATAGGAAACCTAGGACGGATATGAAACTTAGGAGGGAAGAAACGGGAAGAACTGGGAAAATACCGGAGAGAGAGACTAGCAAACAGCCTAGGGAAAAGCCGGACGAAAAGGGTGCCGGAAGAAGCTATTGAAAGCCTAGGCATAGACTCAGATACGGACTACGGGGGGAAGCTGGGAGAAATCTCTAAGGTCGAAAGCAAAAGTGAAAGCTAGAACAAACAGACTCGGACGCGGACTGTGGGGAGAGGCCAGGAGAAATGAGGGAGGAATATCGTTGGAGGAAAGCTTGGGGAAACATACCGGGTAGAGAAAAATGTTAGGGAAATTGAAGCCGCGGGGGGCAGGCCGAGGCGGAAACGGAAGCCACTTTGGGGTTCTCAAGTTAGCCCGGGAATAGGGGGCGAAAAGTTGAAACCAGAAGCTGAAACGTGAGCCAGGTTGGGATCCGTCTGATTAGCCCGGGGAGCAAAGGACGGGAAGCCAAACCGTGGGGCGGAGACGTACGCTGGGTTGAATTCGCCAGGCTAGCCCGGGGAACTTAGATTGAATGCTAGTGGCGGACACGTAAGCTACACGCTGTGTGACTCGCGGAGGCTGCCGTGCGCAGAGAGAGCGTGCGGGGCACAAGTAGATAGGGAACGGGGCTGGCGTAGGCCGTGGTGCAGACGCGAAGGGCGTGGAGACCGCAGAGCGCGCGAAGCCAAGCCGCGCAAAGCCGGGAAGCTGCGCAGATGAGAGAGGCGCGGGCTGAAGCGGCTCAGCCGGGAAGCCGCCGAGAAGTAGCCTCGGGGCGGGCAGCGGGAAGCTGCGGGGATAAGAGAAACAGAAGTTTGGAAGTGGAGTGAGAGAAATGGGAATGTTGGCAGATAGAAGTAAAATGGGAGAAATAGGAATGCCCGGAGATAGAGAAATAGAGAAATAGAAAGGCCTCCCTACAACACTGCAATGTGAGAGCTTGGATTCGGTCTGCCTGATTAAGTGAGGCGATGAGCACGATGAGCACCTGCGGCGGCTAGCAGCTTATGCGCCGCAGGTCACCGAAGACAGGCACGAATTAACATCAGTAAAGCTTCCCCACAATACAACAATGAGAAAGCTTGGATTCGGTCTGCCTGATTAAGGCGGTAAGCGCCAGCAAGCAGCTCGACCAGAGTATGAGCTGCAGGTCACCGAAGATAGGCACGAACCAACACTAATAAGTCTCCCCCACTATACGGCAATGAGAAAGCTTGGATTCGGTCTGCCTAATTAAGGCGGTAAGCGCCAGCAGGCGGCTCGACCAGAGTGTGAGCCGCAGGTCACCGAACACAGGCACGCATCAGCGCCTAAAAACCTCCTCACAACATGGCGAAGAGAGGACCCGGATTCGGTTTTCCTGATTGATAGGACTTGTAAGAGCCTGTGGCAACTCTAGCAAGTAGAGCAGAGTGTGTGCCGCGGGACACCGAAGACAGGCGCGTATCAACGCCAAAAATAAAAAGAAAGGGGGATCTGTGGGGAGCAATCCGGACTAGACTAAGTTACTCGAATTAAGACTTATTCTATGCATCTGCTCTCCCACAATATGGCGCTGGGAGAGAAGTAAACAGCTTCCGCACAGCTGCCTCCAGTTCAACTAATAAACTGTAGGACTTGCTCCTGATTGGAGGAGAGCAGCGTACTCGGCGTGTGGGCAGCCGAGTTGGGATTGGCGGAGGAGGACTATAAAGGAGGAGAGAGACGGCATGCACCAGGAACATTTATGGGGAACATCTAAGGGAACCCGTGCAGCCCCCGAGAGAACCGGCCGGCGGTGTGCCGCTCCCCTGCGGAAGTGGGGAATGTGGCCAGGGGGAACTGCCCTTCCACGGAGGTGGAAGGGATAGTAGCCAACCCGGGAAGAACCAGCAGCGAACCCGGGGAGGGCCGAGCAGACGAAAGAACAGCGCAGGGTCCTGTGTCGTTCCTCCACGAAGAGGGGGAGCGACAGCACCTGGCTCCTGGCTCCTGCCATCAGATCAGTGCGGTGCGCCGGCCGCAGCGCGCCAGCCGTGGCGGCCATTGGAGGGTGAACCAACGGCAAAGGAAGACCTTTCTCTCTGTCTCTCTCTCTCACTGTCCACTCTGCCTGTCAAAAAAAAAAAAAAAAAAAAAAAGCTCTGTTGCTAGGTGCATATTTAGGACTTTATATCTTCTTGAAGAATTTCCTGTCCGTAGTTACATGGCTAGTTAATGCTAAAGATGGGATTTAAACCTGTTTATATTACTTTAACTGTGAAGAGGGTTTTTTTAATATATTAAAAAAGATTTATTTTGAAAATCAGAGAGAACCTTCCATCTTCTGGTTCATTCTCTAGATGGCTGCAATGGCCAGCACTGGACCAGGCTGAAGCCGGGAGCCAGGAGCTTCATCTAGGTTTTTCATGGGAGTGACAGGGGCCCAAATACTTGACCTATCTTCCTCTGCTTTTTCTATGCCATTAGCAGGGAACTGAATTGAAGCGGAGCAACTAGGAATATGGGATGCCAGCATTGCAGGCAGCAGCTTTACCTGATACACCACAACACAGCCCCCAAAGGGGTGCTTTTGACACTTGATTATTTCCTCTAAGAAGTATAATACTATAAGTTCATTGACTATGATTGTGGTAATAATATAGTTTATATTGTCCCTCACAGATGGTTAAGAGCATAGTGTCCTTCCATTCAAGGCCTTAATTTTGTTACTTCAAATAGAATGAACACAACCAATCAAGATTGAAGAATTGGGACTGAATTTACCTACCTATCTGAACATGTAAAACACTGAATAAAATATATAAATCAATAGTTTTCAAGATATAAGACCTCAAGTTATGAAGGTCAGTGATTCCCAAAAGATGAAAAACAAAGGAAGTGAGCTCCTCAGATGCCTATAAAATGAGGATAAGAATACTTATACACTAGAGCTGTTATGAGCATTGAATGAAATAACAAATATAAAGTATTTAACCCAATGGCTAGAACCTAGTGAAATCTCAATAAACGATAGCTGTTATAGAATGCACTATATCCACTGGTTCACTCCCCAGACGGCCACAGTGGCCAGAGCTGAGCCAATCTGAAGACAGGAGCCAGGAGCTTCTTTTGGGCCTCCCACATGAGTGCAGGGGCCCAAGGACTTGGGCCATGTTCTACTGCTTTCCCATGCCACAGCAGAGAGCTGGATCAGAAGTAGAGCAGCCCAGACTCTAACAGGTGCCCATACGGGATGCCAGCACTGCAGGTGGCGGCTTAACCTACTACACCAGAGCATCAGCCCCTAAACTAGTTTTTGTTTTGTTTTGTTTTTTGTTTGTTTGTTTGTTTGTTTTGTTTTGTTTTGTTTTTAACAGACAGAGTGGACAGTCAGAGACAGAGAGAAAGGTCTTCCTTTGCCGTTGGCTCACCCTCCAATGGCCGCCGCGGCCGGCGCACCGCGCTGATCCGAAGCCAGGAGCCAGGTACTTCTCCTGGTCTCCCATGCGGGTGCAGGGCCCAAGCACTTGGGCCATCCTCCACTGTACTCCCGGGCCACAGCAGAGAGCTGGCCTGGAAAAGGAGCAACCGGGACAAGAACCTGGGGTGCTGGCGCCTGTTGAGCCGTGGCGCCGGCCCCTAAACTAGTTCTTAAACTCATAGCAGATCTTTTGGTTGGATTGAGTTGCAAGACAATTCCTGAAGAAGGCATTTGCGAGCTGAGCATTTCCCCATGTTCTCTCAACTCTATTTAGTTGTGTGTGACAAGAACAACTCTATATAATCAGTTTTTGCAGTTTTTATGGGTTTTAAACATTATTGTAATGATTCATAAACCTTATTGTGCATAGGAGTTACTTGAGGTGCTTGTTCCAACTAGAGTCCATAGTCCTACCCTCTAAGATTCTGATATGTTAGATTTAGAGTGGGGCCAGGAAACTGCATATTCACCAAGCACCCCTCTGATGCCAATAAGTGCTGCAGGCTCAAAGTGAAGAAATATTTTTTATTAAGCTTTTAAAAGTATAAGTTAGGTCCACTGTACTTGTATCTTATTTTGAAGTATCTTGAATTTTAAATTGTGAAATTAAGTTCAGCAAGTTTCAGTTCCATGAAAGATGATAAGCTCATATGCTGGCCTGTTCTTGCTTAACTTCAGATCCTATCTGAATTTATTTTCGGCCTTTAGAGCCTACTGTATTATAACTATTTTGAATACACAAAATACCTTGATTTCTTTATCCTTGATACTTAGCATAATGCCTGGCATAGAGTAGTATTTCTGTAAAAGAATTACCAGGATGTATAGACTCTATGTAACATTTTCTCATTGGACTATGACCATTAGGTTTGCCTTATTATCCCCAAAGATGGCTTGAAGTTAGGACTAGTTTTTGATTTCTTAGTCTCTAATACCTTGAGTTTTGAAAGTGCAAATGTTTATTACTCCATTGATACTTTATTAAAATACCAAGCTACAAGATAGTCAAAATACTAAGAAAGAAAACTCTGCCATCCCCTTTGAGGCTAGACACCAGCCAAATTGTGAAGTAAGCTAAGTGTGCCTTTACTGTTATCCCACTATCTATAGAATTCCCTCCCCACTCGCAACCCTTCCTCTGGCCCATACCCCCATGCTTCCCCAAATCACTGCCTTACAGTTATGCTTTCAACCCTTCCCTCATTTCATTACTGCCATCATTAAAATGTAGGTCTCATTCTATGGAATTTCTCTATAATTCAGAATTGATTCAAACTTTAAAGGCACTAGCATTTAGTCCCTACTAGAAAGTTGGCTTCTCAACTGTAGCCTTTCCACATAATCCAGTGTGTACTTCAAAACCTTCAGTAAGAAGAACACATGACCTCCTTTCCTAGCCCATCCCATCTTGTGCCAGCTTCAATTATAAAATTTTTCCTTATATGTAACTCTATTTACCTGTAGATTTATTTAGTAAGCAAAAATTAATTCAGACCCTACTCTTTGTCAGGCCCTGTGCTAGGCACTGGAACTGTGATAACTAAGACACACTCTCATAATATCTGCTGGATAAAACTTTTGAAGTCTGGCATAGCAACCATTGGCAAGGATATAAAGAAATTTTCGGGGCTAGTGCTGTGGCACAGTGGGTTAAACCAAAGCTAATCCTCCGCCTGCGGCGCTGGCACACCAGGTTCTAGTCCCGGCCAGGGCACCAGATTCTGTCCCAGTTGCCCCTCTTCCAGGCCAGCTCTCTGCTGTGGCCCGGGAAGGCAGTGGAGGATGGCCCAAGTGCTTGAGCCCCTGCACCCGCATGGGAGACCAGGAGGAGGCACCTGGCTCCTGGCTTCAGATCAGCATAGCTCCAGCCGTTGTGGCCATTTGGGGAGTGAACCAGCGGGGGGAAGACCTTTCTCTCTGTCTCTCCCTCTCACTGTCTGTAATTCTACCTGTCAAATAAATATTAAAAATCTTAAAAAAAAAAAAAATCTCTGGGGGCCAGCACTGTGGCATAGCAGGTAGAGCCACTGCCTGCAGCGTCAGCATCACATATGGGCACTTGTTCAAATCTCGGCTGCTCCACTTCTGATCCAGCTCTCTGCTGTGGCCTGGGAAAGCAGTAGAAGATGGCCAAAGTGGTTGGGCTTCTGAACTCATGTAGGAGACCCAGAAGAAGCTCCTGGCTTTGGATTAGCCCAGCTCTGGCCATTGCAGCCATTTGGGGAATGAACCAGTGGATGGAAGACCTTTCTCTCTGTCTCTCTCTCTCTGTCTCTCTCTTTGTCTGTAACTCTGCCTCTCAAATAAATAAATTAATTAAAAAAAATCTCTGGTATAATCAAGTTAAAGAGAATGTAAAAATAAATATGATAAATTATAAAAGGTGGTATAAGTGACAAAAAGATTAAATAGTCTGTAAGAAGAATATTAAAAATAATTTAGACCAATAAATTTGAAAGCAAATTCCTGTTGATTTAAGAAGAAATAGAAAACCTTGAATGTTTTATGACCATTAAATTAGATCATAATTTAAAATCTTATTAACTCTATATGATATATTCTGATAAACCCAGGTAACATAAATTCTACCAAACTTTCCAGGGGTAGACAATTTTGTACAAAGTTTCTGAAAGAATTTTTTTAAAAAAGAAATAAAGGAGGGACATTTCCTAGTTCATCTAATGAAGTTAGTGTAACTTTGATACCAAAACCAAACAAAGACAGTAAAAGAAAGGAAAATTGCATGTTAATTTTGTTCATGAATAAATGAAATTATTTAAAATAAAAAATTAGCAAACAATCTAGCAATGCATGAAGAGTACTGTATAACAAAGTTGTGTTTGTACTAGGAATGCAAAGCTGATTTAATAATGGAAATAAATTAATCTAATTTACCACATTAACAGATTAAAGAACAAAAGCCAGAAGATTGTACCAACTGATAAATAAAAATCTAATAGGCATTCATTATTTTAAAAGAAAAAAAGAAGGAACTTCCCTAATCTAATAAGGGCATCTATAATATGACATGATTATAAAATGCCAAAAGAATTCCCTTTGATGAAAAATTAGCAAAAATGCTTCATTTTGTTCAGCATTGTCCTAGAGATCCTGGCCAGTTCCAAAGATGAGAATAAGAAATAAAAGTTGTAAGGATTAGAAAAGAAGAAAGAAAATGGTGTTTATTCCTGTGACAAACCCCTTCACCTTGGAGTACTCAAACTGCACAATTACCAGAATTCATCTGGCCATCTACATTATAACCATTCTATGCAAACCAGTCAGTGGCCTCTTGAGAGATAGGTGGTTCAACTCGGACCAACACGGGGAGATTATGAGGATCTTTGAAACTATTTATTAAAATTGACTGTAATGTCAGTATTCTTGGAAAAAGAGCTTCATTGCAAAAGAACAATAAACAAAATAGTGGAATGCATTAGATGTTGTAAGACCTCATCAAACTTTGAGAAAGAGAAGGAAATTAATGTTTATTAAATAGGTATTTATATGCTTGACACTGATTATGGGTTCCTAATAAGTAGTTGTTAAAGGAATTAATTTCTCACAACATTGTGAAATTTCCCATTTTCAGGTGAGTTGATTCATGGAAATTTAGCAACTTGTTCAAAATTCACAACTGGGGCTGGCGCTGTGGTATAGTGGGTAAAGACGCCCTCTTCAATGCCAATGTCCCATTTGGGTGCTGGTTCCAGTCCTGTCTGCTCCACTTCCCATCCAGCTCTCTGCTATGGCCTGGGAAAGCAGTAGAAGATGGCCCAAGTACCTGTGGGAGACCTGGAAGAAGCTCTTGGCTCCTGGCTTTGGATCAGCCCAGCTCCGTCCATTGCAGCCATTTGGAGAGTGAACCAGCAGATGGAACATCTGTCTCTCCCTCTCCCTCTCTCTCTCTCCCTCTCCCTCTCTGTAACTCTTTCAAATAAATAAGTAAATCTTAAAAAAAAAATTCACAACTAATTGATGAATGGCAGAGGTAGAGTTTAAACTCGGGTTTACCTTACATTTGTTCTTTCCTTTCAATACACCTTTGAAGAGTTGGAATGGTAGAGGAGAATAGACTGTTTCCTCTTGAAAATAGAGTTTTCAGCCTGAAGTCCGAATTAACAATACTAATAGAGTATTTTCAAGTGATCTTTTTTTTTTTTTTTTTTTTTTTTTTGGACAGGCAGAGTGGACAGTGAGAGAGAGAGAGAGACAGAGAGAAAGGTCTTCCTTTGCCGTTGGTTCACTCTCCAATGGCTGCCACGGCCGGCGCGCTGCGGCCGGCGCATCGCGCTGATCCGATGGCAGGAGCCAGGAGCCAGGTGCTTTTCCTGGTCTCCCATGGGGTGCAGGGCCCAAGCACCTGGGCCATCCTCCACTGCACTCCCTGGCCACAGCAGAGAGCTGGCCTGGAAGAGGGGCAACCGGGACAGAATCCGGCGCCCTGACCGGGACTAGAACCCGGTGTGCCGGCGCCGCAAGGCGGAGGATTAGCCTAGTGAGCCGCGGCGCCAGCTCAAGTGATCTTAAATATGTATTCCTTTAATGGAGAAAAGGTTCATAACACATACATTATCAATATTTATTAGCAATTATACATTTTATGATATGATTTTATAAAAAACTATTATATATACATATTTATTATAAATATTTTATTAAAATTAAATGAATGAACTAAGTATTACATTTAGTGAGTTCTCTTCCTAGTTTATTGTGAAGAGTCATCATTATGCTTTTTTTAAAGATTTATTTATCAGAATTAGAAAGAGAGAGAGAGACAGAGATTTTCTATTTGCTGGTTCACTTCCCAAATGGCAGCAGTGACCACAACTGGGCAGATCTGAAGCTTCATCCAGGTATGCCACATGGGTACAGAGGCCCAATTCTTGGGCCATCTTCTGCTGCCTTCCCATGTGCATTAGCAGGGAGCTGGATAGGAAGAGGAGCAGCAGGACTCGAACCAGTGCCCATATGGGATGCTGGCACCATAGGTGATGGCTTTACCCACTATACCACAGTGCCAGTTCTCATAATTTTTTAAAATATTTGTTTATTGGCCGGCGCCGCGGCTCACTAGGCTAATCCTCCACCTAGCGGCGCTGGCACACCGAGTTCTAGTCCCGGTCAGGGCGCCGGATTCTGTCCCGGTTGCCCCTCTTCCAGGCCAGCTCTCTGCTGTGGCCAGGGAGTGCAGTGGAGGATGGCCCAGGTGCTTGGGCCCTGCACCCCATGGGAGACCAGGAAAAGCACCTGGCTCCTGGCTCCTGCCATCGGATCAGCGCGGGGCGCCGGCCGCAGCGCACCGGCCGCGGCGGCCATTGGAGGGTGAACCAACGGCAAAGGAAGAGCTTTCTCTCTGTCTCTCTCTCTCTCACTGTCCACTCTGCCTGTCAAAAAAAAAAAAATTTGTTTATTTGGGGGGCTGGCACTGTGGCACAGTGGGTAATCCTCTGCCTGCAGCGCCGGCATCCCATATGGGCGCCAGTTCTACTCCTGGCTGCTCTTCTTCCCATCTAGCTGTCTGCTGTGGCCTGGGGAAGCAGTGGAAGATGGCCCAAGTCCTTGGGCTCCTGGTTTCAGATTGGTGCATTTCCGGCCGTTGTTTAGGAGTGAACCAGCAGATAGAGGACATTTCTCTCTGTCTCTCCCTCTCACTGTCTGTAGCTCTACCTCTCAAATAAATAAAAAAAAGAGTTATTTATTTGAAAGGCAATGTTACGAGAGGCAGAAACAGAGAAGTCTACCATCCACCGATTCACTCCCCAAACAGCCACAATGACTGGAGCTGGGCTGACCTGAAGTCAAGAGCCAGGAGCTTCCTTTGGATCCCCAAAGCAGTTGCAGGGGCCCAAGGACTTGGCCATCTTCTACTGCTTTCCCAGGCCATAGCAGAGAGCTGGATCAGAAGTGGAGGCAGCTGGACCCACACCGGCGCCCATATGGGATGGTAGCACTGCAGGTGGTGGCTTTACCTGCTATACCACAGCACCAGCTCCTATCATTATGGTTTTTTGTTTTTTTTTTTTTTTGTTTTACAGGCAGAGTTAGACAGTGAGAGAGAGAGAGAGAGAGAGAGAGAGAGAGATAAAGGTCTTCCTTCCGTTGGTTCACCCCCCAAATGGCCGCTATGGCCTGCGCGCTGTGCCAATCCAAAGCCAGAAGCCAGGTGCTTCCTCCTGGTCTCCCAAGCAGATGCAGGGCCTGAGCACTTGGGCCATCCTTCACTGCACTCCCGGGCCACAGCAGAGAGCTGGACTGGAAAAGGAGCAGCCGGGACAGAATCCAGTGCCCTGACCGGGACTAGAACCTGAGGTGCCGGCGCCGCAGGCGGAGGATTAGCCTAGTGAGCCACGACACCGGCCTCATTATGTTTTGATTACATATGCTAGTTCAAAGAAATATGGACTAATTCTGAGTCCTTGATAAGCAAATCAAATATGCCATGGAAATGTAAACAGTATTTTACTTAACCATGAACACTTGAGGATTTAATGAAGATATAATATCATAAAAACAAGCAAATAATTACCTTGGACAATTAATATATAAGTAGAACAGTACTAAGGGAATAAGTTTATTTCTCTTCGTATCCTTAGCTAAAATGAATAGATAATGCTTGTCCATATCCAAGTCTACAAGAAACGGGAATGAATCTGAGCCTATAGAAACATAACTGGATCCCATTTGGTCGTAACATTTCAGAGTTGGATCAGATGTAAGGGAGATCATCTAAGTCCCCTGGGAAACTTTCACACCTGGCACAGGAGGTTATATTCAAGGATGGCTGTTGACCTAACTGCTTCCTCTCCAAGAACTACTGTACAGTAGTCCCCTTTATCTGCATTTTCACATTTTTTTATTACTGAAAATTGCAACAGTGCATCAAAACTTTCTGTTATTGCAATTCAAACATTTGAAAACCAGAGCATCTAATTATCTGCCCTAATTATTATGCTGTAGACAAAACATCCAGTGTTTTTTCTTTATATTCCTAACCCACAAGTTGCTTTGCACAGTTCTTGGTACTGGATTTCATCTCACTGATTTAGTCTTCTGGAACACATGGGAATACTTGAAACTTATTGGTGCTTCTCTAGGTCAAACCAGAAAGACAAAAAGAACTAAAGTATATTGAAAATCATTCAAATACATTCAAACTACAGATTCCATATAAATTACTGGTACCAAGGTAGAAAGAGAAAGATATCACAATATCATAGGTTATCAAAATTCTGTATACATGTCAATCTTAGCATAAGATAGTGTTAGTCTACTATATAAAATTACTAGCAAGAATAGTAAAATAAGGATTATACCTAAATTGACTCTGTCATAATCTGTTTCTATTCTAGCGTTCTCCAACAGATCCCATCCATGATATAGGCAGTAACTGTCACAACATCTGAATGGCTCACTTCTTTATTCACTCTGAATTCTGTTAAGATCACTGTCCCTGTGTTCTCTTTTAAGCTGAGAATATCTATACATCAAGAGGTATCTTGAGGGGGCTGGTGCTGTGGTATAGTGGATAAAGCCACCACCTGCAGTGCTGGCATCCTATATGGGCATAGGTTTGAGTCCTGGCTGCTCTACTTCTGATCCAGTTCTCTGCTATGGCCTGGGAAAGCAGTAGAAGATGGCCCAGGTGCTTGGGCCTCTGCACCCATGTCGGGAATCCAGAAGAAGCTCCTGGCTTCAGAACTGCCCAGCTCTAGCTGTTGTGGCTGTTTAGGGTGTGAACCAGCAGATGCAAGACTTCTCTCTCTCTGTCTCTACCTCTCTCTAACTCAGCCATTCAAATAAATAAATAATGACCGCAACGACTGGATCTGCACCAATCCAAAGCCAGGAGCCAGGAGCCAGGAGCCAGGAACTTCTTCCGGGTCTCCCATGTGGGTGCAGGGGCTCAAGGGTTTGGGCCATCTTCTATTGCTCTCCCAGGCCATACCAGAGAGCTGGATCAGAAGAGAAGCAGCCAGAACTAGAACCGGTGCCCATATGGAATGCCAGCACTTCAGGCCAGGGCTTTAACCCATTGCGCCACAGTGCCGGCCCCTAAACAAATAAATCTTAAAAAAAAGATACTCGGCTGGTATCTCTCTCCACTCAGATAACAATGTTCTTACCCTTCTCCTCCTTTGGGGGCTCTGGAATACCATCTTTACAAATCTATCATAGTGTTGAGATGGATCTTCTGGTCCAGGGGACCAGATAAGCAGAGATTTCTATACAGTTAAAACGAATGAACTAAATCTTTAAGTTTTATTATTTGGGTAAATCTCAAATAATAGTCACAAACATATAAGGCTTACTATGTGCAAGTATTATTCTATATTCCATTACATGTTTTAACTCATTTAATTCTTTTTTTTTTTTTTTGACAGGCAGAGTGGACAGTGAGAGAGAGAGACAGAGAGAAAGGTCTTCCATTTCTGTTGGTTCACCCTCCAATGGCCGCTGCGGCTGGTGCTCTGCGGCTGGCGCACTGCGCTGATCCGAAGCCATAGCAGAGAGCTGGCCTGGAAGAGGGGCAACCCGGACAGAATCCGGCACCCTGACCAGGACTAGAACCTGGTGTGCTGGTGCCGCAGGTGGAGGATTAGCCTATTGAGCCACGGCACCGGCCTAATTCTTTTTTTCATAGTTTATTTATTTGAAAGTCAGAGTTACAGAGAAATAGGGAGGGAAGGAGGGAGAGAGAGAGAGAGAGAGAGAGAGAGAGAGAGAGAGAGATCTATCTATCTATCTGCTGGTTTACTCCCCAGATGGCCACAATGGCCAGTGCTAGGCCAGCTGAAGCCAGGAGCCAGGAGTTTCATCTGGGTATCCCACATGAGTGGCAGGGACCCAAACACATGAGCCATCTCCCACTGCTTTTCCCAAACCATTAGCAGGGAGCTGGATCATAAGTGGAGCAGCCGGGACATGAACCGGAGCCCATATGAGATGCTGGCATCACAGGCAGTGGCTTTACTGCCTAAGGTACAATGTGGTCCCCTCATTTAATTCCCGCAAATGGTACTGTATATATATTTTATATCTGGGAAACTGAGGCTCAGAGATGTTAAGTGATGTATTCAAGATTACACAGTTAACATCATATGAACCCAGGGAGTCTGTCCTGTAATCCTAATTCTTTTACTACCAGGCAATATTGCTTCTCTGTAGTATGAGATTGTTAAAAAGTCAAGATGCGGCGCCGTGGCTTACTTGGTTAATCCTCCGCCTGCAGTGCTAGCATCCCGTATGGGCGCCGGGTTCTAGTCCCAGCTGCCCCTCTTCCAGTCCAGCTCTCTGCTGTGGCCCGGGAAGGCAGTGGAGGATGGCCCAAGTGCTTGGACACCTGCACCCGCATGGGAAATCAGGAAGAAGCACCTAGCTCCTGGCTTCTGATCGGTGCAGCACCGGCTGTGGTGGCCATTTGGGGAGTGAACCAATGGAAGGAAGACCTTTCTCTCTGTCTCTCTCTCTCACTGTCTATAACTCTACCTGTCAAATAAAAGAAATTAAAAAATTAAAATATCAAGTTTTATTCCCTGATTTAGAGTTTAAGGTAAATCTGTATAGATTAGAAAACCACTGACTATAGAGTAATCTGTTCAAGGGCCTATAGAGAGTTGGAGAAGACCTGAATCCCCAAACTTCTAGGGAACTTTCTACCTTCACAACTGCCTCTAACATACCCCAGTGTTCTTTGTTGTTGTTGTTGTTGTTGTTAAGATTTATTATATTTATTTTAAAGGCAGAGTTACAGAGAGAGAGAGAGAGCCAGAGAGAGAAGTCTTCCATCTGCTAGCTTATTCCCCAAATGACTGCAATGGTCAGAGCTGAGCTGATCCGAAGCCAGGAGCTTCTTCCAGGTTTCCCAAATGGGTGCAGGCGCCCAAGGACTTGGGCCATCTTCCACTGCTTTCCCAGGCACATTAGCAGGGAGCTGAATCAATAGTGGAGCAGTCGGGACTCAAACTGTCACCCATATGGGATACTGGTGCTGTAGGCCAGGGCTTTAGCCCGCTGCACCGCTGTACCACAGCACCGTTCCCCTCCCTCTGACCAGTGTTCTTATACAATCTATTTTATTTCCTTATTTTTCACTGAAGGGTCGTGGTTTTTGTATGCTGGATACCTTTTGTTTGTCGTATTGACAAAAAATTTTTTTTAGTTTTTAAACATTTTTTAATAATATATTTATCTCAGAGACTTTTTCCAGTTTTTTTTTTATTGTGTTAAATACACATAACAGGAACCAAAGTTGTGGTATAGTGTGTAAAGCTTTCGCCTCAGATGCCAGCATCCCATATGGGCATTCAGGTCCTAGCTGCTCCACCTTTGATCTAGCTCCCTACTAATGGCCTGGGAAAGGCAGTGGAAGATGTCCCAAGTGTTTGGGTCCCTGCCACCCCTGTGAGAGACCCAGATGAAGCTTCTGACTCCTGGCTTCAGCCTGGCCTATCACTGGCTGTTGTAGCCATCTGGTGAGTAAACCAGCAGATAAAAGATCTCTCCTCCCTATCTCTCTTTATAGAACTCCGACTTTCAAATTAAATAAACAAATATTTAAAATAAATATACATAACAAAATTTACCAATATAACCACTATAAAACAGATTTATTTTATTTGAAAGGCAAAATTACAGAGAGAGAAAGAGAAACAGAGAGAGAGAGAGAGAGAGAATCTTCTAACTACTGATTCATTTCCCAAATGGCCACAGCAACCAGGGCTGGGCCATACTGAAGCCAGGAGCCGGGAGCTTCTTCCCGGCCTCTCACATAGGTGTAGAGGACAAGCATTTGGGCCATCTTCCACTACTTTCCCAGTCATATTAGCAGAGACCTGAATCAGAAGTAAAGCTGTGGCATAGTAGGTTAATCTTCTGCCTGTGGCACGGGCATCCCGTAAGGGTACTGGTTCTAGTCCTGGCTGCTCCTCTCTGATCTAGCTCTCTGCTATGACTTGAGGAAACAGTAGAAGATGGCCCGAGTGCTTGGGCCCAGTACCCGCATAAGAGATTCCTGGCTCCTGGCTTCAGATCATCTCTGCTCCTGCCGTTGTGGCCATTTGGGGAGTGAACCAGTGGAGGGAAGACCTTTCTCTCTGTCTCTCCCTCTCACTGTCTGTGGCTCTACTTCTCAAGTAAATAAATAAATAAAATCTTTTGGAAAAAAAAAAAAAAGTAAAGCAGCTGGGACTTGAACTGGCATTGTGGGCAGCAACTTTACCTTCTATACCAAGACACTGGCCCTGAATATAGCCATTTTTAAATATACAGTAGCCCCCTCATCCACAGAGGATGTTCCATGACCCACAGTAAACATCTGAAATCACAGATAGAACCAAACTCTATAAATACTGTGCTTTTTCCTATACATATGTGTCTATGGTAAATTAATTTATAAATTAGGTGTAATTTGTGTAATTATGTGTAAGAGAACAACTAACAATAGAACAGAACAATTATACTATTAATTATGTGAATTTGATCTCTCAAAATATTGTACTGTAGTCATCCTCTTTGTGTTGATATGAGATCCTACAATACCTATATTATGAGATGAAAGTAAGGTGAAAGAAATAGGCATTGTGACATAGTGTTAGGCTACTTTAAACCTGAAGATATGTCAAAAGATGTATCATCAAACCATGGCTATGTCAATAGTTGGATGTTAAGAGCAAACAATGTCAGTGTCAAAGCTTGGGGATCCTTAATGGTTAAAGAGATTTTGCTAAAATCTTAGAACAGTGTGGTTGGAAGTTGTTACCTCTTTTTAAATCATCAGAGCTTTGCAGCAGAGGTTATAGTCCTTGAGTAATCATACAGGTGACTTCAATGCTGCATTTCACCAGGATTTGTATTCCATAATTTGTTCTTAATGTCTGTGCAATTCCGAACACTGGAAAATTTCAATAATGTCCACATTGCTAGTTCTGCTTTAGTTTGTTCTTCTGCAGATGATTCAACAAGTTGTTTCAATTCTTCATTTGCTAACACTTCTCAATGGCCTTCAGTATGTTCTTCCACTTCTTCATCAAACATTTGGCAAATCTTTCTCTGCCAATTTATTTTGCTGTGTGAATGATTGTCCTAACTTCTCCACTGATCTCATCTTCACAACTTCACAAGGTCTTCCAGAGTTTAATTTAGCCATTGTAACTGATGAATACTATTTTGCCAGAAATAGTGAATGATTTCCAGCACTGCATTATACCCCAGACTAAGGTCCATATCAATTGCTGCTCCCACCACAGTGTATGAAGTTTCCAAACAATAGTTGCTTCTAGTGATTGTAAAGTTGTAGCCCACTGTGGTCTTTAATCACATTTCCATAATGCATTGTGATATTCAGCATATTTTATGAGCTTATTGGGCATTCATATATCTTTAGAGAAATGTCTATTCAAATCCTATGCCCCTTTTAAAATTGCATATTTAAAAAATTGGGTTTTAGGGTTTATATATTCAGAATAGTAATTCCTATCAGGTATAAATGGAATTCAAAAAGGTTGTGGAAAATAAAATTTTAAAATAACTTCATTCTAGTGCAATTTTGAAATTCATGCATAGTTTTTTTTTTCAAAATCCAGATTTTTCCTGAACTTTTAAAATTTGTATGAAAATTTTTAAAGACTTATTTTATGTATCTGAAAGACAGAGTCATAGGGAGAAGTAGAGTCAGAGAGAGGTCAACCACCCGCTGATTCATTCCCAAAATGGCTGCAATGGCCAGAACTGAGCCAATCCTAAGCCAAGAGCCAAGAGCTTCTTCTGGATCTCCCACATGGGTGCAGAGGCCCAAGGACTTGGGCCATTTTCCACTATTTTCCCAGCGCACCAGCAAGGAGCTGGAAAGGAAGTGGAGCAGCGGGGACTCAAACTGGTACCCATATGGTATGCCAATACTGCAGGTCGGGGCTTTAACCTGCTGTGCCACAGAGCTGGCCCCATGTATGAAAATTTTTTTAAGATTTATTTATTTATTTGAAAGTTAGAGTTACACACAGAGAAAAGGGGAGGCAGAGAGAGAGAGGGAGAGAGAGGTCTTCCATCCACTGGTTCACTCCCCAGTTGGCCGAAACGACCCAGAGCGGGGCTGATCCGAAGCCAGGAGCCAGGAGCTTCCTCCGGGTCTCTGACATGGGTGCAGAGGCCCAAGGACTTGGGCCATCTTCTACTGCTTTCCCAGGCCATAGCAGAGAGCTGGATTGGAAGTGGAGCAGCCAGGTCTCAAACCAGTGCCCATATGTAATGCTGGCACTTCAGGCCAGGGTGTTAACCCACTGCACCACAGCGCCAGCCCCGAGAATATTTTTTTTAATTTCTATTTAAAAGACAAGGACAGAGAGAGAGAGAGAGAGAGAGAGAGAGCCAAAATTTGTTCACTCCCTAAATGCCTGTAGCAGCCAGATGTCCTACATGAGTGGCAGGAATCCAATTACTTGACTCATCACAACTGCTCCCTGAGGTCTGCATTAGCAGGAAGCTGGAGTTAGGAACTAGAGCCAGATATCAAACCCAGGCACTTGATATGGGACATGGTGTCTTACCCGGTATCCTATCCACTAGGCCAAACACCTACCCCTAAAAAATCTTTGTATGCTGGGCCGGCACCACGGCTCACTAGGCTGATCCTCTGCCTGCGGCGCTGGCACCCCAGGTTCTAGTCCCGGTTGGGGTGCCGGATTCTGTCCCGGTTGCTCCTCTTCCAGTCCAGCTCTCTACTATGGCCCAAGAGTGCAGTGGACCAGGAGGAAGCACCTGGCTCCTGGTTTCGGTTCGGCACAGCGCACCACACCTGCCATAACGGCCATTTGGGGGAGTGAACCAACAGAAAGAAGACCTTTCTCTCTGTCTCTCTCTCTCACTATCTAACTCTGCCTGTCCAAAAAAAAAAAAAAAAAAATCCTTATATGCCTAAAATTCAAAAATGTTTTACACCAAAATAACCTTATCTTTTAATTCCATTTTCTATGAACTTTTTGAAACACCTTTGTATGTGATTTGTAAATATATCCTCTCATTCTGTGGGTTGCTTTTTACTCTGTTGATGCTGTCTTTGAATGCATAAAATATTTAATTTTTCATAAAATCTAGTTTGTTTTTTCTTTTGTTGCCTGTGACTTTGGTGTCATGTCCAAAAAATTATTGCCAAATCCAATGACATTAAGCTTTTTCCTTATGTTTTCTTATAAGAATTTTATAGTTTTAGGTCTTACATTTAGGTTTAAATTCATTTTGAGTAAATTCTATATATGTTATGAAAGAAGGGTCTAACTTCATTTTTTGCACATGACGCCTACTTTTTCCATTCTTTGTTGAAAAGACTGTTCTTTCCCCTCATTAATAATCTTGTCAGGGGCCAGCACTGTGGTGTAGCAGGTAAAGCCGCTGTCTGCAGTTCCGGCATCCCATATGGGCACCTGTTTGAGACCCAGCTGTCCCAGTTCTGATCCAGCTCTCTGCTATGGCCTGGAAAAGCAGTGGAAGATGGCTCAAGTCCTTGGGCCCCTGCACTCCCGTGGGAGACTCTGAAGAAGCTCCTGGCTCCTGGCTTTGGATCAGTCCAGCTCCAGCCCTTGCAGGCATTTAGGGAGTGAACCAGTAGATAGAAGATCCCTCTCTCTCTCTCTCTCTGCCTCTGCTTCTTTGTAATTCTGCCTTTCAAACAAATAAACTTTCAACAAAAATACACATGACATAAAAATTTTTAAAAAACAAAGTAATCTCGTCAAAAATCACTTGGAGTAGACATTGGGCCCACACCCTGAATCAGAATGCTTTGTTCAAATCCTGGCTTCTCCATTTCTGATCCAGTTTTCTGCTAATAAAGACAAAAGATGATGGATCAGGTTCTTGATTTCTGCCACTCATGTGGGAGACCTGGACAGAGTTTCAGGCCCCTGGCTTCAGCCCTGGTCATGTGGGACTCTGGAGAGTGAACCAGTGGATGGAAGATCAGTCTCTCTCTCTCCACCCAACCCTGCTTTTCAAATAAAAAAATATAAATAAATAACTTTAAAATTATTTGATCAGGAGAGGGCATTTAGCCTAGTGGTTAAGATATCCATGTCCCACATTGGAATGCCTGGGGTCAATTCCTCACTCTGGCTCCTGATTCATTTTCCGTGGAGACCCTGGGAGGCAACAGCGATGGCTCAAGTAAATGGATTCCTGCCATGCACATGGGAAACCTGATTGCAATCCTGGCTCCTGGCTCTGGCCCTGTCCCAGCCTCAGCTAATGTGACATTTGGGGGCTGTATGTGTCTCTCTTTCTTTCTCTCCCTCTGTCCCTCTCAGATTTTTAAAAAAAAATAAAAATTTTTAATCATTCGACCATATACTTATGGGCTCTTTTTAAAAAACAAAAGATTTATTTTATTTACTTGTAAGAATTACAGAGAGAGGTAGAGACAGAGGTCCTCCATTTGCTGATTCACTCCCCAGATGGCCACAATGGCTGGAGATGAGCTGATCCAAAGCCAGGAGCCAGGAGCTTCTTCTGGGTCTCCCACATGGCTACAGGGGCCCAAGAATTTGGGTCAAGTTTCATTGCTTTTCCAGGCCATCAGCAGAGAGCTGGATCAGAAGTAGAGCATCTGGGACTTGAATTGGTGCCAATAAGGGATGTCAGTGCTGGAGGCCAGGGCTTTAATCTGCTGCTGGTCCCTATGAGCTATCTGTTCTTTACCATTATTATATATTCGTTTGTATGTGAGTACTGCATTGTTTTGATTGTTATAGTTTTGTAGTAAGTAAGTTTTAAAATCAGGAGGTTCTATCCTCCAGTTTTGTTCTTAAAAAAAAAAGAATTAGGGGTTGGCACTGTGGTGTAGTAGTTTGAGCCTCCGCCCGTGGTTCCATGATCCCATATGGGCACCTGTTTGAGTCCCAGCTTCTCCACTTCTGATCCAGCTCTCTTCTAATGGTCTGAGAAAGCAGTGGAAAATGGCCCAAGTACTTGGGCCCCTGCATCCTTGTGGTAGACCTGGAAGAAGCTCCTGGCTCCTGGCTTCCAATCAGCCCAGCTCTGGGCCATTGTGGCCATTTGGGGAGTGAACCAGTGGATGAAAGACCTCTCTGTGTGTCTTCCTCTATCTGTAGCTCTGCTTCTCAAATAATAAAATAAATATTTTTAAAAACAATATTTATTTTAAACAATTAATAAAGGAAGATTTTATTTATTTAAAAGGCAGAATTAGAGGGTGAGAGAGATATCTTTCATGTGCTGGTTCATCTACAACTTGGATTGAGTTCCCAGCTCCTGGCTTTAGCTCCAGCCCAGCCCCAAGTATTGTGGACATTTGGAGAGTGAACCAGTGGATGGGAGAGCGCGCGTTCTCTCTCTCTCTCTCTCTGACTCTCAAATAAATAAATACATTTCAAATGTAAATAATTAATTTAAAATTTATTAGAAAGAGCTCTTCTATCCACTGGTTTACTTCCCAAATGGTCACAACATCCAGAGCTGGCCCAAGCTGAAGCCAGGAATCAGGAACTTTATCCAGGTCTCCCATGTGGGTGGCAAGGGCCCAAGGACTTGGGCCATCCTCCATTGCCTTCCCAGGCACATTAGCAGGGAGCTGGATTGGAAATGGAACAACAGAGATTCCAACTAGTGCTCCAATATGGGATGTTGGCACAACAGCATTTGCTTAACCTGCTGTACCACAATGCTGGCTTCATTGCTCTCATTTTTTTCTTAGATTATGTTGGATATTTGGAGTTTTGTAAGATTCTATACAGATTTTAAGATGTATTTTTCTTCTATTTCTGCGGGGAAAAAAAGTCATTGGGATTGCACTGAATCTGTAGATTGTTTTGGATACTTTTGACATCTTAACAGTAAGCTTTATAATCTATGAACGAGTGATTTGTTTCCATTTGTTTTAATTTCTTTCAGCAATGCTTTATAGTTTTAATTGTACAAAGCTTTCCCTTCCTGAACTAAGTTAAAGCCTAAATATTTTTTTGATGCTGTTAAAAAATGGAATTATTTTATTCATTTATTTTTCAGATTATCCATTTCTAATATATATAAATGCAACAGATTTTTGTGTATTGACTTTGTATCTTACTGTTTTGCTAAATCCATATATTGATTCTAAAATGTTTTGTGGACTCTTTAGGGTTTTCTACAAATCAGATCATAACTTTCTATGAGTAGAGATAGTTTTACTTTTTCCTTTCTAATTTTTTTTTTAATTATTTATTTGAAAGGCAGAGAGAGGGGCCGGCTCTGTGGCTCAGTGGCTCAGTGGGATAACGCCCTGGCCTGAAGCGCTGGCATCCCATATGGGTGCCGGTTTGAGACCCGGCTGCTCAACTCTGATACAGCTCTCTGCTATGGCCTGGGAAAGCAGTGGAGGATGGCCCAAGTCCTTGGGCCCCTGCACCCGCGTGATAGACCCAGAAGAAGCTCCTGGCTCCTGGCTTTGGATCAGCGCAGCTCTGGCCATTGTGGCCACTTGGGGAGTGAACCAGCAGATGGAAGAACTCTCTCTCTCTCTCTCTCTCTCTCTCTGTGTGTGTGTGTGTGTGTGTGTGTGTAACTCTGACTTTTAAGTAAATGAATAAATCTTAAAAAAAAAAAAAGTCCATTATACCTCATGCCTTGCTTAAAGGCAATTGGCCCAGAAATACATTTAAAAAAAGAAAGAAAGAAAGAAAAGAAAGGCAGAGAGAGAGAGCGAGCGAGAGCGAGTGCACAAGCAATCCAGGAACTCCATCCTACATAGGTAGCAGTGATTCAAAGACTTTGGCCATCATCTGCTACCTTCCCAGGTGCATTAGCAGGAAATTGAATCAGAAGCAGAGGCACTATGATTCAAACCAGCACTCCAATATGGGACTGTGGCATCACAAGTAGCAACTTAACCTACTGTGCCACAATGCCCACCCCATTCCTTTCTAATTTGGATACCCTTAACTTGTTTTTCATGCCTATTTACTCTGGCTACAATTTCTAATACTGTGTTGAATAAAAGTGGTGAACCACAGGCATGTTTGCCTTGTTCCTGACGTTGGAAGAAAAGCTTTCAGTCTTTGACCATTATGATGTTTACTTTGGATTTTCCATGTATTTTTTTTATGTTGACATAGTTCCCTTCTATTCCAAACTTGTTTGGTTTTTATCATGAACGGGTGTTGGATTTTGCCAAATGCCTTTTTTATATCAACTGAGATGATCCAGATGTAGAATTGTTATTTGACAGTTTTCTTTCAGCATTTTGAATATCTATGTTTTCACTGGCTTCTGGTCTCCAAAGTGTCTGATAAAAAATTTGCTGATAGGGCCGGCGCCGCGGCTCACTAGGCTAATCCTCCGCCTAGCGGCGCCGGCACACCGGGTTCTAGTCCCGGTCGGGGCGCCGGATTCTGTCCCGGTTGCCCCTCTTCCAGGCCAGCCCTCTGCTGTGGCCCGGGAGTGTAGTGGAGGATGGCCCAGGTGCTTGGGCCCTGCACCCCATGGGAGACCAGGAAAAGCACCTGGCTCCTGGCTCCTGCCATCGGATCGGTGCGGTGCGCCGGCCGCGGCGGCCATTGGAGGGTGAACCAACGGCAAAGGAAGACCTTTCTCTCTGTCTCTCTCTCTCACTGTCCACTCTGCCTGTCAAAAAAAAAAAAAAAAAAAAAAAAAAAAAAAAAAAAAAAAAAATTTGCTGATAATCTTGTGTAACAGTATCATTACTTATATGTGATGGGTCACTTCTCTCTTGCTGTTTCCAAAATTCTTTGGTTTTGGCTCCCAAAAGTTTGATTTTACAATTGCTATAATCTCATGATAAAACTTTATAGTTGAATAGCTACTTCTTATGGGTTAGCAAAGAAAGTGATTTCTTGAGATGGACTCTACTCCTGATGAAGATGCTATGATCATTTTTGAAATGACAACAAAGGATTTAGAATGTTACATAAAGGTAGTCAATAAAGTATCAGCAGAGTTTGAGAGGATTGACTCTAACTTTAAAAGTTTTTCTGTGACTAAAATGCTTTCAGCAGCATTGCTTGCTGTGGAGAAAGTGTTGGTGAAAGGAAGATTGAATCAGTGCAGCAAACTTCTTTGTTTTCTTTTTTAAGAAGTTGCCGGCCGGTGCTGCAGCTCACTAGGCTAATCCTCTGCCTGCGGCACCAGCACCCCAGGTTCTAGTCCCAGTTGGGGTGCCAGATTCTGTCCTGGTTGCTCCTCTTCCAGTCCAGCTCTCTGCTGTGGCCTGGGGAAGGCAGTGGAGGATGGCTCAAGTGCTTGGGCCCTGCACCCACATGGGAGACCAGGAGGAAGTACCTGGCTCCTGGCTTCAGATCAGCCCAGTGCGCGGGCCGTGGCGGCCATTTGGGGGGTGAACCAACTGAAGGAAGACCTTTTTCTCTGTCTCTCTCTCTCTCTCACTGTCTAACTCTGCCTGTCCAAAAAAAAAAAAAAAGTTGCCACAGCTACCCTAAAACTCAGCAACTACCACCCGATCCATTAGCAGCCATCAACATCAAAGAAAAGTCCTTCGACAACAACAAAAAAATGACTCACTGAAGGCTAACATGATTGTTAATATTTATTTTAGCAAAACAAAAACAATTTTTAAAATAAAGACAGAAAAAGAAATTTGACTAAACTGAGTCTTTGTGTAGACCTCTTTGAATTCTTGGATTTTGTTGAACTTCTTGAATATTTATGTATTTAGCAAATCTTAGAAGTTTTCAAATTCTCTCTCTCCTCTCTTTCTGGCACTCCCACTGTGTATATGCTATTCTGCTTGATGGTGTTCCACACGTCCCTAGACTCTGTTCACTTTTCTTCAGTCTTTTTTCTTTCATTCCTTAGACTTGGTCATTCCCATGGGTCTGTCTTCAAGTTTGCTGATTCTTTCTTCTGTTTGCTTAAATCTACTTTTGAATCCCTCTAGTGCAGTTATTTCAATTATTGTACATTTCAGCTCCAAAATTTCTCTTTGGCTTCTTTTTAGGTTTTCAATCTCTGTAGATAGTTCCCTTTTGTTCATACATTGTTTTCTTGACTGTCTCCACATCTTCCTTTAGTGCTTTGAACATTTCTATGACAATGTCTTAATGTTATTGTCTATTAGACCTGCCATCAGAACTTTTTTAAAGATAGTTTCTGTCGATATTGTTTTCTTTGTGTGCCATACTTTCCTGTTTCTTTGTATGCATTGTGGGTTTTTTGTTGAAAACTAGACATTTGAAGCTAAAACTGTAGTAACTCTGTAAATCAGGTTCTCCCCTTCCCTACCTGCTGGGCCTTTCCCTGAGCATACATGGTCACTTTCTAATTTTCCCCATGTATACACTGGTATTTTGGATGTGCTAGACTTTTAAATTTTTTTATTCATGTATTTTTATTTTATCTGAAAGACAGAGACAGCCAGAGAGATAGACAGAAAGAGATCTTCCATCTGCTGGTTCACTCCCCTATACCTACAAAAGCCAGCGCTGGTCTAGGCCAAAGCCAAGAGTCTAGAACTCCATCTAGGTCTCACATGTGGGTGGCAGGGACCCAAGTACTTGAGCCATTACTTGATGTCTCCCAGAGTGTGCATTAGTAGGAAGATGGATCAGAAGTGAGTGAGGGGGGCAGTGCTGTTACGTGGCAGGTTAAAGCCCCAGCCTGCAGCACTGGCATCCCATATGGGCACCGGTTCAAGTCTTGGCTGCTCCTCTTCCAATCCAGTTCTCTGCTGTGGCCTGGGAAAGCAGTGGAAGATTGCTCAACTCCTTGGGCCCCTGCACCCACATGGGAGATCCAGAGGAAACTCCTAGCTCCTGCTTCGGATCAGCTCAGCTCTGGCCATTGGGGTCATTTGGGGAGTGAACCAGAGGGATAGAAGACTCTCTCTCTCTCTCTCTCTCTCTCCCTCCCCTCCCCTCTCTCCTCTCTTCTCTCTCCTCTCTCCTCTCTCCTCTCTCTTTCTCTCTGGCTCTACCTCTCTCTTTCAAATAAATAAAATAATTCTTAAAAAAAAAAGTGAATGAAGGGGGCTGGCACTATGGCACAGTAGGCTAAGCCTTCACCTGTTGTGCCAGCATCCCACCTGGGAGCTGATTCGTAGCTCAGCTTTTCCTTTTCCCATCCAGCTCTCTGATAATGAACCTGGGAAAGTAGTGAAGGATGGTCCAAGTGCTTGGGGCCCTGCACTTGTGTGGAAGAACCAGAAGAAGCTCCTGGCTCCTGGCTCTGGATCAGCCTAGCTCGGGCCATTGCAGCCATCTGGGGAGTGAACCAGTAGATGGAAGACCTCTGTCTCTCTGTTTCTACCTCTCCTTGTCTGTAACTCTACCTCTCAAAGAAAGAAAGAAAAGTCTAGCCCTTCCTTAAAAAAAAAAAAAAAAAAAGAAAGAAAGAAAGAAAGAAAAAGGAAGTGAATGAGGGGCTGGAATTGTGGCATGGTGGATTGGGTGGCAGCCTGTGCACAGGCATCTCATATGGGCACCAGTTAGTGCCAGCTACTCCACTTTTGATACCGTGCCCTGCTAAATGGTCTGGGAAAGCAGTGGAAGATGGCCCAAGTGTTTGGGCCCCTGCCACCCATGTGGGAAATCCAGATGGAGTTCCAGGATCTTAGCTTCAACCTGGCCTAGCCCCAGCCATTGTGACCATTTGAGAAGTAAACTGTCAGATGGAAGATCTCTCACTGTCTCTCCCTCTATCGCTGTATAACTCTTCCTTTCACATAAATAAAACTTTTTTAAAAGTGAGGAAGAAGAGAGGAAGCCAAGATTCAAACCAGGCACTCCAATATGGGATGTGGGCATCCTAAGCAGTGACTTAATAGCTCTGCCAAATGCCCAAGTGTCCTAGTCTTTAGGAAGAAAAAAGAGGGACACTGGCCCTTTAAGTCCCGTGTAAGTCACTTCAGCTGAAAAGAGAAGGGCTTTAACACTGGAGGAAGGTACAACAATAACCCAGCCTGACCTCTCTGTGTGCATCATTATGATCAGAAGTAGCAAACAGCAATCAGGGCACAGATGCCCACTATCTGAAAGACAAAAACCTTCTGACCATCTTGGTCCCCGCAAGCTTTGTGAGGCTACTCCAGGAAATGTACACAGCTATCTACCATGGGGCTGGGGTTCAAAGATGGGTAGCTGCTATCATGCTAAGAGCTAAATTTAATGAAATTAACCAAACTTTACCACCAAAGCCTTGCCCTGGAAGTTGAAACTCCAAAGTTTCCAAAATTTTTTATAGATTCTGTCAGTACAATTCTTTTTTTTTTTTTTAAAGATTTACCTTTTATTTATTTGAAAGGCAGAGTTACAGAGAAAGGAGGAGACACAGAGAGAGAGAGATCTTCCATCCTCTGATTCACTCCCCAAATGGCCTCAATGGCCAGGCTGGACTATGCCAAAGCCAGGAGCCTGGAGTTTCTCATGAGTCTCCCACATGCGTGCAGCGGTCCAAGCACTTGGACCACCTTCCACTGCTTTCCCAGGTGCATTAGCAAGGAGCTGAATTGAAAGTGGAGCAGCCAGGATGGGAACCACTGCCCAGATGGGATGCTGGCACCCGGGGCTGCAGCTTAACCTGCTACACCATAGTGCCAGTCCCTCTTGCGCATTCTACTCTGCCATTTTCTAGAATCCTCTCCTAGTTAATTAGTTTAAGGGAAATAGTAATTTTTGATTGTTTGCTTACATTCCATTACTCTACACTTCCACAGGATTATATTTTAGAATTATAAACCCCAATCAGCACTGAGCCAGGGCTTTCTCTAGGAACTCAATGTCTTGTCTTTTTTTTTTTTTTTTTTAAGATTTATTTATTTATTTGAAGGGCAGAGTTACAGAGAGGCAGAGGCAGAGAGAGAAAGAGAGGTCTTCCATCCACTGATTCACTACCCAGATGGCTGCAACGTCCAGAGCTGCACTGAGCTTCTTCTGGGTGTCCCATGTGAGTGCAAGGGCCCAAGCACTTGGGCCATCTTCCTCTGCTTTTCCAGGCCATAGCGGAGAGCTGGATTGGAAGTGGAGCAGCTGGGTCTCAAACTGGCGCCCATATTGGATGCTGGCACTGCAAGTGGCAGCTTTACCCACTTTGTCACAGCATTGGTCCCTCTTTTTTTCTTCTTCTTTCCCACTTAGCTCCACCTCTATCACCTAAAATCCATCAGACTCCAGACGTTGTTTTCCTCCTCCAAAGTCATTATCTGCCCAAAGAGTTTATTTGGTGGGTTATGTAATGAATTAAAATTTAGAGAACATTCACTTTTGTGGAATGCTTCATAGTTTTCAAGGTGTCTAAAGTATTCCTTTTGGTCATCTTTCCAACCCTTTGTGGAAGGTATGTGAAATAGTGTCACTCAGTTTATGTGACTTGCCCAAGGCAACAGAAAAGAGTAACAAAAGTCTGAACTAGGATCCAGACCTCCAGATTCCTTACTTACTTCTCTTTCAAGTTGTCCTTGCCTTTAAAACTACCAAAAAAATTAAAAAAAAAAATAAAGGTCCCTATAAATAAGGATTAATCAATGTTACCTCTATTTGACCTTTTTATCCCTATCCCCACAAAAACAGACAATGTTTAATGCTGGGCTTTGTATTAAGTTGCTTTATTATGCAGAACCTCTAAGTTTCACATTACCCAAGGGCTCATAAATTATAAATTCTAGTTGAGTCATGGAAAAGCCAAGTGAGGATGTGAGCCACAGCATAATAGCTTAGAGTCAGGAGAGCAGTTCCTTCTACTGTTGAAAGTTTACATGGAAATTTGAAAATTTTGAGACCAATATTGAAAGTCCCCAAAGAGATTTTACTAATAAGGTAAGCTGGGACTCAGCAATCTGCCCATCTCATGTTTAATTTCTCCACCAACTGTTCCTAGCCCACCCAGAATTTTTGAAAGAAGTAGGATTAAACCCTTCTTTGGCAGCATTTGTTTTTCCAGGTTAATTCACTATGCCTAAGTTTCATTCTGTCTCCTGGGACCCATTTTGAATTAAATTCTCATTAAATTTTGCCCATGGAGTGTCCTCAGCATAACCACTTCCCTTCTAATTTCTTCTAACTTCAGTGTCAACACCAATTCCAAGTCTAAACACTAGGAAGAAATATAGGAAGACCAGACCACAAGACTTATGACCACTGAGATGGGTATGAAGGCACGGTTTTTGCTTGGCTGAAAGCAACAGAATGAAATGGGGAAGCCAGCTGCTGGGAGCTCCTGGGGTCTTTAAAAAATCTCACAGCAACACGCCTTGCCTCTGCTACCCAAGGACAGAAAAGACGCTCTGCTCTGGCTTCCCTTAGAGAGGCTGATTAAGGGCATAGTCACTTGCACTGTAAGTAGGAGGAAACAATTTTCTTTTCTGCTGCTGCCTACAGAAATTCTTTCTCCTTCTCTAAATTTAAGTTTCAAATGACCAGCATTACTAGAGATCCCTTCTGTAAAATAGGGGCTACCCTTTACTTTTTCTGCTTTTTTAAAATCTACTCTCCTGTTCTCCTTATTGCTGCTAATCAGATAATGAAGCATTTCCTCTTTCTATTGTGGATTTGTAGGAATCTTCCTGCCTGTGAGATAAAGTTTGAAATAATTTTTGTAGTTTGAAAGGTTGTTGTCTTGTTCTTATCTTTGAAATTACACACAAGCAAGTAGCAAACCTCCTTGGCTGCAAGATAAAAAATAAAATTCCTTGGCCTCACTCTTTGGGGAGAAGCATTTGAGTTTAGTTGGCAGTATAATGTGCTTCCAGAATGAGTAAAGAACTTGTCAGTCATCCATCATTTTTTTGGAAAGTTAAACAGATTTATTTGATTTAGTTTTTGGGATTTATTTTGAAGATTTTAGCATAAAGGAAGCAATTAACCTTTTGCTAGCCACTTCTTATTTCTCTTTACCCTGCCTTTTCCATTTCCTAGCAGTAAAAACAAAGTGTAAATTATGCTAAGAAATGGGGGGCTGTTTGGTGTGGCAGTTAAGCCGCTGCTAGAACACTCGGGTTTGAATCGCAGCTCTGCTCTCCATGCCAGTTTCTTGCTAATGCCCACCCTGGGAGGCAACAGATGGTGGCTCAAGTAGGTGGGTCCCTGCCACACATATGAGAGACCCACTTGAATTCTGGACTCCCAGACCTGGTTGTTGTATTTGAAGAACGAATTAGTAATGGAAGATATCTCTCTCTCTTTCAAATAAAAAATAATTATTATTTAAAAAATTTGCCTAAGGAAGAAGTACTTCTAAATATCAACCATGCCCCCAAAGTCACATTTTAGCACTTCTTTAGATGTCTACAGAAAGCTGCTTCTAGAATCGAATTTCTAAAGGCTCTTACAAAGCAGAGTATAGGATTTGAAGGTCAGTCTGCATGTGTAGCATTGATTCATTTCATGTTTATTAGAGCTGAAACAGATAATCAAAATTCCATGTATTACATATCTCCTTTTTCTTTTTAAGTGTTTTTCAGAATGGATGTTCATTTTGACACATTAATGTTTATTAGGTGAAAGCTCAGGTTCATGTGTTTAGTTGTAGATGGGTTTGCTCTGCTCAGTGATGTTGTACATTTACCCTGCTGTTTCCATTGTAAAGCCTCTAGGAGGTTAAAACGGTGGAATGTTGGAGTCACTTTTGGTTTTCCTTGGTTATTTTGGAAACAGTGGGATCAAGAGATCTTGATCCACTCCAAAAAATATTTTCATAGTTGTATGCCTCAAAACTTTTCCATTTTCTCAAAAAAATTAACATGTATATTGTGTCTTAATGTTTGCTCAGCTATACTTCCATGATTCTAACTTGAGCCTTTTCAGCAGAAAATTTTGACATCAAAGTATCTTCCCTTCCTTCTGCTGTAATTGTTGAGAAGCAGTAGCTTAGCTTCAGCCATACTTAGTGAGTACAAGGTGTCACTCAGGTAAAAGGAATTCAGAAAATGAAAAGACAGAATGACTACTAGGACAAAGAAAAGAGACTGAAGTGGTTCTAAAGAGCAAAAACAAAATGGATATAAATTACTCACTAACATCTTTGTTGAATAATGATGGGTAAAGTAGGCTGAAGGGAATAATGTCACAGACTGAAAGTAATCATTTAATAGTTCCTGCAAGCATTGTATTTCCTGAGAATGAGTGTCTGGGAAGCCTGACTCTGTTTCAGTGGAATATGGAGACAGATTTCACATTGACAAGAAGCTTCCTGGGTGATTCATGTTCTTTTGCTTCTTGAGAAGGAACTCAGCCTCAGGCCTCCTCTCAAATTCTAACTCAGGGCCTCTTAGGCAGAGCCCTGGTCTATGGTTCTTGGTCTCAGAAGAAAAATCCTAAAGCAGGCTACCTACATAAGATCCAAACTACTTGAGGATATAGGAGAAAACAGGCACCCAGTTTCTCCTGTACTATCACTCAATAATCAACACAGAAAGCTTCTCTGACCAAATGAGGGGTGAGGGGATTCCCCAAACACTAAGCAAGCAATCAGTTCTGCAGTAGGCATCAGCTGTGTTCCCTCCAATACATCTCTGACACGGTGTACCCAGAGATCGAGCGCTCCGTCCCTAAGACTGTCTGCCACCCCTCCAGATACCGATTGCAATAGATGGCCTAGATTGTTTGTCCTGTGATTCTGACCAACCAGCTATAAATCAGTGTCCCTCCACAACCCCCTTGGATTCAATTAATTTGCTAGAGTGGCTCCTAGAACTCAGGAAACACTTACTTACATTTACCAGTTATTATGAGGAATGTTACAAAGGGTATCAATGAATACCAGACAAAGAAATGGATAAAGCAGGGAATGTAGGAAGGGGCATGAAGCTTCCATGCCCTCCCCAGGTACACCACCCTCTAGGAACCTCCACACGTTCAGCTCTCA
This sequence comes from Oryctolagus cuniculus, assembly GCF_964237555.1. Taxonomy (NCBI): domain Eukaryota; kingdom Metazoa; phylum Chordata; class Mammalia; order Lagomorpha; family Leporidae; genus Oryctolagus; species Oryctolagus cuniculus. The sequence goes on along the minus strand of NC_091442.1, from coordinate 23,832,461 downwards.
GAAAGCTCTTCAAACCCTGTCCTTTTAGGACTTTATTACATAGGCATGATTTATTAAATCATTGGCCAACTTAACCTCCAACCCCCCTCTCCATTCCCTGGAGGTTGGGGGATGGGACTGAAAGTCTCAACCTTATCATCAAAGATCAAATATGCATTTTACAATATCACACCACTTGTTAGAATGTTGTTCAATTTGGCATCTGTTAAGCATATGAAGTAAACTAGTCAATTCAGTGACAATAGCCAGATCAGTCTGTATATAGATATAGCTCAACATATGAAAAAATTTTAGTGTTATAAAATTATTCTGATGCTTATTTAAATGTTTTAAAAGACTATTGCAATACGGATTTAGGAGAGAGCAATTGTGCTCAATTCCAAATACAGCAAAGGCTACTGGGGATTTATAGCCAGAGAGTAAAGCGAGGGGGCCAGTGGATGAAAAACTACTAAGAGGAAACATTAAGGGTAGGGAGTTCTTGCTAAAAGCCCGCCAAAGGCTTATACTTCAAAGGTGGAGGATGAGGAACTTGATTACATGTTAAGAGAATTCTTGCAAAACTTATTTAGTAGAATTTTTCCTAAACTGAACTCCATACCCAAAGACTGGGGCCAAGCTCAAAGCCTAATTAAGAAGAGGACTCAAAAGAACTTACTAGTGTTTTTGGTCAGAGAAAGAGACTTTGTTAGCATCCACAAGCTTTCTTCTCTTCCTCCTCCTCTTTCCCACCCTGCTGCCCACAGCGGCACCAGCTACAAGAGAGGTCTCCACTTCCCTCAGGCAGCCCTTTCCCTTACACTTCCCAGTGGCTCTCCTTATTGAAAACAGGATACCAGACTCTCAGGGCTCCAGATTCAGCATCTCAACTAGCAGATGTGCCTGTAACTCATTCCACTCTCAGTTTACGCCTTGATGAAAGAGGGCCCACTCCACTTTGGGAAACGTGCATCCCATATGTGAAGAGCCATCCCTGACTGCTGCTGTGGCAGCATTTGCAGTCTCTGCCCTGGGGGGAGATTTATCAGTAAAGAAGGAGCCAATGATTGGGAAAATGCATCACCCTCCCCTAGCGGGCACATTATTTTAAGAATTATTTTTAATTTGTATTTGTCTCATAAATACAACATTATGTGTATTTTTAGTCTGATGATTGACAGTTTTGTCGTTGGAACACTGTGTATGAAAATGGAGTTCTAAAACTCAGGCTTGAGAAATAGAGTAAATACTTTTTGGTTTCTGTATTTCTACTATAGCAATTTAGACGAGACCAGGCCAGCAAACCAAGGAGTTTGTAGTTTTCCTTTTCACATCAGGAAAAGGTGCCAACCTTCTTGTGTGCATCTGGAGTTAGGCAGATCTAGAATTGACTCCTTTCTTGTAACTCACTATCTCTGTGGTTTGTGCTTTGGGTTTCAGTTTCCTCACTGTGAAATGTAGCTTGTTAAATGTACATAAGGTACCTAGGGCAGAACCTAGCAAGTGCTCAGTAAATAGAAGTTATTGTGATTCACGTCCCTACCTTTGTCACTAAATAGCAATTTGAGTTGTCTTAGGGTGAAGAGAGCAGTACTATGGGAGAGGGTCTAATCAGAATTCTCGCTGATTCATGTGTGTGTTTGTATTTATTTATTTATTTATTTACTTATTTGAAAGGCAGGCAGAGAGGGACATAGAGAGACAAACAGGGATCTCCCATCTACTCGCTCATTCACCCAAATGCCTGTTATCAGCCAGGGCTGGGCCAGGCTGAATCTAGGCTTAGAACCAATCCAGGTCTCCCACGTAGGTGACAAGGACCCAAGTACTTGACCCATCACTTGTTGCCTTCCAGGGTGCACATCAGTAAGAAGCTAGAAGTAGGAGTGGAGCCAGGATTCAGGCATACCAATGTGGGATGCAGGCATCCCAAGCAATATCTTAACTGCTATACCAAATGCCCACCCCTGATTCATGATTCTACTTGGGAAACCTGCCCTCATTCTGGGCCTCAGTTTCTATATTTGTAGAACCAAAGTGTATGGATCAAATCATACATCACAATCACTGGAAGTTTATTAAAAATACATCTCTAGACTCCTCCCCTGGAGATTCAGATTGAGTAGAACTCTGGCAGTATTTGGGATTTATATTTCATAGGAGATCCTCTAAGAGGGTGGATAAATGAATACAGTAGAATATTAATTGACAATTGGAAAAACAACTTATCTATGTGATAAGATGTATTAAATATCAAAAATATTATGTTGAGCAAAAGAGATCAGACATAAAATACTTCATTCAGTATGCTTCCATTTCTATGAAGTACAAGAACATGCAAAACAGATCTGGTGTGAGGAGTCAGAATAAAGGTTACTTCTATGGGGTGAAATGTGTATTTATTGGAAAGAGGCACAGGAAAACTTTCATGAGTAAAAGGAATGCTATGTATCTTGATCTGAGTGGTGTTTAAACAAGTGTACATATAGGTTAACGTTCATTAACAGGATACTTTTTTAAAAAAAGATTTATTTATGTATTTGAAAGGAAGAGTTATAAAGAGGCAGAGAGAGAGAGGGAGGTCTTCCATCCATTGGTTCACTCCCCAGTGAGCTACAATGGCTGGAGCTGGGCTGATCCAAAGACAGGAGACTAGAGCTTCTTCCAGGTCTCCTACGTGGATATAGGGGCCCAAGGACTTGGGGCACCTTCTACTGCTTTCCCAAGCCATAGCAGAGAGCTGGATTGGAATTATTGCAGTCAGGACTTAAATCAGAACCCATATGGGGGCCGGCGCCGCGGCTCACTAGGCTAATCCTCCGCCTTGCGGCGCCGGCACACCAGGTTCTAGTCCCGGTCGGGGCACCGGATTCTGTCCCGGTTGCCCCTCTTCCAGGCCAGCTCTCTGCTGTGGCCAGGGAGTGCAGTAGAGGATGGCCCAAGTGCTTGGGCCCTGCACCCCATGGGAGACCAGGATAAGTACCTGGCTCCTGGCTCCTGCCATCGGATCAGCGCGGTGCGCCGGCCGCAGCGCGCTGGCCGCAGCGGCCATTGGAGGGTGAACCAACGGCAAAAGGAAGACCTTTCTCTCTGTCTCTCTCTCTCTCTGTCCACTCCACCTGTCAAAAAAAAAAAAAAAAAGAACCCATATGGGATGCTGGCACTGCAGGCGGCGGCTTTACCCACTACGCCACAATGCCGACCCCTAAGCATGCTTTTTTTTTTTTTTTTTGGACAGGCAGAGTTAGTGAGAGAGACAGAAAGAAAGGTTTTCCTTTGCTGTTGGTTCACCCCCGAAGTGGCCGCTATGGCTGGCGCGCTGCATTCGGCACACTGATCCAATCTGAAGCCAGGAGCCAGCTGCTTCCTCCTGGTCTCCCATGCGGGTGAAGGGCCCAAGCACTTGGGCCATCCTCCACTGGCTTCCTGGGCCACAGCAGAGAGCTGGACTGGAAGAGGGGCAACCAGGACAGAATCTGGCACCCTGATAGAGACTAGAACCCGAGGTGCCAGCGCCACAGGCGGAGGATTAGCCTAGTGAGCCGCGGCGCCGGCCTCAAATAAATAAATCTTTAAAAAAAGAATCTGTATCGGGAGTGCATGGAATAGCACAGAAAGGACTCACAGATATCAAGAAAGTGACATTTGGTTGACCAGACAATAGTGATGGTGACTTGGCCTAGGGTAGCTATAAGCTTTTGGTTAGTGGTTCAGCTAAGATTCTGAACCGCTAGGACTTGGATTACCAAAGAAGGTAGCAGGTAATGACCTGAGATGTTGAATTCCTCATGCTCAGTGGGTCTTGTCTTCTCAATGTTTTTCCCATCAGTCATGGGTGAGGCTGGATTAAAGGATCCCTCAGTGTGTTGGGCTCAGTACCTGAAGTGCAGTCTTCAGACCCCGTTCACAACAAAGCAGTCTTGAGAACTGAAACATTTATGAGCAAGATTTCTCTAGGCCTTTTCCATCAGAGCTCCCTTCCCTCTGGGTGTCTCCTGCCTAGCCTGAGCAGAAGCTGTTCTCCTGACACCATGCTCCAAAGTTCTCAGCACTTTCTTTATTTGGTTCTTCCTCCCTTCTCAGAGCTCTGCTTTTAGATGGGGAAATAGAACTAAGCCCATAACACTTACTGTTACTAATTTAATCATATCTAAGATCATTTGCCTTATTACCTTAGTGGCCCATAAGACGTGCTGTGGAAACTGGCTAGTTAAGGGAAGATATGTGAGGCAGAATGTGATTTAAATCCTATTTTATAAGTTATTCCCACTCTTCCTCCCCATATAACTTAGACCATCAGAGAGAGGTTGTGTGACAAAACTGTTAACTAGAGACATTATTAATCTTGGACCTCTGTAGCCTAGGTCTGCAGATAGAGGGATTTGGGGCAACATAATGTGGAACTGGCTTTCAATAGGAACCTCAAGAGATAAGAGTCCAGGCCAGTTATTCCAGTGTTTTGCAACCCCCAGACAGAGGGCTTTATCTTGACTTGCAGAAGGCAAGATCCCAGAGGTAGGCTAGAGAACAGTGGTCCCAGAAGAGGCAGGCCTCGTGCAAGCTTCTGAAACGAAGGGCAGGATTTAAAGAAGGAGATGGGGACTGCCATAGTATTCTAGATAAAGTAAAAAAAAAAAAAAAAAAGAAATTCACTGTAATTTGGAAACTATTAAGTCCAGAAGTGCACGAGTTTGCCCTTATCTTGTTCCCTTTTCCCCAACCATGGTTGTAGAGAGGCATGATGGAGATCAGGTGTGTGCCCAGGACTGATAATAGCTGATCCTGACTGATGCTGACAGAGCTGCATTTTCTTCCCCCTCTCTCCTCCCTGCCTGGTTAAGCAGGAGCCCATTTAGGGATGAGCAACACTAAGTTACAAACCCTGATTTTGCAGGTGGAGTGAACCATGCATTGTTCTGGTTAAAGAAAGTCACCTCATCCATTCAGAGAGAAACAGAGCTCCACCTTGGCTTGCTGTAAAGAAAATTAAAGATCTAAGAGCTCTGAACCCCTAATCAGCATTTCAAAGGATTATAGATTTGTCAGAGACACAGACCAGACCAGAGGAAAATTTACCACTTCTTTTTTACTTTTTTATATTGTGAGAATATTTTTATATAGAGAACATTTCATGTAAACTCTACCCAGAATCATCCTTACTTGTTCCATGTTTGTTTCACCCTTATTATTTAAAAAAATTACAAATAAAGTTGAAGTTCCCCTTACCACCCAACTCCAGTCCCACAATTCTACCATCACACACCACATAACAAAATTTCCATTAATGATAGAACACGTTTATGACAGTGGTCCCATAGGATGATAGAGCTAAAAAATTCCTATAGCCCATTTGTGGTGATGCTAACATAAAAGTATATAGAGTACATAGTCCTTGATCATGAGAATAAATGACTGCTTCATTGATTTATATATTTACTTGTTTTATACCTTTATTATTTCATACTCTTTCTACTTACAAAAAATGTTTACTGTAAAACAGTATGTCATCTTATATCAGCGGCTCTTGATATAAACATCTCACATTTACTATGTCTCTTTTTTTTATTTTTTATTATTATTTTTTTTTTGACAGGCAGAGTGGACAGTGAGAGAGAGAGACAGAGAGAAAGGTCTTCCTTTGCCGTTGGTTCACCCTCCAATGGCTGCCGCGGCCGGCGCGCTGCGGCCGGTGCACCGCGCTGATCCGATGGCAGGAGCCAGGAGCCAGGTGCTTTTCCTGGTCTCCCATGGGGTGCAGGGCCCAAGCACCTGGGCCATCCTCCACTGCACTCCCTGGCCACAGCAGAGAGCTGGCCTGGAAGAGGGGCAACCGGGACAGAATCCGGCGCCCCAACCGGGACTAGAACCCGGTGTGCCGGCGCCGCTAGGCGGAGGATTAGCCTAGTGAGCCGCGGCGCCGGCCTACTATATCTCTTAATTGCAGCGGTAGGCCGTGTTGAGTGATTGGTCTATGCATCTAGCTTGTATAGTACTCTATCATATTTGTACAACCATTAAATTATCTAAGAGTTTCGTTCTCCTCTCTTTTTCTGCCCTTTTAAAAATTATTTATTTAAGGCCGGCTCCGTGGCTCAATAGGCTAATCCTCCGCCTTGCGGAGCCAGCACACCGGGTTCTAGTCCCAGTCGGGGCGCCGGATTCTGTCCTGGTTGCTCCACTTACAGTCCAGCTCTCTGCTATGGCCTGGGAGTGCAGTGGAGGATGGCCCAGGTCCTTGGGCCCTGCACCTGCATGGGAGACCAGGAGAAGCACCTGGCTCCTGGCTTCAGATCAGCGCGATGTGCCGGCTGCAGCGTGCCAGCCGCAGCGGCCATTGGAGGGTGAATCAACGGCAAAAAGGAAGACCTTTCTCTCTGTCTCTCTCTCTCACTGTCCACTCTGCCTGTCAAAAAAATATTTTTTTTAATTATTTATTTGAGAGGCAGACAGACACAAAGAGAGTGAGCTACCACTTAATAGTTTACTCCTTCCCTGTGTAAAGACTGGGGCTGGGAACTCAATCCAGGTCTCCCATGTGCATGGCAGGAGCTTAATTATTTGGGTCATCACCACTGTCTCCCAGGATCTGCATTAGCAAGAAGCTGGAATCAGAAGGCAGAGGCAGGAATCAAACTTAAGTACTCCAGTGCAAGGTGCAGATATCTAAATCTGAGTCTTAACTTCTAGGCTAATTGCCCCACCCTCTTCTACCTGTTTTATTCTCTTCTTTAATTCTAAAATCTCATTATATATATATATATAATCATTTTATATATATACATATATATATATATCCCTCTTACCTAAATAGTTTCTTTTAGAAAACACTAATTTAGCCGGCGCCATAGTTCACTAGGCTAATCCCCCGCCTGCGGCACCGGCACACCGTGTTCTAGTCCTGGTCGGGGCACCGGATTCTGTCCCAGTTGCCCCTCTTCCAGTCCAGCTCTCTGCTGTGGCCCGGGAGTGCAGTGGAGGATGGCCCAGGTCCTTGCGCCCTGCACCCGCATGGGAGACCAGGAGGAAGCAGCTGGCTCCTGGCTTCGGATCAGCTCAGCACGCCAGCTATAGTGGCCATTTGGAGGGTGAACCAACAGAAAAGGAAGACCTTTCTCTCTGTCTCTCTCTCTCTCCCCCCCTAACTCTGCCTGTCAAAAAAAAACAAAAAACAAAAAACAAAAAAAACAAAACAAACAAAAAAAAAAACACTAATTTAAGTTGGAATTTCCTTCATATGGCTGTTTGTTATTATTTTTGGGGTATATATCTGATCTTCAACTGAAATACATTTCCATCCCAATATAAAAGTTATGTAAATCTTTAAAAAGGGGGGGGGGGCAGCACTGTGGCACAGCGGGTTAACGCCCCAGCCTGAAGCACTGGCATACCATATGGGTGCTGGTTCAAGACTCGGCTGCTCCACTTCCGATCCAGCTCTCTGCTGTGGCCTGGGAAAGCAGTAGAAGATGGCCCAAGTCCTTGGGCCCCTGCACCCACATGGGAGACCCAAAAGAAGCTCCTGGCTCCTGGCTTCGGATCGGCACAGCTCCGGCCATTGCAGCCATCTGGGGAGTGAACCATCGGATGGAAGAACTCTCTGCCTCTTCTCTCTCTGTATAACTCTGACTTTCAAATAAATAAAGAAATCTTTAAAAAAAAGTTATGATTATTATATTATATGACACTATTTGTATGACTTAAATTGTCTCTTGGGGCCAGCATCATGATGTAGCAGGTTAAGCCTCCACCTGTGATGCCAGCATCCCAGATGGGCAATGGTTTTCGCATCTCAGATGCTCCACTTCTGATCCAGCTCCCTTCTAATGTGCCTGGGAAAGCAGTGTAGGATGGTCCAAGTGCTTGGATCCCGCATCCACATGAGAGACCCACAAGAAGCTCCAGGCTCCTGGCTTTTGCTTGGCCCAGCCCCAGACTTTGCAGCCATTTAGGAAGTGAATCAGCAGATAGAATCAATCTCTCTCTCTCTCTCTCTCTCTCTCTCTCTCTCTCTCTCTTCCCCTCCTCCTCCTCTTTTTGTAACTCTGCCTTTCAAATAAAGAAAAAATAAATCTTTAAAAAAAATTGTCTCTGAAAACGTGCCTAGAATTCAAAGATGTTTGAGTACGTTGAATTGGACCAGGTGGAAGCCAGGAGCCAAGAACTTCTTCCAGGTCTCCCACCTGGGCGGCAGGGGCCCAACCACTTGAGCTATCTTTCACTGCTTTCCCAAGCCATTAGCAGGGAGCTGGATTGGAAGTGGAGCAGCTGGGACAGGAACCAGCAGCAATATGGGATGTCAGTGTTGCGGGTGGCAGCTTAATCCACTATGCCACAAAGCCTGCCCCTTAAAATCATTTTTTAAAAGATTTGTCTATTTGAAAGGCAGAGTTATAGAGAAAGAGGGAGAGAGAAATCTTCTATGTGCTGGTTCACTCACCCAAAGTGATGGCTTTACCCACTATGCCACAGTGCTGACCCTTAAACTCATTTTTAAATTATAAGTCTCATGACTTGGGGCAGGTGTTGTGGCACAGTGGGTTAAGCCACAGCCTACAACATCAGCATTACATATGAGATCCAAGTTTAAGTCCAGCTGCTCTCCTTCTGATCCAGTTCCATGCTAATGTGCCTGGGAAGACAGCAGAAGATGGGCCAGGTACTTGGGCCACTGCCATCCATGTGGAAGACCCTAATAGAGTTCCAGGCTTCTGGCTTCAGCTTGGCCCAATCTGGGCCATAGTAGCCATTTGGGAAATGAACCAGCAGGCAAAAGATTTCTCTGTCTCCTGTTCACTTGTTCACTCGCTCGCCCTCACTCTTTTCTCCCATTTTCCCCTTCCCTCTCCCTCTCTCTGTGACTCTGACTTTAGAAAAAAAAGTTTTTTTAAAAACATATGACTTAAGCCACATCTCATTTACTACCCAAAACCTTACTGTTCTTACCAGAATTGGCTACAAATCATTGTCTATTTCCATAAATCAGATTTATTCTCAGAGGGTGAATCCTTACCATCGAAAAAATAACCAGCAGGAAATGTTGCAGCCTCCCAGAAGGAGATACTGCTCATTTGGAATCACGTCATGTCAGAGTTAAAAATCTCATCCAGGGATGGACAGAAATGTAATATTTCCCTCAATCAACAAAGTTCACAGTTACCATGTCACATCATCAGTGTCAACTTTCTCAATCCAGTCACCAGGGCTGGCTTCATGGGCATTGCAAATTGTGCAGTTATGCAGGGCCCCATGCTTAAAGGCATTGAGGCTTGGATTAGTGCTCTCTGGTTGCCATCTTGAAATTCCTAACTTTCTTTTTTAAGATTTTATTTATGTGAGAGGCAGAGTTACAGACAAAAAGAGGGAGAAAAGAGAAAAGTCTTCACTTCACTGGTTCACTTCCGGCAGATGGCCACAATGGCCAGAGTTGGGCCAATTCAGAGCCAGGAGCCAGGAATTTCTTCCAAGTCTCCCACATAGCACAGAGGCCCAAGCACCTAGGCCAACTTCCACTGCTTCCCCAGGCCGTAATAGAGAGCTAGATCAGAAGAGGAGCAGCCAGGACACGAACTGGCACCCATATGGGATGCCAGGCACCACAATCAGAGGCTTAGCCTACTGTGCCACAGTGTTGGTCCCCTTAACTTTTTTTAAGATTTTTATTTTATTTTTTTGAAGGCAGATTTACAGAGAGAGAAGGAAAGGGAGGTCTTCCATCTGCTGGTTCACACCCCAAATGGCCGCAACAGCCAGGGCTGGGCCAGGTTGAAGCCAGGAGCCAGAAACTTCTTCCAGGTCTCTCACATGCTTACAGGGACCCCACGGCTTGGGTCATCCTTCACTGCTTTCCCAGGCACATTAGCAGGGAGCTGGATCGGAAGTGGAGCAGCCTCTTCAAGTCCCAGCTGCTCCACTTCTGATCCAGCTCCCTGCTGAAGGCCTGAAAAGCAGTAGAAAATGGTCCAAGTGCTTGGGCCCCTGCACCCATGTAGGAGACCCAGAAAAAGCTTCTGGCTCCTAGCTTTGGATCTGCCCAGCTCCAGCCATTGTGGCCATTTGGGAAGTAAACCAGCAGATAGAAGACCTCTGTCTCTCCTTCTCTTGTCTATAACTCTGCTTCTAAATAAATAGATAGTTTAAAAAAAAAAAAACAAAAACAAAAACAAAAACAGTGGAACAGTCGGGATTCAAACCAGCCTCCTTATGGGATGCTAGTATTGCAAATGGCAGCTTAACCCACTACACCACAGCATTGGCTCCAAAATTCTTAATTTTTTGACAAGGAGTCCTGACTTTTCATTGTTTTCATTTTTCATACAGTCCAGCAAATGAGGTAGCCTGCCTGTAACTTACATCCTGGGAGACAGGAATTAGTCTCCTCTTTTTATTAGAAGAGAGATAATTCAATGCGTAGAATTATCTCTTGGGAGAGAATCAGGAACTTGGCCCCTGTGCCCCTCATTTAGGTGACCCACTACCTCCTACAAACACATGGCCACCTGCTTAATGTAGACATAGAGAATTTACTGATCTTCCAAGGATGCATTTTGGCCGCTTAAGAAAAGCTACAGTGGGGGGGCAGCGCTGTGGCACAGCAGGTTAACGTCCTGGCCTGAAGTGCCGGCATCCCACATGGGTGATGGTTCTAGTCCCGGCTGCTTCACTTCCTATCCAGCTCTCTGCTGTGGCCTGGGAAAGCAGTAGAAGATGGCCCAAGTCCTTGGGCCCCTGCACCCACGTGGGAGACCTGGAGGAAGCTCCTAGCTCCTGGCTTTGAATTGGCGCAGCTCCGGCTGCTGTGGCCAATTGGGGAGTAAACTGTCGGATGGAAGACTTCTCTCTCTCTCTCTTTCTCTCTCTGCCTCTCTTCTATCTCTAACTCTTTCAAATAAATAAACAAATCTTTAAAAAAAAAAACTTCTATCAAAGAAAAGCTACAGTGAAGAGGCAGGCATTGTGGCACAGTGGGTTAAGCCACCGCTTGGGATGTCCTGCATCCCATATCGGAGTGCCAGCTTGAGTCCTGGTTCTTCTGCTTCTCTTCCAGCTTCCTGATAATGCACCTGGGAAGGCAATAGATGATGATGCAAGTACTTGGGTTCATGTCACTCACGTGGGAGACCCAGATGAAGTTCCTGGTCCTGGCTTTGGCCTGGACTGGCCTTGGCTATTGCAGGCATTTGGGGAGTGAACTAGCAGATGACTGACTGATCAATCAATTGATTGATCTATCTCTGTCTCTCCCTCTCTGTCACTTTGCCTTTAAATAAATAAATAAAACTTTAAAAGTTCCAGCTAACATAACTGATTAAAATAAGATAGAAATTTCAATACTTGGCTTTGGCTAGGCACATCTGGCCACCACTGGCCGGATGGCTATAAAAGAAAGCCACCCTCTAGGACAGGAAATTTGAGGAGACTGCTAATGGGGAAAGGTGGAAGGAGCTGGAGAAGAAAGATATCTTCCTGCCTGCTGCAGAGAACCACGTGAGTCAGGAAGGATCCAGCAAGAGCTGTTCAAAGCCAAGTGTGCAGCTCTCCAGGAGCTGAAAACCAAAATTGGAAGGAGTTCGAGGAGATCAGAGAAGTCCTAGTTTAACAATAACTCACAAGATCATCCAAATCCCTGTGATGTTTAACCACTGCCTTTCTCAGCCCACTCAAGGCATTTATTTCACCATGTTTTAACTCCAGCACTTCTCCCCTCCTTTTCTGTTACTTGTCTTTCTTCCCTCTACCACTGAAAGCCATTAAAAGATGGAGTTTTTGTTATTAATCTATACTAGACATATAGTAAATCAATTTAATTGAGAGAAACATTTCTCTAAGATTTTGTGCCAAGCAGGAGTGCTAGGCCCTGGGTTGGGGGTGGAAGGGAAGAGGTGGTGTGGAGATGAATAAGGCATGGGCTCTACCCTTGATGAATCCTCTGTCTAGAAGAGATGAATGAACAAATAATTGCAATACAATGTGTTTAGGGAGAAAAGAATAATTAACTCCCTTGGAGGTGGGCCATCAGGGAAGGCTTCCCATAGTATTCAAAAAATATTTGTTGATTGATTGATTATTCTAGGACAAAATTAAGTAGATCAAACATATTACCACCCTCATGCTACCCCAGAAATTATGTTTGCTCACAGACATCATTGACAAGCCTGAGTGGACATTAATTAACAGGGTGCTTTCATCCAGCCTCCCACGCACAGTCTGGCAAGGCTCTTGCCCTGGATATAACATGAGCTGCCCAAGTGGTTGAAAGATGTATGGTGGGGTGGGGTCCCCATGTAGCTGCTGAACATCTGTTGTAGAGAATCAGGGTTACTATAAAGGAGAGAGAATTCTTCTCTGGGCCCCTCCCCCTTGGAATTTGGAACAGCTATTTTGGCCAAGAAATTGTCTCATCAAAAATTGTTACCTTTCCCAGGTTTTGGTATTTCAGAAACAGTGGCTGATGAACCAGAAGGTAATAGGGTTTGTTTTGTTTTGTTTTTTGACAGGCAGAGTGGACAGTGAGAGAGAAAGACAGAGAGAAAGGTCTTCCTTTGCCGTTGGTTCACCCTCCAATGGCCGCACCGCGCTGATCCGATGGCAGGAGCCAGGTGCTTCTCCTGGTCTCCCATGGGGTGCAGGGCCCAAGCACTTGGGCCATCCTCCACTGCACTCCCTGGCCACAGCAGAGAGCTGTCCTGGAAGAGGGGCAACCGGGACAGAATCCGGCGCCCCGACCAGGACTAGAACCGGTGTGCTGGCGCCGCAAGGCGGAGGATTAGCCTAGTGAGCTGCAGCGCCGGCCGTCATGCTTACTTTAAAAACACATACTGAACTACATAAAGCAAAAAGTACATTTCTCTACTTCACTCCCCATCTCCATTTCCACTCCCAAGGAGTAATCACCACTAAAATTTTAATATGTGTCCTTCTACACCTTTTTCTTGCATATGCATATACATTTTTATATTTGTTCACAAAATGGCTTCACACTGTTTATATTCTTCACGTTGCTTCAATGTTAAGTTCTAAACCAGCACAAGACTAAAATGTGCCTTTTCCAGCAATTCCCCTGCTGTAGAACTGAACTATTTCCTGAACTGAAATACAAATAAACAAACAAGCATACTCTGCCCTTATTTGTCTGTGATTCTGGATGAGCCCCATTTTGATTGTAGGAGTATAATTTGCAAAGAGGTATCTCCATTCTAGCTCTTAGAATTTGAGTGGTTCTGGCCGGCGCCGCGGCTCACTAGGCTAATCCTCTGCCTAGCGGCGCCGGCACACCGGGTTCTAGTCCCGGTCGGGGCGCCGGATTCTGTCCTGGTTGCCCCTCTTCCAGGACAGCTCTCTGCTGTGGCCAGGGAGTGCAGTGGAGGATGGCCCAGGTGCTTGGGCCCTGCACCCCATGGGAGACCAGGAAAAGCACCTGGCTCCTGGCTCCTGCCATCGGATCAGCGCGGTGCGCCGGCCGCAGTGCGCTGGCCGCGGCGGCCATTGGAGGGTGAACCAATGGCAAAGGAAGACCTTTCTCTCTGTCTCTCTCTCTCTCACTGTCCACTCTGCCTGTCAAAAAAAAAAAAAAAAAAAAAAAAAAAAAGAATTTGAGTGGTTCTGAGCTTTTTAGGGGCCAGAGACCTCTTTGTAGATCAAGAAGAAAGCTATGGAACTTCTCCCCTGAAAATATTACAGATGTGCACAGTTTTGCAGACAATTTCTTTTAAAAAATTTTTTACTTTATTTATTTGAAAGAGTTACAGAGAGGTAAAGACAGAGAGAAAAAGAAGTCTTCTATCTGCTGGTTCACTCCCCAGATGACTGCAACAGCTGGAGCTGAGCTGATCTGAAGCCAGGAGCCAGAAGCTTCTTCCACATCTCCCACATAGGTGCTGGGGCCCAAGGTCTTGGACCATCCTCCACTGCTTTCCCAGGCACATTAGCAGGAAACTGGATCAGAAGTGGAGCACCCAGGACTTGAACCGGCGTCCATATGAGATGCTGGCACTGCAGGCTGGGGCTTTAACCTGCTGTACCACATCACTGCCCCTTGCCAACAATTTCAAGGTTAAGAATTCCTTCTTGGGGGCCGGCCCCTGGAACAGTGCTTTTTATGTTTACTACTTGGCCCCCACTCTTTCTTTTTTTTTTTTTTTTTTTTTTTTTTTTTTTGACAGGTGGAGTGGACAGTGAGAGAGAGAGACAGAGAGAGAAAGGTCTTCCTTTGCCGTTGGTTCACCCTCCAATGGCCGCCGCTGCAGCCGGCGCACCGCGCTGATCCGATGGCAGGAGCCAGGAGCCAGGTGCTTTTCCTGGTCTCCCATGGGGTGCAGGGCCCAAGCACCTGGGCCATCCTCCACTGCACTCCCTGGCCATAGCAGAGGGCTGTCCTGGAAGAGGGGCAACCGGACAGAATCCGGCGCCCCAACCGGGACTAGAACCGGTGTGCCGGCGCCGCAAGGTGGAGGATTAGCCTATTGAGCCACGGCGCCGGCTCGGCCCCCACTCTTACATTCAAAACTTAGAGTTAGGGAGACCTTCTCTTACAGAGCACTATTAAATACAAATCATATGCACCTAAGAGTTAGAAAATAGGGGCCGGCGCTGTGGCACAGCGTGTTAACGCCCCGGCCTGAAGCACCGGCATCCCATATGGGCGCTGGTTCAAGACCCAGCTGCTCCACTTCCGATCCAGCTCTCAGCTATAGCCTGGGAAAGCAGTAGAGGACAGCCCAAATCCTTGGGCCCCTGCACCCACATGGGAGACCCAGAAGAAGCTCCTGGCTCCTGGCTTCGGATCGGCACAGCTCTGGCCATTGCGGCCAACTGGGGAGTGAACCAGTGGATGGAAGACCTCTCTCTCTCTGCCTCTCCTCTTTCTGTATAACTCTGACTTTCAAATAAATAAATAAATCTTAAAAAAAGAAAGTGGCAATTAAAAAAAAGTTAGAAAATATAAATTCTAGGACATAACTTCACTGAACATATGAAAGTTATAATTAATATGGTTAACTAATATTTATACTAGGCACTTCACTGAATCCTGATCTTGTTTTGATTCCCAGAACACTGTCTAGTAGGTATTATTATAGGTAGTCTGTAACACTTTGTCTAGTAGGTAATTTCATAGATGAAGAAACTGAGGCGCAGTGGTTAAATGACTTGCCCTCTCATAGCTTCTGAATAGTGACGCCACATCTGTCTGATTTCAGAGCCTATATTCTTGTAACTTTACTGTCCTACCTCCTTAAACAAAGAACCTCATCTACGTGATGAGAATAACCCACACGAACAATTATAGAACAATGATGTCCTAAACAATAGGGTATTGACTTTAAGACTTGGAGGAGCTCTTTGTTCTGGCCTGGTGCTGAAAGAGAAAACGTGCTATTGCTGCCATTTGAACTGGGGCCTGGAGGAAGGAGGAGAAGTGATGAGGGATAATGAGAGAATGAATGAAGTTGGTGAAGTAAGAACAAAAGCAGAAAGAGGGAGTCAGTGTGAAACTTGTTCCCTCGAGAGCAAAGACTTGGATGATGAGGAAATGGAAAATATGAGATAACTTAAAGGGAAAATAAAATAAAACTTGCTGAGTGATAGGATATAAAAACCAGAAGGGGGAAAAAAAAAACAGTCAAAGATGGAGGCCAAGATTCTTTACTGGGGAAGACGGTCACTGGACAAAGAATACAACAGAGCTAGACCATACACCTGCTTACTTTATCCAGTCATCTGTATGTTGCGAATGAGTGAAGCCAGGAAAAGAGCAGAAAAGCAGAAGGGCAGAGACAGACAAAGACAGACACAGGGAGATATCTCCCACCTACTGGTTCATTCCCCACGTGCCCATAGCAGCCAAGGCTGAACCAGGCTGAAGCACACAAGCATCTTTTTAAAAAAAAATTTTTAAGGGGCTGGCGCTGTGGTGCAGCGGGTAAATGCCCTGGCCTGAAGCGTCAGCATCTCATATGGGCGCTGGTTCAAGACTCGGCTGCTCCACTTCCGATCCAGCTCTCTGCTGTGGCCTGGGAAAGCAGTAGAAGATGGCCTAGGTCCTTGGGCCCCTGCACCCACATGGGAGACCCAGAAGAAGCTCCTGGCTCCTGGCTTTGGATCGGTGCAGCTCCAGCTGTTGCAGCCAATTGGAAGTGAACCAGTAGATGGAAGACCTCTCTCTGCCTCTTCTCTCTCTGTGTAACTCTGACTTTCAAATAAATAAAACTTTTTAAAAAATAAAAATTTTTAAAGATTTATTTATTTGAATCTGAGTTACAGAGAAAGAGAGATCTTCCATCTGTTGGTTCACTGCCCAGATGGCCACAACAGCCAAGGCTGAGCTGAGCCAAGCCAAAGCCAGGACTCAGATCCCAGGAGCTTCATCAGGGTCTCCCATGTGGGTAGCAAGGGCCTAAATACTTGGGCCATCTTCTACTGCCTTCCCTAGGCCATTAGCAGGAAGCTGGATTGGAATAAGAGTAACCAGGACTCGAACCAGCACCCATGTCAACATCACAGGCAGCAGCTTTATCGGCTGGGCCACAAGGCCAGCCCCCAGCATACAAGCATCTTAACCACTAAGTTAAATGCTTGCTCACTCCCGCCATCAGTGTTTTTTGAAGGAAGAGTTCCCCTGCTAAATGAATACAAACCACTGATCTAGCCCACTCCCTTTGTTTTACCAAGAAGGAAACTCAAGTTCAGAAAAAAGAATGGGCTTGCCCAAAGTCATCTATTTTATCAATACTTGAGCCAAGACAAGAACCCACTGGTCCTGACTCCCAGCCCAGTGCTTGTTCTATCTACTCACTAGGCTCTGAGAAAGAAATCTGGTGGCCAGTTTATGATAGCCAGTGCCCAGTGGTGAGAACTGAAGAAATCAGAAAATCTGGTATTGGGGCTAAGGATGGAGTTCTAAAAGACAGGACTGTCCCTTCCAACTTAAGAAATTTGGAATGAAGGCGAGGACCAACTGTTGGGGTCCCCTCCTCCTGTAGTTAACAGGCATGCAGGATACTTGTCTCAAGCCAACCTGAGGGCTTCGAGATACTGGCGAGAAACTGGCCAGGCTGCTGTAACAGGAGCCCGGTAGTAGTCAGGACCAGCATAAGCAAAGTGTCTGTTCTCTTCTGTTTGTAGAGTGGAGAGACCCTTAGAAAGTAGTCCCAGTCTTGTCTCAGAGAGAAAGTGGAGAAAGGAGGGGTGAAGGGTGAGGATCTCATACTGCTGAAGCTCTGGGCCAAACACAGGCATTCAAGGACAGAAACCCACCCTGAGATCTGTTTGCCTCCAACAAAAGCCAGCTAATAAATAAAGCATTCCAGTTAGCCCATCGACAAGCCCACCCTCCTGACACAAACCACACCAGCACTGTTTCCCTCCAGGCATGGGAATCTGCCATATGAGACACATATACACTTATCTGAAGAAGCCCTAATCTCTGCCTCGTTCTCAACAAGTCTTCGCTTACCAGCCTTATTCTCTGAACCTTAGTAAAACCTCTGCCAATGTGAGGCACAATGAGGGGCCTTTCAGCAATGCTGCTCAGGCCTCAGGACTTCCAGGGCCACTCACTTAAAAACAAACAAACAAACAAACAAACAAACAAACATGGGGTGGGCATTGTGGTGTAGCAAGTAAAGCTGCCGCCTGCAACGTTGGCATCCCATATGGGTGCCAGTTCATGTCCCAGCTGTTCCACTTCTGATGTAGTTCCCTGCTAATGGCCTGGGAAAGGCAGAGGAAGATGGCCCAAGCACTTGGGCCCCTGCAACCCATGTGGGAGTCCCAGAAGAAGCTCCTGGCTCGTGGCTTCAGCCTGGCCCAGCGCTGGCCATTGCAGTCATCTAAGGAGTGAACCAGTGGATGGAAGATCTCGCTGTCTCTCCTTTGTATAACTCTTTCAAAATAAATAAATAAATAAATCTTTAAAAAAGAAAGAAAGAAACTACAGAAATAGCCAATACCCCACCCTCTGGACAGCAGAGACCAATGCAATGCATTCCTTTTCTCTTTGCTTCAATCTCCCTCCCTCCCTTGTCTCTCTCTCTCCCAATTTCTCCTTTGCTTTTTTCCTTCCTTTGTGAATTTCCCTTCCCTAAGCCTTGCTTTTCCTCTGCTGGGACTCTTGCAGAACACATCAGAACAACAGCCCAAAAAATACCAAGAAAGCAGGAAGGCACATCCTCTTTTTATTGCACCAACCACTTTCTCTGTCCCACCCAGGCCTCTCAGGATGAATGTCACTCGCCTGCTCCAGGCCACCCTGCTGGTCTTCCTGTGCTTCCTCACTGCCTATAGCCACCTGGCACCCGAGGAGACACCCACTGATGACCAGAGCCTGAGAAGCAACTCCTCCACGAACTTACTGGAATTCTCTTCAGTCTCCATTGTGGGTAAGTAGCCTGGCCTGTGGCCCAGCCTCTGGGCTATGGCCCTTGAGAAGGAACTGCAGGATATCAAGCCTGCTACCCAGGCTGCTACCAGGATCCATTGCCATCATCATGGTTTATTCCATGAAATAATTGTGGGGGAATAAATTATTCCTTGACTTCTTTGGTTTGGGAAAGCCCTGCATATAACCAATCTAATATACAGTTTAGCATGTTAGAGGCTGAGAAAACCTAAAGTTAAGATGAACTTGGAATAACTTATCATTTCTGAAATTTGAGGAACCACAGAACTCCTATCAATGATAACAAACTTTAGGAAATGCTTCTTCATTGCTGCAGAATAACCAAGTCTGGGATGAGCCAATCCTGCCTTGCCAGGGTTGAAAATGACTGTTCCAGGGAAAATATGAGGGGTATAAGAGCCTGGCCTTGGAGATGTGGTTCACCTGATAATAAGAATACTGTATGCAAGGCACTGTGAGGTATTATTTTTACTCATATCTCACAGTTGAGGAAATTGAGGCTTAGGAAAATTAACTAGCACAAAATCACACAGGTCTTAATTGGCAGAGCCAAAATTCAAACCCAGATGTTTAACTCTAGAACCTAAACTTAAAAGTAGTATCCTTTACTGCCTTGCCTCTCACTAGGAAAAGAGAATATCCTAGACATTTTGGGATTAAAAGTTGGGATCAGCTTTGATGTTCTAGACTTTTGACTTTATAAACAAACCTCACTATCCTCAAAGCAATCCTGCAAGGTAGGTGTTACAGACCATATGCAGATGAGAAAACTGAGTAACAAGGAGGTTAAGCAGGTTACCTAAGGTCACACACTTGTTTTTATCAGGATTCAAATCCGGTCTGCCTGCCTCCCAGTTGTGAGAAATGGAAAGTAGGAATACAGGAAACCCTGGGGTATGAAGTATAGTTCATTTTCAGGGTATCCCAATTTTTTGTACCTGATGACCAAAGACTAACCAGGGCTAACCAGCTCAAGGGACAAGGCCCCTCAGGGACACCACAGGCAAACCCCAGGACCTCCTTGGATCTCTCAATTGCCTTCCTTCAGGAGACACTGCACTCTCAGGTTCCGGCTCCAGGTCAGCAGCCGGGCTAACGAGAACCTGCTAGCACGAGCCCCAAAATGTGATTCAGTTAGCTCCCTTCTTCCCTCCCCTGCCCTGAGACTTCCAGGAGTCTCCTCTGCTCCTCCCACTTTGCTGCAATTCAGGGCCTCCACAAACATCTGGCTTTGTTCCTTCTGTCTCACTTTGAAGCGCTGAACAAGAAATCCAAAGACATCAGCATAAAAGAAGCGGAGAAGAAGAAGAGATCTTCCAAGGTAGGCGCGGGAGTTCTCTGTGGGGTCGTGTTGAAGAGGGCAGGCCTTGGAAGCTCTGGCTGGGAATGAAGAGATTTTTCCAGGGCTTCCTGGCCTAGAGCCTTGAGGCAGGTCCACAGAAAGCCTAGGGGGCTGAAGTTCACCAGCATGGCTTACTGCTGAAAAGCAGCTTCCCAGGCTAGCCAGGCACCTGCCTGAGGTTTCACATCACTCTTCCTTTGGGTGAATGCGATGTTTCCCAAACTCTAGGCATTTCAGAACAACTTT